>NC_133449.1:110038401-110353401 GCF_048565385.1 Saimiri boliviensis
TTTCCTCACTATATGTAACTTTTCTTTGTTACCCTGTAATAGTTAGAAGAAAGGAACCCACCCTGACCCATCAAGTTTCATTTACTATCCACTAGTTATACTAAATTGCAATAATCAAATACTAGAATTATCATAATGAAATCTATTCTGGGATCACATCATTTTCTATAACATTGGAAAGTAAACTTGGGGAGGGCACATTTAAAAATGGGAATTGTCTTATTTACATTTCACATGAAGTCTAAAGTAATGTGCTTCTCGTGCTCTGGAAAATAATTATTGAGGACTGTCATCTAAAGTAACTGAAAAATCTGCTGAAGGAAGCAAACCAGACAAACACTCCGTGTTACATATAAACATTTGAAAATAGCAACAACAGCAAAGCTAAGCCTCTGAGTGGTCACTGTTTCTGAGAGAGAAGATTCAAGTTGGAAGCAATGTGGTTGGGGATTTCAGGGGAGACAACTTGGTGTTTAAAGTTCTGATTGTGAACTTTGGAGTCAGAGAGGTTTCACTTCTCTCCCCAACATTTCCTAGTTGCATAACCTTGACTAAGATATTCCATATCCCTGAGATCCCATTTCTTTATATCTAAGGAATAATGATTATAGTTCCTTTCCAGAGCATCTTACAAAGTTAGAGTTGAGATATTCAAAGTGACCCACACATGATTTCCACTCAGCTACTTGAGTTCCCTTCCACCCAAAATGGTAAATTTCACTGAAAGGCATTAAGCCAAATATTACTGTCTTGAATCCTGTATCTCCAATTGCAAGTCACACTGGAACTGAAAATTGTTGACAGCATAGGTCATTGTTTTGAAAACGATTTGGGGTGGAAAATGGAGTCTTGTTTGCATTTAATACACAAAACAAATACCAGCCTTATTATTTTGATGGAGCAGCCCTAGAATATAGGACCAGAGGGTCCCGGCTGTGTGTTCAGACCGTCAGCAGCTGACAGACAGTGGCATTTCAGAGCCACATTTTACCTCATCCACCTTCGGTAGGTCCTGTTTTCTGTCTATTTGCTACTCCACGTGTGGTTGTTACTTTGACAAAGGGCTGTTTTCTTCCGTGCTGACTGCCAACACCTGCCTCTGAGTCTATTTGCCTAATTTTTCCATGCAACCATTTCAGTAAATGTCTAGGTGCCGAATTTTCACATGTGCAAATATTTATGTAAGAATGAGATTAAGCACAACAGTAATTTGATCCTAAGGTATTCAGAATGTTTCACAGGCATAAATTACTGATACCACACAGCTCCTTGTTAAGTAGGGCAGTACTGCTCTGGCTCTTGAGTATTCTGTAACCAGAGTTTTCTATATTAGAGGTGAAGAGGCAGGAAAAGTCAGCTTGAATCCTCCATGCATCTTCAGAAGAGTTCTGAAGGGCATCACTATTTGTATATGTTTGTTTCATACGGAATTTCTGTCTTAGCCTGCTGTGTGCTTCTATAACAAAATGTCACAGGCTGAATAATTTATAATAAACAAAAGTGTATTTGTTCATAGTTATGGAGGCTGGGAAGTCCAAGATGTAGGTGGCAGCACCTGGTGAGTGCCTTGTTGCTGCATGAGACATCAGTTGGCATAGGGCAAAGGGAGGGTAAGAGGGAGAGACAAAACAGGGCCAAACTCATCTTTTTATCAACAACCAATTCCTATGATAATTACATTTATTCTTTCCTGGGAGCAGAGACCTCATGGCCTAATCACCTCTTAAGTGTCCTAACTCTTAATACTGTTAAAATGGCATCTAAATTTCAACATGAGTTGGTGAGGGAACAAACATTAAAACAGTGAAAATTTATTTATTTTTTGATAGGGCAACTTCATTTTTTACATTTTAATTTTCTTACTTTTATTTAAAATTCCATGGGTACGTAGTACGTATGTATACTTGTTGGATATATGAGGTGTTTTAATATAGACATGAAACATAAAATGAGCAAATCATGGAGAATGGGGCATCCATCCCTTCAAGCATTTATCCTTGAAGTTACAAACAATTTGCTTACACTCTTGAAGTTATTTTAAAATGTACAATTAAGTTATTATTGACCAAAGTCATCCTATTGTGCTGTTAAATCATAGGTCTTACTTATATTTTCAATTTATTTTGTACACGTTAAGAATCTCCACTTCCTCCCAGCCCCTCACTGCCTTTCCCAGCCTCTGGTCACCATTATTCTACTTTGTGCTCATGAGTTCAATTGTTTGTTTTGATTCATAGATTCCACAAGTAAGTAAGAACATGTTATGTTTGTCTTTCTGTGCCTGGCTTATTTCACTTAACATAATGATCTCCAGTTCCATTCATGCTGTTGTCAATGACAGGATCTCATTTGTTTTTTATGTCTGAAGACTATACTGTTGGTAAAAATGTGAATTAGTACAACCGCCGTGGCGAACAGTTCGGAGGTTCTTCAAAAAACTAAAAATTACCCAACTTTTAGTTTTTTGAGGAAGACTATCTGATCCAGCTATGCTCCTGCTGGGTATATGCCCAAAAGAAAGGAAATAAATATATTGAAGAATATTAGCACTCCTGTATTGGTTGCAGCACTGTATAAAAATAGCTAAAATTTGAAAGCAACCTAAGAGTCCATTAATCAATGAATGGACAAAGAAAACGTAGTAGAAATACACAATGGAGTACTATTCAGCTATAACAATTTTTTTCCCCTTAACTGATGTGCTACATTATTTTATTTTAACTGAAATTTATTTCTTTCATTTTTCTTTTCTATTTCCTTTATTTTTTTTTAAATATAATATTTTATTTCAAGTTCCGGAATACATGTGCAGGACATTCAGGTTTGTTACATAGCTAAACATGTGCCATGGTGGTTTGCTGCATCCAGCAGCCCGTCACCTAGGTATTAAGCCCCACACGCATTAGCAGTTTGTCCTGATGCTGTCCCTCCCTGGACCCTTACAGACCCTCATGCATGTTGTTTCTCTCCCTGTGCCTATGTGTTCCCATTTGTTCAGCTCCTACTTATAAGTGAGGGCATGCAGTGTTTGGTTTTCCGTTTTTCTGTGAGTTTGCTAAGGCTAATGTCTTCCGACTTTATCCATGTCCCTGTAAAGGACATGATCTTTTTCCTTTTAGCCATAGAAATGTATTACAAGCTCATAAAGGAAAAAAAAGTATTCATGCATTGACCCACTGAAAAATATTTAGAAATACTAAGAGACTATTATGTGCCAGGTATAGTTCTAGGGGCTAGGTAAACATGAATAAACAACAACAACAACAAAAAGTCAATTTGTTTATGGTCTATCTGCTCCCACTAGAATGCACATGGACAGAGACTTCAATGGTTGGGTGAGGAAGAATAGGAGTGCCAACAGAGATTGGTTGTTATTTTGTAAATGCCGTTCAGGGAAGCTTCATTAATAATATGACATTTGAGGAGAGGTATTACAATGCTGTTTTACCAAGGAGGACAGGATCAGGGAGATAAAGTGACTTGTTCATAGTCACACTGTCTATGATATGTGTCTGGGATACAATAGCTGTTAGGGTTCTAAGTTTAAGACTTATCTTTTGCAGCATGGAAAGATGAAAAATCACTTTTATCTGGTCTTATAGTGTTTATCAAAGTGCTCAGGGGAAGTAAACAAGCCATTAGTCATATATTTTAGTGTGAGAAGATTGGAGCAAGAATAGCTTTACAGAAAAGAGAATGCTCAAAATCTTCGCAAATTTTGACAAAGAGGGGCAGCAAGGTAAATGCAAAAATTAAAAACAAAAGCATATATAGAAAACAAACTTGGTATGATGATCGTTACAACAGAGTGGTGCAAGACACAATAGCAAGGTCCAAAATAGGAGGAAATAAATTTTCCTTTTAGCAGCTGTTGCTCATGCTTGCCTCATCTTTTGAATTGTGAGCTGTTTCAGACCTAGAGAACTATACCTCATTTTTCTTTCTAACTCCAACACTTAATATAGTGCTTATCTCATTAAAAGTGCTCTCTCCATGGCCATTAATTGGAATCACGTTAACTAGCCTTATGCAAAGATGGGAAATTAAAGAGGGTGGAAGATGGGAACATGGCTTCACTTCTCTTTTCCTGCTGTGGAGGTGGTAAGAAATCAGAGTTCAGCTTGGAGTATTTGACAGAGGTAGCACAAGTACGAAAAACCATTACGGAAGAAAGTTTGATGCGTTTATCATCTGTCTGATTTGCTCACCTAAGATTTCTTTGGATACTAAGTTCACCCACAGTAGAAATGGAAACCTGGAATTCCTTCATCATATCAGATCATTTGCATATGTGAAGACCTTGAGGCTTATACAATTGTATTTTCCTCTAAATATATAAAACAAAAATGACAGAGCTAAGTTCTCACTTTGAGAACATCAAATAATCAGACAAATCGCTGTGGAAAGAATGGCTGATAGTTTCAGAAAGAATCAACAGCATCCTCTTATCTTTGAAACTCTCTGGGACCATCACTTGGCAAGGACTCTTAGCAAAAGCGAAAGGAACAAAAATTAATGATCTTGATAATCATCAGGGCAATCTACCTCGGTCTATGGCACAGATAGGTTCTATGGGTTCTCAGGAAATGTATTTTCTCAGCAAGGATGGACAAAAACGATTGCTTAAGAAGAGAACTATTCGAATTAGAGTTAAAAAATTCTAGATTCCAACATCATTTACTAGCAGTGTGACTTGGATTAGGTCACTTATCATGCTGTACTTTCAAGAAGCAGGAAATGTGTAACTTTCAGACAACCTTACATGCATATTCCTGATTTAATCCTTTGGTCATTTCAGTGACAAAAAAAAAATAGTGCTTTTCATTTAACAAGTCAGAGACTTCATGATGAGAAAGGATTAGTGACTTACTCAAAGTTACCCAAAACATAAATGTCAGATTTGAAGACACATTTATGCTTTTGTTATAGCCCACAATTGTTTTCTCTGCATAAAATGATTTTTTCTTTTATGTATTGCACTTATATGCACGTATATACATTACTTCTAAAGATGGTATTTTGTTCAACATACACAGCATAAAATGTCATATGCAAGTAATGGCTGCAAGTTTCTCAGAAATCAGTTAGGGACTTGAATTCTTTGCCTTGTAAGAAGCACAAAAACAGAAAACATAAGCAGATAAACCATAGGTTCTGTAATTGCCATGAACAACTAAGAGTTTGAGGGAACCAGTCTTTTATCTATAGTGGATATTTTTGCTGCAGAGAATATTACGGAGACCACTCCCCACCCAAAACTCCTCACCAAGCCTAAAGCTTGACAAATAGAAGGTAATCAGTGAGCGTTTATTAAATTGAACCGAAGGAAGCAGACAGTTAGGAAAGGTGGAATTTCAATATCCATTCATTTGTGCATTCAAATGTCAAATATGTATTCCTATAATATGTATCTTCCCTTAGATTCATGGGAACAAAAACATTCAAAGAAAGAATACATACTGCAAGGAGGCAATGGAGAATGAGAGGAGACTGATAAGAATCAGGAAGTGAAAGGCAAGGAAGAGTCATATAATTTTTTTTTTTTAAGAAGGAGAAATGGCCGGGCGCGGTGGCTTAAGCCTGTAATCCCAGCACTTTGGGAGGCCGAGGCGGGTGGATTACGAGGTCAAGAGATCGAAACCATCCTGGTCAACATGGTGAAACCCCGTCTCTACTAAAAATACAAAAAAATCAACTGGGCATGGTGGTGCGTGCCTGTAATCCCAGCTACTCAGGAGGCTGAGGCAGGAGAATTGCCTGAACCCAGGAGGCGGAGGTTGCGGTGAGCCGAGATCGCGCCATTGCACTCCAGCCTGGGTAACGAGCGAAAGTCCGTCTTAAAAAAAAAAAAAAAAAAAAAAAGAAGGAGAAATAAGATTATGTATTTGATATAGAGTTAATTTTAATATAAAGAATAAAAAGCACAAGCCACTTAATGTATTTGGAGAAACATTGCTATGATGTATTTTGACAACTGTCACTAAGGGTACAATGGAATTGTAACAACTTGCTCTTACTAACCCTCTGTTTAGTGACTCTCTTAACTAGAGCATCTACCTTGCTCTCTGTTCTAAGTGGTTTTTGCCTCCGGCTTGCCTCCAAGGAAGGTCAGACTCAGCCTTTTGTTTATACAAACATAATTATCTCTGTCCTCAAGGGACATACAGATCCATTTCCCTCTGCTTGCCTCTTTATTTTGGGGCATAATCATACCTAGACTGCAAGCTTCCCAAACAGCCTGAGATAAGTATAGTTAAAATGTGGCCTATTTGTATAAGGACCACTAATAATGAATGGCTCCTGCAGATGACACATTATCTGTCTTATTTTGTCTGCAAATGTCACTCTCTTTGTTTTACAAGGGAAAAGGTTAGAACCAGAAAGCCCTGTGCTACCTGCCCTCTTAGGTGTGTGAATGGGAGCTGAAAAGGTGTTGACTACATGAGTACAAATACATTTTTCTGGAAAGTATAAAAATAAAAAAAAAATGCAAAACGGGAACCAATCATTATAAGCAAAAGGGAAAATGAGGAGCGGTGTTGAGCCAACAGCTGATGCTATGTCTTGCACAGTGATCTGATGAAGCCAGAATCATGCAGCAGCATTGTCTGAGAAGAGGCATAAGGGGAGGAGGAGGAGAAGGGAAATTCTATTTTCAGAGATAAATGTGAGGAAAGAGGCAAGTCACTGCACTGGGAAGAAAGAGACTCTGCACCCCCAAAGAAGAATGTAGGAGGAGTTCAAAAACAGAACTTGTGGAATGCAACAAAAGGGTCAAGGAGGGTATTGGCTTGAAAGGAACAAAAGGAGTGGTGAGAAGATTATCCAGGTTAGTTGTGAGATCTGTTCCCTTTGAATTACTGTGAAAGAATCAAGTCGTCAGAATTTTAAGTGCCTCTAGCATGTAACTCCTCTCAGTACTTGAACACCTTTCACTTTTGTACATACCTATGTTTTCTAAGCCTCTTTGGCTGACAAAGAAAAACCAGGAGAAGCATGACAGTGGTAGAAAGTCCTGGTAAAAATAGATATCAGATATTTATATTTCTAAAAAAATATGTATAATATATATAGTTTACAGAATGAGATACAGATATCCCAGTCCAGCTCCTGAGTCCTACTTTGATGGGGAATTTGGACAAGTCGTCTGTCTATGTTCCCTAGTCTGGGTGGCAGCTACAGTAATTAAATGAAGATACTCCCTCCCTGGCCAAAGATCTCCCATTAAAATAGTTGTGCCCTGTTTTAAAGCAACGGAAGCAATTATTGTCCCCGTGTTCACAGCTTTGTGCAGTCAGAGTTACGCACTTACAGCAATGATGTACTCTTAGAGGTGGTATAGTAGTAGTTATTGTTGTTGTCATCATAATATTGATCAGCTAATGATTATTTTATATTACTATTGGCTAAATGTTTTTTCATGCATTTATCTTTAATAATAATTTTTAAAAAATATTTTGGGGTAAGCACTGTTTTCATGTAGCAGAAGAAAAATCAGGGACTCCAAGATGTTAAGAAAATTTCCCAGGTTGCTTACAACCGCTGAAAGTGAAAAAGCCAATCCAATCCATTGTGTCATATCAAATCTGGGCTCCCAAAACACTAGTGGTATTACTTGTGCATATTGGTAGGCTGTGTTCAATATGATATGCCATGATTGATCATGTCTGATTGATCAGTCCGACATAGTGTGTTTGATTGATATCTAGGCCTTTGAAACATGAGAGACATTAGAATCACTTTAACATTTGGGGATAAGATTGATTCAATTCAAATTTGTTTTGAGTACCTGTTATACTCTGTGAATTATGTCAGGTGCTATTTTATAAGTCTCAGGTTGGTATTTCTATGTCTGTTTTACAGAGGAGGAGACTGTGGTTCTAAAAATTGAAAATAGTTGCTAACTAGTATTTAGATCCAGGTCTGAATTCTGGCTACATTTCTTAGTAGGTAACTCCAGGGTCAGTTCCTCATTCTCTCTACAACGCTGCTGTTCTCTTCTGTGTAACTTCTGAATTGGTAGAAGAAAGCATCAAATTTTTTAGTGACTTTCACTTTGCTTTTTTAAACCACCCATACTCATTATATGTATAATTAGTTATTGGAATTATGGCTTAAGGAAATAATAGTGCCATCACGTTATTCACAGAAATAATTCCACTTGATTGAAGAATCCCCTGGAAGTGTTTTCATTTAGGAAAAAAAGAAATTTCACCTTAATTCTGAATAGGAATAATTGCAAGTATTTCAATGTAACTCAAAATTGGCAATTTACGTAGCATCAGTCATTGGCTAGCCATATGTTGGTACTGGAAATTGTGGCCTGTGTAGAATTATTTAACAGGGAATCCAAGAGCTACAGAAGTAACAGTCTATAAGTCACTATGCATTTTGGAAGTAAAAATATAGACATGGGATATAATAGTTAATTCACTTGCAGGGATTTCATATGTTATTCCATATGGGTATGGATGTAGAGATGGCTGTGATCTACACAGTGGGATAATTAAGAAGCTGTAGTTTTTTTAGTCTAAGTATATGCTACATTATAAAACAGGAAATTCACATGTAAGGAAGTAATTTTTACACGTTGAAATACTGGAATGATCCTCAGCGATCTGATTCAAAGCTTTCAAGCTGCTGTTCTCTGGCAACAATTTCCAAGCCTAAATGGGGCAGGGCATGTAGAGGTTAATCTATGAAACCTCTGTGACAGACATACCTGTCAAACAGACTCGTATTAACATGCTGGCATAGCATAGAAGGCTATTGTTGGACAAATATCTTACTTAGCATTCTGCAGAGATTTTTTTTTTTTTTTTTTTTTTTTTTTTGGCAAAGGAGAATAGTCTTTTTTATCAGACATGGAGTTTCTAGGCAAATTAAAAAATATGTAATTAAGATTCTAAAGACCAAGATTTGGATCCTTGTTTGGCTGTAGGCTGTGAGAACTTGTCTAAGACCTTTCTCGTGGCTGGGTCACATTCTGAATTCCTAATTTCATATGATAATATATTTTCACCTGTGGGAAATGAATTGTTTTCATATCAGATCTTATAGGAGAATATGTATGTAATAACTATATATTTTTCAAGAGAAATAAATAACTCTGAAACATCAAAAATATCAAGTAACACCAGAACATCATTGAATTCATCCCCAAGTAATTATATTCATGAAATATTACTAGGATACGTAACTCATCAGCACCACCCTCTTTTGAGTATTCCTGAGGATATATGAACTATTAGAACACTGCCCTACAAATTTACATTGAGACATTTAATTAATACTTCAAATGTCAATTATGAAATAAGTGAAATATTTACGGAAACAGTGAGAACCCCTGTGTTCTTCAGTCTATAAAGCACACTCACCTCACTAGCATTAATTGAAGTGCTATGTCCTTCTTCTGGAAAACCAGCATAAACTCGCCATGTGACTCAATCTGGTATGGAATGAAGTAGCACCCGAGCCTTAGAGCAGCTAAGACTTGAAGTTAAAGCCTGCCACACACACCCCTCCCCTCCCACCACACACACACACTTATTGGCTCTGTGATTGTGTAACAACATCTGTATGTCTCTGGTCCCTGGAAACATGACAATTATTAATATTTTTCAAGTGGTTGCATGCTCCAGGGCTGAGTCCCTGAAGCAGCTTGAAGAAACTTCAATTACCACTTTTTTCTCTCTCTCTTTCTTTCTCCATCTTCATTCTCACCTATCTTGTCTTTATCTCTTTGTAGTACTTTTTTTTTTATTTCTTACATTTGTTGAATAACATATTATGTGCCACGGATTGTGTTAGGTTCTGGGCATACAAAGATAATTATGACATGAATTCCATACCCATTAATTTGCTAGCAGGACAGGTTGAAAAGAGGAGGTGGTGAAATGGAGAAGAAACATAAAAGTAAATGCTATGAGAAAGTTTCTAGAAAAGGTGCAGACAATCAAAAGGAAGAGAGAAATTACTTATACTTGGAAAAGCTTCTTGGTAGCTGAAACATTAGAGCTGGGACTGAAAGAATGAATGGAATTTTAGGAGATCCAGTGAAGAATAAGGGTGGTCTAGACTGTATTATCTAGACCAAATTGTAAAGGAACAAAAGTATATGTTAAATCCAAAGAAAGGAAAGTGTCTGGAAAAATCAAAGGTGTATTTTATGTAGAGTGCTATAGTAAAAGATGTTTGGGGACAATTGCATAAAAAAAAAATTGTTACCTGGAAATCACTCTGGAAGCATTACCTTTTAGAAATTGATGAGAGATATTCATATCTTGCCATAGATTTTCTGAATATAATCTCTTTTTTTAATTTAAAAATAGCATAAATACTTGCTGATTATCACAACTACTGAATTCATACCTAACTCTCATTTGACATGTATATATTTATGTGCATATACATTTGTAAAACCTAAATACAAAGTATGCTTGTATTTACATATGTGTGAATCTATATATCTGTATATGAACATATATATTTATAAAAAGAAATACAAAATAGATATACATTTATATGTATATATTTATAGCCATGAGTATGCATATGTATATGTTTAAATATATATATATATACTGTGTGTATAAAAAATAGAAATTACAACATTTGCCTTTTTACTTATCATGTAATAATACTGAATGATACCAATAATACCGAGTTTAAACTCTTGATTGCAATTAATAACATTTTGTGCATGAGATCAGTGAGTCTCAGGGAGTTTCAGTGACATGCCCAAGATCACATGGCTGGTAATAGCTCTGTAAAAATAATTTCTCATCTAGCTGACTCCAGAGCCCATTCCCTTAACACAGATCTTTGCTTCCTGTTGTAGGCAGTTGGGAAATATGGGTGGGGGACACTTCCAGTGCCTGCACTAAAACATATCAAGTTATTTTTGTGTGTATTTACTCCAAATTTTTATATGCACAATATGCCACAGACTAATCAGGACATATAAAATTCAAAATAATACTAAAAATTTTTATAATGTAATAATTTATAATAGGATCTTTATAACAGTTTTTAATGCCTGCTTTATATGGTATGCCTTTGATAACTATAAACTTAAGCACTAATTAAATATTTTTCTTGTTATTATTTAAATTGTTTTTCTTTTAAAAAATATTGTACTGAAAAGTGAACATCTAAAACTAAAACATGAGTGGCCAAAAGAAAATAAAATTTATCATTTTCTTAGAATAAGTTCTTAGTTTTAAAAATACTGATCAAAATGCATAAACAAACTTTTGATTGCTGATTCACTTGATCAACTGTATTTCCAAATGAGTTGTTATATTTTAAAAAGTCACCAGAAATGTATAAGAGCAGATACAGTTTCTTCAAATTCAAGTAAATCTATATATCAGTCTATTTATCTATCTCTCTATTTTCCTATCTATCTATCTATCTATCTATCTATCTATCTATCTATCATCTATCTATCTATCTATCTATCTATCTATCTATCTATCTATCTCAATAATCTCTCTCCTATCTATCTTAATCGTAAATTATTAGTCACCAAGAAAAGGAAATGCCATTTTCTTTGAGCCTTATGTAGGCCAAATTATTTCCTAAAGTATTTGTCTAAGTGTTGCATTTTTTCTTTTGTGGCATATCTGTGCAAGTTTGACATTGTTGTGATTCTGTTATTCAGTGGTAAGGTGGGCATGTATGAAAGTATCTCTGGCTATATACACTTTATTCTTAATAACCAGTAGCATGTAGCACAAATCACATAGCTCAAAGAACGTATGAGTACAAGACATGACCCCCTCCCCATAAAAGAATTGTCTCTTATAACCTTTTACCTCTTAACCTCATAAGTAAAAGACCTTTTTTCACAGATAATAAAATGATAATTGCACATTGAAATTGAAAGGGTTTTTGGGGATAACAAAGCTAGTGGTTTCATAACCAGGATAATGTGTTCAACAAGTCTTATTCAAAAGAGGAGTCTAGCACAGCATTTTATATCAACTGCAATCTTTGAACAGCACAATCTGGGAGACCCGTGAAGAGTGAATTACAGTAATCAGCCTTCAAAATGACAAAAGAGTCAATCAGCATCCCCTTGCCTTTCTCGTGAATCCTCTCAATCTGGTGATATCACAGAAATTATAAAAAGAAATCTTCGTGACGGATACAAAATGCTTCTCAAATGATAACGCCAAAGACAATGGGAAGAAAAAAGAACACACACACAACTTTAATGTTTTTGAAATGACTGAAGCTGGATTCTAATCAGAAGTACTCCCTGGATGATGAGACATAAGGAGCAGCTGTTGAGCACTAAGAGGAGCTTAGGCCAGTCTAGGATTTAAATTCTTAAACTTCTGAACCAGGAAAATCTCCATTTGATTGAATAACCTGAAGGTAAAATCATGTTTTAAATACAAGAGAATCAAACACGTCAGTCTATTCACAGTAAGGTAATGAATGTTGGTTTCAAAGCAAGATGATCCTCCTTTTCCTTGTAATTCTTCTACCAGAATTCACTGCCACCGGCCCCTCCAATCTTCTACCCCCAGTGCCAGGTTCAAATTTCCATTGAATTCTCTTATTTGCTTGAGTTTTCAAAAGGAAGTTCCAGGAAAACTTCGAAAATATAATGGTTTGTATTCTCTCATTCAGAATTCCTATACAGCTTAAGCTACTGAGACTTCAGGACCCCTGAATACCAAGTGTGATTTTCCCTTGTCAAAACTGCAAAATGTTACAGCCCCACATTTTCAAGGGAAGTTTGTCTTGGGGATGTTCTGTGGTTAGTCCAAGGCTAGCTGATTACAAATGGATCTAAATCTAAACCCTAGAGCCATTACTGAGTTGAAAATGTACAAAAGTAAAAAATGAAAGATGTGATCAGATAATTTTATCAACTCAACAATCTTATTCTGGAATTTCTATGCTGAAAAATGATCTGAGCTATTTTCTTTATTGGGAGGTTATTTATCAAATATCCGCATCAAGAATTTTATTAATTGCTTCAGAAGAAAGCATTTGGTCATACTGCTTCTCCTAAAAGGGAACCCTAACTTGGTCGCCACATTTGCATAATGAAAGCTTAAATTTATGCGAGCTTTTGAACATGCTGCTGAGTGTTGAGACTGTGTGACTATCAGCATGCTAGGGACGTGGATGCTACTGCTGCTTGACCAATCACGGGAAAAGATAGACATGATTTACGTCTTGGGCAATGGGAGGTTATTCAAAGTAGCATCATCAAAATTTGCTTTAAATTAGTTTATTTTGGCAACTAGTGAGTCAGAATCTTCTCTCTTGCTTTTTAGAATAAAAGTTGGAAATGGGTAAGCAATGCCATTTTATTGATGATTTAAGTCACTTTTTAGCATTCATAGTTCAAATTTTTTGACTTCTCAAATCTGAGAGCTTAAATCCTTCTCAAATTTGAAAACAGTCTTCCCTAATTACTATATTTTGTGTATTAGGTTGTATTTCATACCAAACAATTATTTTTAAAATAGGAGAGTTCTCTCTTGTCCATAATTTTATTTACTCATTCATTTGTTTTACTGGACACAGAGTTTCTCGTCAAACACGTTTATTTCCATAAAAGAAACAGCCTGAAGCTACTAGTGCTTGGGAGACGTGCTAGCCAAAGCAGGAGAATAGAAGTAGAAGGGAATTGTAAGCCTATTTTCATCTTCTATTTTAGGAGCTTGTCGATATTTTGAAATATCTATGGAAGTGAAATACATTGTGAATAGGAATAGTAAAGTTAAGTACCATGTGTAAATAAGCCACAACACAAAGAAAAAAATAAGAGGATCCAGGGCAATGGTGGTTTCCCCTATCCTGCTTAACAGCCACAAAGTAGCATAAAAAGGATTCCACAAATTCTGTCTTGGATTTTTTTAATGAGTTTCTGCTAGTCATGGGGTTGAGACTAGAGGCAGTGGACTCCGGAAAGCAAGAGTTTTTCATTATTCAGTTTGAACTGAAGCCAATTAACTCTGCTGCATGCTCTAAAGAAGCCTTGGAGAGACTCCCTACTCACCTTAGAAATCAGAAAAACTACTCCCAACGTTGCAGAAGAAAAGAAGAGATGCAAAGACTCTCAGAGGTGCAGCTTCCCAGTGGGGTCATCTTGAGCAACTCACTTAACTGAAAGGGCATTACTCTCATTTTACAGGTAAGAAAACAATCTGCCCTGCCTTCTTAAGGAGCAGGTCTGGACCACAGTACATTATTACATTGAAGTACTTTTGAACTATAGATGTCTGTGTAAGAGTGACATGTGGGCAAAATGTCTGGCACTTGGACAAAGTCCCAGTATTGTAACCCTATATTTTAGGATCTTGTCAGGAATGAGACAATTGAGGAGAATTTAACAAAGGGACTATTGACAAAGGTATGGCCCATTTAAGATAGACCTTCATGGAAGAATGCAGCACCAGATGCTAGCTATAGAAGTATCATCAAGACTCCTAGACCTTAAGGAGCAAAGGAAGGTGGCATATATTCAACACTAGATAGAATTTTACTTTAACGATATCTGTAAATAATAACCTGAGTGGCCAAATACAGGAATAAAGTCTTTGGAGGAGTCTTTGTGGGAGTCATTCATACAACGTTCTAGGCATAATGTATGTTGGTGGAAGCTAAGAAAAAGCCAGAGAGTAAGGGAGTTAATTGAGACAATCTGTTACGGCCACCCTTCCATGCCAACACTAGGTGGACAGCGCTGGGCAGTGAACTTATAGGAACAATTGGAGAATATTCTGTATTCTAACCACTATCCACATAAGCATTAAAAAGTCTGGTTAGGAAAGCTTAACAGTGTGGTTGGGTGACTACTGTGTACCAGGAGCTTTGCCTGAATTATCTCACAGCATCTTGGAATATCCACAGTGAGAAGCTGGTTATTATGTCTGAGAGGATATGGAGTTCTGATGATTTCAATAATTTATTCATGGTCGCAAAGTTAGTAAGTTTAAGACTAAGATAAAAAATACAAACTTGCTTGACTTCCGTTATGAGGGGAACATTTATGAGCAGAATCAAACTTGAAAATACATGGTTGACCCTTGAACAACACAGGTTTAAACTGTGAGGGTCCACTTACATGCACATTTTTTTCAGTATGCATTTGGGAAATTTTTCTGAGATTTTCAATAATTTGCAAAAATTGACAAATGAACCATGTAGCCTAGAATATTAAAAAAAAATAAGAAAAATGAAGGTCATGAATGCACAAAAGGTATGTCGATACTATTGTTACAGGAAAAAGGTCCCAATCTAGACTCCAAGAGAGGGTTCTTGGATCTCACGCAAGAAAAAATTCAAGGCAAATCTGTGGAATAAAGTGAAAGCAAGTTGATTAAGAAAGTAAAGGAATAAAAGAATGGCTATTTTATAGACAGAGAAGCCCTGAGGGCTGCTGGTTGCCCATGTTTATGATTATGTCTTGATTATATGCTAAACAAGGGATGGATTATTCACGCCTTCCCTTTCAGACCATATAGAGTAACTTCCTGAGGTTGCCATGGGCTTTGTAAACTGTCAGGGCACTAGTGGGAGTGTAGCATTAAGGACAACCAGAAGTCACTCTTGTTGGTAAATTGATTTTGGTGGGTTTTGGCCAGTCTCTTTACTGAAACATGTTTTATCAGCAAGGTCTTTATGATCTGTATCTTGGGCTGGCTTCCTAGCTCATCCTGTAAGTTAGAATGCCTTAACGGTGTGGGAATGCAGCTCAGAAGGTCTGAGCCTTGATTTACCTAGTTTCTATTCAAGATGGAATTGTTCTGGCTCACAAGTCTCTGACACTATTCTATTTATATGTTAATCGACTGTTTTATCAATAAGGTTTGTGGTCAATAGTAGGTTATTAGCAGTTAAGTTTTGGGGGGAGTCAAAAGTGACATTCAGGTTTTCAGCTGCACATGGGGTCAATGCCCCTAACCTCTTGTGTTGTTCCAGGGTCAGCTGTATATGGCTCTTAGGTAGTATGAAGCTGCATACCTCAATGCTGGAGGGTAAAAAGACTTTTGCAATTGATAAAGTCCCATGGAGCATTTCTTGTCCTATTTGATACAAAAGATTCTCCACTGTGATGCTTCACTCATATTCTGATATAACCTGTAGAGACTAAGCCAAAGGTGTTATTTCCAAGCGAGTAAAAAAACAAACAAACAAACAAACAAACAAAAAAAAACAAAAAAAACCTATTTTAATTCCAAATGCCTGAAAGACATCAGAGTTTTGTTTTATTTTACATTTTTACTTTCACAATATATAAACGAAACGATGAAAATAATACATACCAATCTTTTTTGACTCGGAGAAGTTGCAGTTTTTTTAATGCAAATAACCTAAGAAGTCTCATGCATAGGCTTCACGTCATCAACTTTCTTGAAAAAAATTGCTGCCTTCCTTGGAGAACTAAAATATTTTGCTCTGATTATTAGAAGCTTCATGTCAAACTGCAAAGTCCAATGGATGACCTTTGGTGATGACCTTAAAATGTGGTGATACAAGCATTCATGTAAATGTCACAGGAGGAAAACAAGATTCTAATCTTTTTTAACTAAAAATCTGAGCCATAATGAAAATATTCTAGGTTATGAAAATACATATTCATAGCAGAATAGCTATCTTGATATCTCAACATGCTAATATAATGAGGTTTTGTTATCTTTGTTGCTGTTTTTTGCTTATCTGTTTATTTTCTTCCCAACAATGTCTCACAGTAATCTAAATCTGAATGATTGCTGTATTTCTACTTTTCTTTCTTTTTTTATTTTTAAGTATGTAGGTATGATCTATGAGTTATATTATGATGTGATCAAATGCTGAAACAAAGCATTACATTGAAAAATATCATCATATTATTACAAATGTTTCCAAATAAGCAAGGTTATCTAATTCAGTACTCGCTGAATGGGAAGCTCTATTATTAAAGTCCTGTCAGAGTCTAATAAAGTATCTAAGAACTCACAGTTCTTCCAGGAGCCTGCTCCCTGCGTAGGTGCATTATATTTCCCTGGTCACTCTTGGGACTCAGTTGCTACTTAAATGATTCAGGGACTTGAACTCCTTCCAATGCTTTTATAGACAGATAATTTAAGTAAACCCTATGAGCCGAAAAAAAAAAAAAAAATACAACTTCAGAAATGGCCAAGGCAATGGCTCAGCTTCAGTTTGAATTGAACATGTATTGTGCCCCTGGGTTAGAAGTGGAGGGGGTACATTATCTTTAATCTGGACGTTTTTCTTTTAACTTGTCCAGAGATGTAACACACATCGATTCAATGGATATATTCTGGACTAGTCAAAATACGTATTATTATGGACATTTAGCAATATGGGGAAGGGGCATCTTATCACATAGAGTTAAGTAAAAATTCAGGAAATAAAAAAAAATACAGTGTTATCATACTAATACATATCTCAGTTGTTTGACATGGGAAAATAAGAAATAACTGCAACATTTATTGATATGGGCACGCTTTACTCAGGTACAGTATATTGTACAATGAAAAATTATACAACTCTAGGAAGTAGTGAGATGAATCTCTATGCAGTGATGAAAAAGTTTTTCAAAAACATCTCCTTTGAGGAAAAGTAAGTCTCAGAATGCTGCCTACATTATGATCATATCTGTGTTTAAATGTTTCTATGCACATTTGCGTGTATGTACATATCATGGCCTGGGAATTTTGCACATCAAAATGTCAGCATTACCTCTGAAAAAATATGTGGAGGTAAAGAGAGAGCTAAATACTTTCAATTTTCAACATAACTTAAGGAGTATCTAAGCAAATTTTGGATCTTTAACAAGAATATTAAATTACTAGTGAAGCAAACAGAAAAACCCACACGAAGCCCTGAATATATATGAGAAGAAAAAATATTAAGATTTGAGCAGCGATTAATTTTATTGTATTTTATGTAATTTTGTATTTTACTCACCTTTTCCTATATCTTCCTATATTTCTAAAAAGTTTGATTCTTTTACAAAGAGAAGATGTATCTAAACAATTAAAATACATAGTTGAACAGTAGATTAGAACTTAGACACTTGACTATATTAATTCTGATGGGTATTTTATTCATATGAGTTGATTCTAAGATGCATTTATTTATTTCATCTCTCTAATGTATTTGTGAATTTCAGAATAATTTATCTTTGACCTCGGAGCCTTCAAGCTATTTGTGTATTTACTCCTCTCATAGGGGAATTGGGGTCTGTGATAAATTGGAGGATTCTTTCACTTCCAGGGCTTTCTGGGATAAATGAGGCTGGGTTATGATATACTTTTTAATTTGGTAGGCAAGGGTATGCCATTCAGTTTACTTTCTACTATATATTTTTTCAAGTTCTTTTTTATACATTATAAAATATATTTTTGCAACTTATCTGTAAATGTCTATGCAATCTTTCCCCTTGATATAACAGGCACATACCAATCAAATGTCAGAAGAACACAGAAAATTATCTGAGTAGGGACTTGGTGTATGTTCGCATGTTTATGTGTGTGCATGTGTGAGATTAAAACTTTCATTTTTGAATTAGCTCTCTGACTGAAAGTCATTCTTCCATTTTCCCCCTCAGCTATTATAAAAACTGCCCTTCCCAACATGGACAGAGAAGCCAAGGAGGAATACCTGGTTGTTATCCAAGCCAAAGATATGGGTGGACACTCTGGTGGCCTGTCTGGGACCACAACACTTACAGTGACTCTTACTGATGTTAATGACAATCCTCCAAAATTTGCACAGAGTAAGTTAATTTCCTGCACTGGGTGAGAATCTTGGTACGATGTTTCCATTTGAATTTATATTATAATTTTTAGTGCTATTTAAAAACCTGACAGCATCCATTGAGTGGCTTACTAAGTGCCAGGTATGGCATGATTTTGGTGCTAAACTTATTCCTGTTTTACAGATTACAAAGCAGTTGATAGAATTCTGACTATCAAGCATATAGTTGGTACCAGTATGCCTGACTGCCAGCTGTGTGCTCCTTTCTCTTTACGAAAGCTTGAGAGAATGATGAGAATGAAGCTCAGATATTGCGCTATCATTAGTCCCATTTCTTTTATAAAGGAAATCAAATCTTCAGTGCCTGAGGTAGGGAAGAGAAATATGCAGTAGGCTTGCTGCCGAACCTGCAATCCTCCTTCCCACAACTGGGAGGATACCAGTTAAACTCCACACTTCCTTGCTAAAGCTATACTCTGCCTTGGAAATTTCAACAGCATGCATTCTGGGCAGACAATGTAAAAGAATCAGGGAGACAATAATTATTTGGTGACTTTCTCATACTCTCAGAGAACACTTTCTTCGGAGCATTTATTCAAGTTATATGACAGACAGAGACATGATTGGATAAGGGCTTTCTGACATGGGGACTCTTAAAGTGAGATATGAAAAAGTGAATAAAGTTAACTGGAATAAGGTGAAAGCATGGGAGGGAGAATGAACAGTGCAGCTAAAAAAGATATTCAAAAGCCCTGTGTCTACATACTTATTTTCTTTTTTAGAAGATTCCACAGATAAGTAAGATCAGGCAGGACTTTTTTTCCCCTCAATCTGAATTATTTCACTTAACATAATTTCCTCTAGGTTCATTTATGTTGTTGCAAATGACAAGATCTCCTTTATAAAGGCTGAATAAAATTTCACTGCATAAATATACACCACAATTTCTTTAGCCATTCCTCTGTCAGTGGTTACTTGGGTGATACCCATTTCTTTGCTATTCTGAATAATCCTGCAATAAACATGAAAGTGCGGACATCTTTCCAAGGCGGTGATTTCTTTTATCAAAACATCATAGGGTACATCTTAAAGATAGTCAATAATAAAACAAAAGAAACTCTGTGAAAGGATGGTGTACAGCCCTGTATAGGGATGGAAATAATTTCCCTGCAGCTGGGGTAGAGAGTGCCAGGGGAGAGTGCTGGAGCAAGTCTGGAGAGTTAGGTTAGTCAGAAATTCGCCATACTTAGATTTGAAGGCCATTTTAAGTATGAGGACCTTTATCCTAAGATCATTAGGAAGCCATTTAAAGATTTTAAATTCTAGGTTGAGTGACAGGCTCTGATTCCAGGAAAATTGGAAATTGGAAAGGAATTAAATCTGGCCTTCTTACAATGTCTTCTTTTATCTGCAGCCAGTTAAAGACTTATTTGCAATCATTCACATAAAGGTGATGGTATCCCTGGCAAGCCAGGGTGGTTGTGTCGTATGCAGAGAAAAGTGTATGGCTGTGATGTATAGTTGAGTTATAGAGGACAAAAGTCTAAGGATAGATTGCATTTTCAGTTTAGGAAGATAGATGATCATATTCTTAACATGAAAAATTAGATGCATGCTGGTGCTATTTATTGTTATAGGAAATACCATAGAAAAACTGGTTTTTAAAGAGAGAAAGGAGGGAAGGTGAAGGCAGGGGGAGAGAGAGAGTGCGTAAGAAGAGAGTGTAAGAGAGAGAAATGTGTATGGATCTTGAAAATGACACATTTGAGATGTCTTTGAGAATTTATCTGAAGAAATTTCAAGCCAGAAAAAAAAATAAAAGAGATGCATTTTCATTAAGACTTTTAGAATTTTTACATCTGGCAATTCATACATCAGACAACAATGCAACTCCTTTAAACAAAATTATTGAAACGGAGAACACCATTTCTTTTACTCTGTGCTTCTTTTTTTTTTTTTGGCTTGCCTTTGCAGTTGTCATTATGGTGAAAAGTGCAAGAAGCAATATTTCTAAGATAATTATTCAATCCAGTAGTGGCAGATCAATTTCAAAAGTGTGCCTTTTCTTAGAGATAATAACGATTAGCTATGATCACACTGATAGAGATGAGGAGAAGACATATAATAGGAGTAGGAGTAGATAAAGAAGCCAAATGCTTGGCTTCCCTGTGCCCCCGATGTAGGACTCGCAGCATGGTGTGGCCCCTTGCTGCCTTATTTGTTTAATAAGCATACTGAAAGGGATCATCTCAAACCTTACCTGGAATATAAAGTTTGTAGGAAATGGAATCATTATACCAATTATGAGAAAACTGGGAGACTTTGCTTGACGTGGGGATTTTCAGTTCCTACCTTATGGCAAAACTATTTGGAAAATGTTTCTAATTCCCAGTCCCATAACTTTGTGATTGTAAGAGAGATGTTTTTATCCCATTATTAAGTAAAGGGGTGCTAGTGCCATAAGAAACATTACTGTTATGTTGAGCATAATGAGCCTTAGTTTATCCAAGGGACTCAGTGGATTTGAGCTCAAACTAGATTAGGCAATATTCTCCAGATTTTATTTTTCCTTTTGGGTTTTTAGTTCATTGAATGTTTAATTTTCTCTTGTTGTGGTTACAAAGGGAATAAAAGTTTTTGGTTTTCTGAGTTCGGGTTCCCCAGAAACAGACACTGAGACAAGAATTTGATTGTAAGTTTAACTTGGAGATGGGACCAATAAATGCCAGTGGAAAAAGGAGAGAAAGAAAAAAAAATAGCCAAAAAAGGTGTATTATTGAGTCAGCTACCACTGTGTGTTACCAGGAACTTTATCCCATTGGAGCAAGTCTGAACCATTGTAAAGAAGGAAAAGAAAAGAAAAAGCTGAAAGTTATCCTACCACAAAAAAGAGAGACCTAGAATTTTATATACTAACTCCTAAGAGTCTTTGAGGACTGCTTCTGCAGGAAGCGTTAATTTTCTGGCATTTCTGGCCTGACATTCAGTGGAAAAAATGGGTTCTGAAGGCCAGAAATAACCCTCAGGCAAAAAAATGCAGGAGTGGCAGCTAGATGTAAGACAGGTGTGCACTACAATAGTAATGGCCAGGGGTTATGGTTGGGGCACCAACAACTTCCTCTATACCAATGAAAATGAGTGACAGCAGTATAACAACTAAAGTGACTTGAATCAAAAGGTACTAATGCCACTAATTAGACACACTTTATTGCTCCCATAGGAGAGTGAATATACACTGTAATTGTATTTTGCCTAGAAGTGTTGAAGGCAGGATTTTTGTCTTCAGAGCAATGAGGACTTTAGCAACAAGAGGTGTGTTTCATGTGTCTGAGCAGTTTGCTGCAGGGCACAGCAGAAGTTCAGTAATTGAATTTTATCAAAAATGGTCTAAAAGTCTGTATATATAAAGGTAAATTCAAAAGCGACTTCTAGTGTGTTACGCATTGTATCTTTCTGTGTTGAAATTAGCTTAATATTTTATGTTGGCAACAACGAATATCCCCATGGGCAGTAAATGTGATTATATAGCAGACAGGAAAAAGTATACACATAGATTCACTAATAATCTTGATATAACCACTCCAAATATATACTTGGTAAACATACGGTTGAATAAGTTTCATATCTCAGAAGAGCCTTGAAAAGGGATCATGGCTTCTTCTGGGAACTGTTTGTCTCTGGTTCAGTTAAAAGACTGAACATTCCACAAGGGAAATGGGTATTTCTGTCTTTTCCATCACTTTTTTGGTAGCATACCAAATGTAAAAATACCTAGAACAAAGGAGGTGCACAACAGATATTTGCCAAATGAATGAATGAATGATTGAAATTTGTGCAACACTCATTGCTTCTCCTTTTTTTTAAAGGTCTGTATCACTTCTCAGTACCAGAAGACGTGGTTCTTGGCACTGCAATAGGAAGGGTGAAGGCCAATGACCAGGATATTGGTGAAAATGCACAATCATCATATGACATCATTGATGGAGATGGAACAGCACTTTTTGAAATCACTTCTGATGCCCAGGCTCAGGATGGCATTATAAGACTAAGAAAAGTAAGCTAAGGAAACTTTTGTTTATCTTTGAAATACCTCTTTGAAACTTGAGTTTTAAATTTGAGGGACTTGTGTGGACTTCCTGACAGAACAGTAGAGCTGGTAGATGTTTAGCTTTGAGAAGTAAGACAAGGTAACTGGTACAGTCCATTTGGCACCTCTTATCTCTTGAGACCTCTTCACGTTTCCGCTAAAGGTCTGGTAAATAGCTACCGTATTACCCATAACCACAGGAATTTACTTAGCCTCTGTACAGGGCCCTTCAGCCATGTGGGGAAGTCAATACCCTTTGAAGGCAGCCCTCTACCAAAGGGGGAGAAAAATTGGTGGACTGTTACAATTGTTTGAAGAAACTATTCTGAGGCACATTGTTTAAGGTTGTAAACAATGAGAACAGTGAGAACAAGCCTCAGTTGCCCACAGACGTGACAAGTTCAGTGGCTTTTAGTCTTTCTGTGTGTATCTGTCTTCATGTTTGAACTCTTGCTTCCTGAAATATCTTCCCCAAATACAGTGAAGCTTCCCAAGTCCTTAGGAAGGCTGAGTTTTCATGGGAACCAAAAAAAAAATAAAAAATAAAAAAATAGTAATAAACAGAACATTCAGGTTCAGTTTTCCTGGCTTGCCCTAGTGCCTGAAGGACACGACCACCCTTGCTACCAATGCATACTCCAAACTACAGCTCAGGGGTTTGAGCATTATGGGAAATGAAGCTCATCTTTCCCTTGCTTCTGGGGAGGGAGCTACCATGGAAGAAAGAAATATCTCCATAACAAGCACATACAATATAGAAAAATTTGAGACTTCTTTTGTTAGCTGTCTCTTGTTTCTATGGTAGATGTAAAAAATTCTGTACAATATTTTCCATTTATATTTCTCATCATAGAACCTACACTCACAAGAAATGTGTATAGCATAGTTCATTACATTATAGTAACAAAGCATTTGCAAGGAAAATACTCTTCGATCCTCCTCCTGATTATTTTCTTCAATATTGTTCTTCAAATCTTTGTCATGAAGTAGGTCAAACTGGTTTTTAAATAGATTTGCTTGTTCTCAAATAAGATAGATGGTGGACCACACTATTGGGATTCAATAATTTTTTTCACTTTCTTCATTAGCATTACACACATATGACTCTAAGGTTACTATCTGAATCTCCATCAAGTTACATGGAGATCTATTTCCAGTGGTCTTGCTCTAAAACTGCCCCACTGAAGAAATCTTAACAATGAAGACTCAACGTTTTCTGAATATTCTTTTGTGTAAATAATAAATTTAGAAATCAAATTTGAAAAATATATCTACATTTATTTTAACTCTCTGTTGAGCAACACTATCTTTCTACCAGAAAGTTTAGCATTAAAAATTGTGAAACATTTAAAAAGTCATGTTTGAAATAAAGTATAGTATAATACTTGAGTCAATTATTAAGTAACCCAGAGTCACATTTTCCTTGGCTAACAATTTCTAACATCATTTTTATCGTTATTATTCCCATCTTTTTCTGCCTTAAGGTGCTCTTATAAACCAAAACAATTAGCCATTTGCTGTATTTTTATTCGCTGTTATTCATAAACTTGGAAGCATATACTATACACCTTGACACCAAGTAAAATATGTATTTTACCCTAGAGAACAGTGCATAGGAGTGATATTCCTACAATCTGTAGGCCCTCTTTTTTGTCCAATAAAATTCTTAGGACATCAGAATGTGTCTGGGTTCATTGTCGTTATGTTGAACAGGAACAAGCAGAACATGATCTGTTATACTTAAACATGTTTGCGAAGAGTTTAAAATTGCAAAATGGTTACAGTAAAGGTGATTGACAAATTGTGAATATGCTGATGTTGCATGATCTATTTATGGATGCATGTGCCTAGTAATTTTAGAATAGATAGGAAAGTGAGGGCTTGCCTGGTTTACTAGACAATATGGCAAAAAAAAAAAAAAGGGACAAGTCCTATTAGATCAGAATTCAAATGTAGAATTCAACACAATATTTTGAAATAAGAATATATAATTAAGCTTGCACTGGAATTCTGAAAGATTTCCCTAGTGCCAGTTTGTCTTCTAGCTTATTTTTTAAAATCTTCATTGCATATTGAAAGTTCTATTTCTCATGAGAAATTTGTACTGTGGATGTATACTGTCTCTTTGAACCTTGACAGACTTGCATTCTTGAAATCTGAAGTATTATGAATCTCCAAGAATTGGTCTATGAAAGTGCTAGTGCACATGGGCGTGTGGCTTATTGAAGGAGACGGTCTTCTTTTCACATAGCTTTACTTACCTAGGTCAATGACCAAAGTCTCTCAGAGTTTTACAGATTGAAGTATTAATATGTCAGAAATACTGCCAGTAATGGAGTAATGAGGTAATTTCAAATTGCTTTCAAGTGGTTGGTGGGGGCACAGTTAGACTCAGTAATCTATTTATACTACTCACATCATTTCTTCTTCTAAATATAAACACAAGAACATACATAGATATCAGTGTACATATTTCTTCATTTGCCCACCAGCTTCATAGTATAAACTCATAACAGAGAACCTAAGAATGTCCTAAAAAATAATAAACCTCATTTTAGCCACATGGCCGGTAGAGTAGCAATGCTTTAAAGTGAAATCAGAAAATACTCTTTGTGGGGATTAGTGCTAAATTATGCTTTATAATGTCTCCTTGGACTAAACAATGATTATTTCTAGTTCTTTACATTTCACACTCTGTTGCAGAGATGATAAAATATTCTTCCCAGATAGAGATTGTGTTCTATGTTGCCTTATCTCCCACCAGCAGAGGCCCGATTAAGTGGCTGATTAGTATGCAGGTCATGCTGTCACTAGTAAAATTTTATTATGACTCTGAAGTGAAATTTTGATGGCACAATTCATGACTATGAATATTTTGTGAATTCCAAGTGAAATGAGCAAAACAAAACAAAACAATAGGAGATGAGATTCACTGAGCTTGTATAATAAACAGATATCAATAAATGCCCGTAAAATTTACAGGTTGAATCTGGGGAACTGAAGAGTGATCCCATTAAGGCTCACAAATGGGTTTAAAAGCGCATAACTTTCATCCATCAGCATTATCCTCATTTGTTCTTGCTGCTGTGGTCATTAGTGAGAAGCATTTATCTTTGTCATTTCTTAACAGCCTCTGGACTTTGAGACCAAAAAATCCTATACGCTAAAGGTAGAGGCAGCCAATGTACATATTGACCCACGTTTCAGTGGCAGGGGGCCCTTTAAAGACACGGCGACAGTCAAAATCGTCGTTGAAGATGCTGATGAGCCTCCAGTCTTCTCTTCACCGACTTACCTCCTTGAAGTTCATGAAAATGCCGCTCTAAACTCCGTGATTGGGCAAGTGACCGCTCGAGACCCTGATATCACTTCCAGTCCTATAAGGTATTTTTCTTTTAAAAGGAATACTGGCTACTGGAAATGACAAGCAGATCAGTACAAAATGCACTGTGTGCACCTTCTCTGTGGCTGTCCTTGGGACAATGCTCACATGACCAAATAATGTTGGTTAGCACATACTCTGTGTGTGTGTGTGTGTGTGTGTGTGTGTGTGAGTGTGTGTGTGGTGTGTGTGTGTACATGTGCATGTGTGCCTACTAAGTGCTACATAGAGCCCAGAGCCAGGAGCATGAAAATGAATACAGCTATTCCAGCTCTCAGAGAGCTCTATGAAAATGCAAAGTTGCAAATGTTTGCAACACACTTGGGTGGATCTTGTTATTTTTATGTTTTTGTTTATGCTTTTTTTGTTTGTTTGTTTAGCTTTGGGCAAGCATGCTAGTTTCTCTTCTGTCTCTTTTGACAGTTATGGTGAATCATATATTAGAATTTAGAGGCATGAGACCACTGTGTCAATGCATTAAGAGGCTCCTATCTTATTTCTGCATTTGGTGTTTGGCTTTGAAATTATCTTTTTATCATTTCTTGGACGTTTCCGATCAGTCAGCATATCTGGCTTGGTGTCTCCTAGATAAAAATCATTCTCTGCCATTTCAAAAATACCTTTTGTTTATTCTTTTTCTGCTCAAAAATTTTCCCCAGGATGCAAAATAATTCTTTATTAAAGTGTTTCTGCCTTTTTTAGAAATGAAGCTCAGTTCGATTCTTTTTTCTGTTGTATCTTACACATCTTTTTTCTTTTTCCAGTCACCCAAATGACCGGACAGGTGCTCCAGCTAAATAGCTTTCTTCCTAAGCATACTGAAAATCTATAACTTCTATGCTGGTCTCCAAGGGTGAAGTGTTGGCTAATGATGTGTTTGAGTGTGGATTTCAAATATTGTCTTAGAAATATCTGTTGCAAAATAAAGGAGATAGAGAATGAGAAGTAGATGGAGGAATGCAATTTTAAAGAACTGTCCAGCTAATTTCTGAGTTAGATGTCAGCTCATACCAAACCCTTTCAATTTGCAAGTCACAGATAATGAGGGCAGACATGTTTCCAATCACTTCATTTGGGGAAACCCTGGTAAAGTGAATTCTCTGTAGGTTTACTTAGTCAGTTTTTTAAAAAACATGTATTAAATTCCTGCTACTCATAAGGGTGATGAAACTATGAGACTGAGATTAAAACTCTGCAGAACAGTCAAAACCCCAAATAATTTGAGCTCGTACAAAAATTATTTACCCAGAACGACACTTTCTGTTTTTAAACACAAATCATTTCTAAATTCAGAATAACAAATAAGACTGCAGCTTATAAGGATACAAAGGAGACTTCCTGCAGAAGTGTGTAACCTCTACGAAGATGAAAGTTCACCTAGGGATTTGATAAAGGGTCTGTTGGCCATTATCAGTTCTAAAGAAATTTCACAAACTATGGACATACACAAAGCCCCTTGTTTAGCTAAGAAAATTATGTCTATTAATGGGCCTTGTGTTGAATGCAAGGGGAGGAATATAAGAAAAAATTATGTTGGCATTCATTTCCTGAAAATATAGTGAAATTATGCAATGACTTTATGCTGGAATACTGACATTAATGGGGACTATGATATTTGTCGAGTGGATGAATCTGACCTGTTGTTATGTTTCTCAATTTCCTCTGAAAGGAGCTCAAAAAGGAGCAGCCGCCACTTTCTTTACATCCCCAAGCAGGAGACAGAATGTGAAGGGAGTAAATAAGATTGGTTTACTGAGAGACCAATCAGAGGACTCGTTTTAGCACTTGATTTGACAAGAGTTCTACTCTTGTCAGCTAGGAGCATGTAAGGGCTCAGGAGTCTGCCAAGCCAAGGGTCCAGAGGGAAAATAAGGGCTCAAATATCAGCACAATCATATAAGCTCCCAACATGGAATCCATATTACCAGTGGGAATGGACTGACTGTGCAGAGACATGATCTTCATCATCTAGAGATGACATTTCAGGAACTTTTCACACCATAATAAAAGTTGCATCTTATTGGCAGAGCTAGCTATAAATCCAGGTTCATAGCGGTCCACGTATGATTGCACAGTTTATAATCTATCTATTTTACTGATGTAGAAATGGAGATTTACTGATACTAATTCCAGTTCACAGAGAATCAAGTGATGATTCTCATTGTAGTTGCTAGTTATTATTATTGCTATTGATATTTTTATTACTGTTACTGGTAGGAAAGTTTGTGGAGAGGCAGCTTGAGGCTGTTTAGAAATAACTGTCCAGCTTAGAATCATTTCATTTTCAGGCAAGCTAAAGGGGATTTGAGATTGTGTTACCAGAAAGAGATGGACAGGTAAAGTACTATTTGATGACACAGGAATATCTGTGCTTCTGACAGATGTCAGGCAAGTGTTAGTTCCTTAGCATCTATGGTTCTAACCAAAGAAGGGATGAATACTGTTTCAAAGCATTTACAGCAGCCTTTGATGTGTCATTCAGAAAGTGGGCCCCACACAGTTCTGATCAAACGTGGCTGGGCGCCGTGGGATGAGAACTTAAGAATCACAAACCTTATTTTTCAATATCTGCTCTGCATTTCTACAGTCCCCTCTCCCCACTTCCACCCCAGTTGGATCATGGAGAGCAAGTTCCCTCTCTTCATACACAATTGGTTAATTTGAGAAGAAAATTAAATTTCCTGACTATCCAGAGCAATGCATAGTTCCTTATGAGTCTAGCAGAGAGATTTAGAGCCATTTAACCTTTTTAGATAGAACCAGAGGACATGGATATTTAGGGAATTACTGAGTAATGCGTAGCTACGCATTATTTTCTCTTTAGGACTGCTGTGTTTTATACACTGACAAGAATGTATCCATCTTTCAGGATAATGTTTAATTTGATATCCAGCAAAAAGGCATTTATCCCAGCATTTGCCACACTAAAACACACAGTCATTTGTTGGTTGGTCAGCTTCTCATGAGGTTCAGTTTCTTTTTGGAGCATATTATCAACTAGAAATATCATGTATTTTTGAACTCTTATACCTAATAGTATATCTCTATCTGTATGTATATGTCTATATATTCCTTTCTGGGAGAAAATAACAGTGACATAGAGAAAAATCTGTCATCTTACCCTTTCACTTGCAGAAACATTAATTAGTTCTTTGCTACTTTTTGCAATATGATGTATTTCAGTAATGTAGAAATAAGGTGTGCAAATTATTTAAAAAATGACATGGATTGAACTTAGGGAGAGTAAGGTTGAAATATCACTGCTACTTCCCAGTCAGAGAACTAGTCTCTGGAATTCTCTGAGATTCAGTTTTCTCCTCCATATGGGATAGTAGATCACCTTTCTCACAGTGTTAATAAGATGATTAAGTGACATTATTAAATAAAATATGTGGTAGCTAGTAGTGTTACCAGTTAATAAATGGTAAGCCACCATCAGTTTCCCAACTTAAAATTAAATTAAAAACCTAAAACTTATTTTGGCAGAGATTCCTCCAGGTGGCTGACTGTGTGTAGAATTATGTGTTTTTTCCTTGACAGTTATATGCTTAATAATCTAATCAGTTTCATTCGGTCTAATTTTCTCCCACTACTGCTATGGATATTGTTACTAGTGAGTGCCTAGCATATATCAGGAACTGAGCTACATATACTCATTTTATTCTCTAACACATCTAGTGTATATATATATATATGTATATATGTATATATATATATGTATATGTATATATGGAGTCATTCTGTTGCAGAATTTTGCTCTTTAGTTCAGCTAAAGCTGGGTTCTTGGCACACAAAACCAGGAAAATTTAGGCACACAGACACATTGAAGGATTAATAGGGCAGGATTTTACTGGGCAAAAAGAGAAAAAAAGAAAGGAAAAAACAGCAAAGCAAGATGGAGGCCTGCTAAAAGGCTCCTCACCTCGCAGATCGAATCCCAGGCCATCACGCAGGAACTGGAGGCCAGGCTCCTCCTCCTGCCCGTGGCTCCACTCCATTCCCCCAGTGTGAGCACGGGCATGCTCCGACAAAGCTCTGGGCCGGTTCCCTCATCTGCACAAAAGCATCTGATATAAACACTTGTGGGGCAGGTCGGAGATTCTCCAGGGACCTTTTATCTGCTTAGGCATTTGGCTGTCTTAGTTATACCCATTTAACAGTTTGTGAAACCTGAGGATAAAATAACTAACTTGCCCAGTATCACAGAAATAGAAGTGGAACTGGAGTGTGCACCTGGGTTTTATGATGGTGCCATGCCTATCCGCTGCCCTTTCGTTTCCCTCTGATCTCTGTAACTCCAACTGTGCCTATACACTTTAGGATGACTGAATAGGACCAATTATAATGGACACAATTGACTATTCATTCTCTAAATGACCTCGTTGACTATCAGGAAAGAAGAAAAATAAACCAAATCTGTGGAATTAACCAGAGTATAAGGGCTGTGATCTTTGCTCATCTGCCAAGCCACCTGATATGGGTTGCTGCTATTGGCTGTGAATCAGATTGTGATGGGCAAGGTAAAGGGGAAAACAATTTTGTTTTTATTTGAGTGAGACAATGCTAAGCTCCTATTATATATCATCTAACTTAATTCTTACAAATGACTCCAAGAAATACTCAGTATTATTTCCATTTTATAAAGAAGGGAACTTAAAAAAGGATAAGCTTCCTGTACTTGGGGATACAGCATGTAGATGCAGGACCTGAGGTTAAATCCAAGTTTCTGCTTATCATTGGCCGCTATACCTATGCGTGCTATTGTAGATTGTGAAATCTTGAAAGTTGAATACGATGATGACAGTTGATGTTTTCTGAACCCATACTTCATAACAGACACTTGGAAATGTTGTTATATGCAGCAAATTATTTATATTTAAAGTAAGCGTTCCTAGCCCAAGGATTAAAAATAAGTCAGTTCTTTCATGTAAATCTGCTATGGCCCATTTTTTTTCCCTCTCATAAAGTCATTTTGATTGTGTATTGGGTGTCACCATGGCTTTGATATGGTTCGTCATTGTTTCTAAGGAAATCACTTCCTATTGTTTCCCAAGCATTAACCTTGAATAAAGCTTCATGAGCTGATTAAGTTAGAAGTGGAAATAACAGCCATTCAGCAGGCAGAGTAGGAGGTCAGCACACATCATGGTCACCACGGTGCTCTGCTGTCCTAATTCCTCTCTTGAAATTAAATACCCACTCAACACAGGAGCATTGTTTTTTTTTTTTTCCCCCCACTGGTATTCTGGCATTTTTATAATTTACCTGAGTTACCAGGGTGGCTGCTCATCAGCAGTTCTCCTGAAAGCACTCTTTATATTCATGATATCCAAGGATGCTGAAGTGAAAATATTTCATACTGTAGAAAACGTGGAATTAATTTAGATACTAGATGGTGTATTTGATTGATTACCTCCTCAATCTTGCAATAACTCTCATTTTTGATAAGGAGCATGTGTGTGTGTGTGTGTGTGTGTGTGTGTGTGTGATACCCATTATCTTGTAAGATATATAAGTGAAAAATACAATATTATTAACCATAGATACAACATTGTACAAAACATCTTTAGAACTTATTTATTTTGGATAACTGAAAGTTTATGCCTATTCATTGGTAACTCCCCATTTTCCCCTTCCCTAGTCCCTGGCAACCACAATCCTTGACTCTGATTCTTTGAATTGGACTATTTTAGATACCTCATAAGAGTGGAATCATATAGTATTTGTCCTTTTGTGACTGGCTTATTTCTCTTAGCAGAATGTTCTCAACATTTATTCGTGTTGTTGCATATTGCAGGATCTCCTTCTTTTTATTTTAAAGGATGAATTGTATCTCATTGTCTCTCTATACCACATTTTCTTTATCTATTCGTCAATGAACATTTAGGTTGTGTTCCGTATCGTAAATGGAATGAACATAGGAAAGCCCTCTTCCAGCATCATGAAAGCACTCTTATATTTATGATATCCAAGGAACTAAAGTGAAAATATCGATACTGTAGAAAACTTGGAATTAATTTAGATACTAGATGGTGTATTGATTGTTTCCTTTAAAAAAGCTAGTAACTTTTAAATATCTTGATTTTAATTATTTGAGATAAATACTCAGAAGTGAGATTTCTGAATGCTATAGTGATTCTGTTTTTAATTTTTTGAGGAACCTCCATACTCTTTTCCATAACAGCTCCAACATTTTGCATTCCCTCTAACAGTGTACAAGGGCCTAGTGCAATAACTTAGTATTTTAAGAATAATTAACACTTGTTTCATTTAATTCTTGCACTCTCCTGACCAGATAAAAATACGATCATCTCCCAATTTGAAAACAGCAAATCATCCAACACTGTTTCAAAAAATTCACGGTACCTGCTAATTCAACTAATAGTTAACTCATTAAGTCACATATTCAGAAATATATTCACTCATTCAAATTAATTCATTTATTCATTCATATATATTTTAACTGATATTTTGTTCGATTGTTATCAGCTGAACCTACATTTTTCAAGAAATTTCTATAAAGACACAACATCTGTCTTTGTGAGCCTATAATAAAGAGATTGGAAGCAAGGACTTCATGACTAAAACACCAAAAGCATTGGCAACAAAAGCCAAAATAGACAAATGGGACCTAATTAAACTCCAGAGCTTCTGTACAGCAAAAGAAACAATCATTAGAGTGAACTGGCAACCAACAGAATGGGAAAAAATTTTTGCAATCTACCCATCTGACAAAGGGCTAATATCCAGAGTCTACAAAGAGCTAAAACAGATTTACAAGAAGAAAATAATAATAAAAAAAAAACCATCCAAAAGTGGGTGAAGGATATGAACAGACACTTTGCAAAAGAAGACATATATGAGACCAACAAACATGAAAAAATGCTCATCATCACTGATTATTAGAGAAATGCAAATCCAAACTACATTGAGATACCACCTTACACCAGTTAGAATGGCAATCATTAAAAAATCTAGAGACAACAGACGCTAGAGAGGAGGTGGAGAAATAGGAACACTTTTACACTGTTCGTGGGAGTGTAAACTAGTTCAACAATTGTGGAAGACAGTGTGGTGCTTCCTCAAGGACCTAGAAATAGAAATTCCGTTTGACCCAGTAATCCCACTACTGCATATATATCCAAAGGTTTATAAATCATTCTGTTATAAAGACACATTCACACTTATGTTCATAGCGGCACTATTTACAATAGCAAAGACCTGGAACCAACCCAAATGCCCATCAATGATAGACTGGACCAGGAAAATGTGGCATATATACACCATAGAATACTATGCAGCCATGAGAAATGATGAGTTTGTGTCCTTGTAGGGATATGGATGAATCTGGAAACCATAATTCTCCACAAACTGACACGAGAACAGAAAATCAAACACTGCATGTTCTCACTCATAGGCAGGTGTTGAACAATGAGAACACATGGACACAGGGAGGGGAGCATCACACACTGGGTCTGTTGGTGGGGGCCAAGGGAGGGACAGCGGGGTGGTGGGGAGGTTGGGGAGGGATAACATGGGGAGAGATGCACAGATACAGGTGATGGGGGGATGGAGGCACCAAAGCACATTGCCATGTGTGTACCTATGCAACAATACTGCATGATCTACACATGTACCTCAGAACCTAAAGTACAATTTAAAAAATTTAGAGTAAAAAAAAAATTTTTTAAAAAAGAGTTTGGTTGAATATACCCAGAAAACCAAAGCCCTTCACAGTTACCTAACTAGTTTGTTACCTGAAAATGGTAAACAAAATCAAATTGTGAGCTTTAATGTCACGTAGAGGAAGACATTTCCTAATGAATTTTGAATAGAAGCAACCATAGATATCCAAGGATGCCAATAATGTTAAAGTGAAAACATCTCAGACAGAAGAGCACTTTGTAGTAATTTGAAGGGTAGATTTTACTTCTTATTGTTTCACATTTTCATTCTCCCTTCATTTTCTGTCTCTCTCTCTCTCTATCCTCTCTGATTATAAAGAAATTATTTGGGTTAAAAAAAGGTCTCCTTTTTCTCCTTAGAGGACTAATAAATAATATGCGATGCAGGGACCTTAGAATTCTGGAACTAGCAGAAGTCAGATAATATTATTTATTAAAGCAGTTAGAGCAACCAGTGGAGCAATTAGAGGCAAAAAGCTGAAAACTTGTAGATGGATTTTTTGATACTCAAAGTGCATGCGAGAAAATGTTAAAATGGTTTCTCTAGGCATAATAACAAAAGCTAGAATGAAATTAAGCACTGAGAAAGAAACAGTTGGAGTTCAGTGAAATATAATAACTGATTCATAACTAAGGGGTTTATTTCATTATGTGTAGCTCTAAATAGCATCTTCACTTGCAGTTGGCTCACAATTGTATCTTCCTATAAATTTTCCATACAGAGGCTGCAAACCAATGTTTAGCAAAACATTTCTTATAATATAAAAGTGCATTTATGCCGTTTAAATTAGAAAAATAGATACACAGTCTTTCTCCAAGGACAGCGAATCCCTAATGGAGCTCTAATAATCACTACTTGAACTAAAGATAGGGTGACCAGGTCAGTTTGAATTCCAGCGACTTTGCTACAGGACCTCACAGGTGAGTTGCAGAGGCGCATTGCACTCCCTAAGGGGAGAATGTGAGCAGTATCCTAGACTTTGGAACCTTGTGTTTTGTTCTGCACAGCATCTAAACTGTGCTGAGAACCTTGCTGATGTGAGGCAGGGCATATAGGCTGTCCTCTAAATTCTGATAAACTGAGCAATGCAGTTACCATGACGCTTTCTGCCAGTAGACTGTGTTGTCTATGACTATATAAACTTCACCTTTTTTCTTTTTTTTCTTTTTTTTTTTTTTCTAAATTTTACTTTAATTTCTGGGATACATGTGCAGAATGTGCAGGTTTGTTACATAGTTGTACATCTGCCTTAGTGGTTTGCTACACCTGTCAACCCCTCATCTAGGTTTTAAGCCCCACATGCATTAGATGTTTGTCCTAATGCTCTCCCTCCCCTTCCCCCTGACCCTTCAGCAGGCACAGATGTGTGATGTTCCCCTCCCTGTATCCATGCATTCTCATTGTTCAACTCTCATTTATGAGTCAGGACATGGGGGAACTTCACCTTTTTTTCTTTCCGAAGAGCTTACTAAAGGGACAAAAACTCATGATGTTAGTGAATGCTTTCACTACATTACACTTTGGCCAGGGGTCAGCCTGTTGGCAAAATGTGGCCGGCTACTTTATTTTATTTTATTTTAATAAAGTCTTATTGGAACACAGCCACCATCATCCCTTTATGCCCTACAACTGCAGGGTTGAATTGTTACGATGGAAACACTATGGATAGCAAAACCTAGAATACTTACTTTCCATAAACTGTGTCACCTCCTACACAAGACTGATGGAGGTTTGGATTTCCATCAGTAATTTGAATAGTCAACTGCCATATCATCCAGAATTTTACTCTATCTCAAAGCTCCCTAATATAAATTTCTCAAAATAATTTTTAAAATTTTAGCAGTCAAGTAACTTCTTTCTATTAAGATCCAGCTACCTGTGATGGGAATTGCCATTCCCATCATTGCCTTAGATCCCTTGGAGCTTAGTACTCATGGGGCCATGACAGCATGCACCCATGTTGAGTCTGCCAGAAAAATCTGGCTTCCTTAGCATAGCTTTTGAGAAAATTTTCATAGTCATAATGCAGCATGCAATGGGTACTCTGACAAATACTGTGAAACTTCCCTGCCTAGAGTAAGGAATTCATTTCCTTCATGGTTTTGTTATGAATCTCTATTTTTCTACCTGTCCTTTTCCCTCTTCTGATCTCAGTGATGGCTATAATACAGGGGTTTGGAATTGAGGCCAATGACTGCCTTAGCCAAATCCTAGTCTCTACACTTGAATCTCTAGGCACATTCTATGATTTCAGTAGCATTTCTCTACCTAAATGTGCGAGGAGGCAAGAACAGGAATCTGACTTTGAAAAGATCTGTAGTGTGCTCATCAAACTCGAATATACATTCTTCTGTGTGACAGTAGGTTTTCAGCAAAGGATATGAAAAATGTTTTGTCTATCTTTATTCATACATATTTAGCATTTTAGTAGTGTGCTTTCTGCATATATTTCATTCACACTTTGTAGCGTTAACTCTCTGAGTTACACATATTCTTATTTCCATTAAACAAATGTGTTACAGGTTTGAAAGTAGACAGAGTCTGAAATGAAAACTGTTAGGGATTACCATCTACGAAAGGGAAGGAGCAGGAGCATGATGGACAGACAGTGAAATCAAACTTTAACTCAGTTCAAGCCAACCTTGGCCCAGACTAGTAGGTTTCTTTGGACTGAGTAGGTTTCTTTGCCCATCAGAGGAGTCCTATGTCATGTCAGAATGGTAGGGCCTTTATACCTCTGTGTGGGTGGCTTCAGATAATCTCTGGAGAGCAGAGATTGAAATTTCGGAAATTGAGATGGACCATAAGTAGTGAGTACCTGGAGACTGTCTCCTGACAGTACCCCTCACATCTCTGGAACCCTCACTTGAAAGACAATCTGCACAGCACTTCTTCATGCCTATAATGGATAATACACTGAAATTCTGTAGTAATAAAGTAATTTTACTGACCTCACACCACTAGCTATCTAGCTCCCAAATCCACAGTGGTTACCGTATTGTATAGCACACTTCTCAACCTACAATGCCTTCCTTTAGGTAACTATATATTTGATACACATTTTGAGATGCAAACATTATAGTGGCAAGTTAAGTTGCCTGAAATATTATCAGTGTGGTGTACTAGACCTGGCTATTAATTATAAATAATAATCAAATTGCATAAATTAGTACAGTATTTTAAAACTAGTGATCTAAGGTGAAAAAAAATCTAAGGTGAGACAGAAAAAAAAGGAAGTGATGATCTAGGGCTTAAAAATCAGTTGTTTTTTTTCTGATTGGTGAAGCTGCTGTATTCTCTAGGGAACAAAACGTAATAACGCTTATAGTCTGAGAGAAACAAAGATGCTTGTGTAGGCTGAGCCATGATATGTAACATTATTATACTCATAAGGCAAAATAAATCCTCTATTTTGCATCATGACAAAAGGAGATTGACATCCTTATCTGATGTTCAAATATTTATGGGAGTTATTTTAACCAAACCTTTATTTTTCCTTATGTTTCTACATTCTGGTTTGACATGATGTATTATACAACTTTGCTTTTGATAAAGGACAATCAGATTTGACTTAATGTTCCAGGGGAAAACGTAATATCGCATATTTTAAGAAGAGAGCAGGGGAGAAATGGAGAACTTCAATTTTCATTCATCTATCAAATGTTTATTAGCTCTACCCTATGAGATGAAGTCTGCTTGCTGGGGAATGGGACAGGTCTAGCAGAAATGCCTTTGAAACAGCCATTAGGAGACAAATCAAGTTTGGGATGACCTACTGAGGTACACGGCCTCATAGCAAATGAGAATGCAATTTATGAAAGTTCTTAAAAAGAGTAAAAATAATGCAAGATATATTTAATGGTACAAAGAACGAGAAAAGACCTAAATACTCTTCCAAAGCCAAGGGTCTAAAAGCGGGCAGAACAAATGTGGAAGGGGAGCAGTGCATAGACTATGGTGAAGAGAATTGTCTGTTTAATGGGAAAGAGGACACATTTCTGGCTAACCTTTACTGAACATCAAACACATGATCTTGGGGCTTGAAGTTGTTTAGTTGTATAAGACCAGGTTAGACCATGTGGGTAGACATTGTGTTTAAGAATGAGCTTTTTTGGTAACTCCCCAGAAAGAATTACATCTGGCAGAGCACTGGAATGGTGTGTTTATCCTGTTATTATAGTGTGTAAATAAGCAAGCACATCATTTGAATATAAATGAATTTCTAGTTTTAAGAGTTGAGAGACCACCAGCCTAGGCAACATGGTGAAACCCCCTATCTACAAAATATGCAAAGAAATATCCAGTCACGGTGTCACATAACTGTAATCTCAGACACCCAGGATGCTAGACAACAGGATCATTTCATCCTGGTAGGTAAAGGTTGCAGTGAGCTGAGATTGTACTACTGTATTCCAGCATAGATGACAGAGGGAGACCTTGTCTTAGAAAAAAATTAAAAAAGAGTTAATAGATCCCATATTGCTCAACAGGTCATTCCCAGTCTTATTAAAACTCTTTAGTATTTGCTAAATGAACCATAGTATCCAATTAAAATTTCAAAGTATATATACATTTATGACATTTTACAAAGCTTATTTTGACATAATTATGCACTACTTTTAAAATTAATTTTGGTATGCATGCCTTCCTTAAACATATTTTTTCTATATTGTAAATGATTTCCACCAAAATGGAACACACTTATATAATCAAATATCATCGTTTGATATATAATCATTGATATATAATCAAATATCATCATCTTCATAACTTTCCAACATTTAATAAGATTTTATTATGTGACAGATACTATGGTCAGGATATTATACATACTAACTTTATGACAGGAGAAATGCATGTTATCCCTGTTTCACAACGATAGGCATTGAGAAACAAGAAAGTCTATATGTGCTACTCCACTAGATTAGAGGAAGGACTAAGTGAAAAATTATCATACAGGGCTTAGCAGAAAGGTAAAAACTTAGGAAGGAGTTAATAAATGCATTAAATACGTTATGAAATATTGGTACTAAATCTGGTCCTATGGTCTGGATTGTTACATTGTATGATGCTTTTTCTGTACTTCGTCATCTCTATTCTGTTATCTAGTAGTGTTTATGAACCGTGACTCTATTTCCTATGGAGAGAAGTGCGGCAGGCATGATCAACAGCTCCAGAATGATCATTTCAGAGAGGGGAAAGATTCTCTTCACTTTTAGATTACCCCTGGCATTGCTGGGTTTATGTGGACCTGTGGCCATTCATAGAAACTGGTTGAGCTTCCTGTGTCCTGGGGGTAAAGAATGAGCATTTAGGTCATCATGGGGGATTTGGTGTAAAAGAGTTTATCCTAACAACTCCAAACCTCCCGTCATAGAGAATCACACAGCAGAGATAAATCTCACACAGCCACTGGAAGTTCCAGATTCTATGTATTTCTAAAATATTTGGTCATTTTTTGCTAATATTTATGTGAATATTTCTTATCCATTTGTTGTACTTGCATAATTACATAGAAATGGGTAAAAGAAAACAAGAGAGAACATTTTGTTTTTAATTTGAAAAGCAGTATAGATTAATTGAACATGTTACAAACATACAATAGGAGTCTTTCTTCAAGAATTCTTCACTTCCTTTGCTTCCTATGTCCAAATAGTCACTATGCCTGCCTGGTTTATTTTACTTCCTAAGCTCAAACACCATCATCTCTAACTTGAGTAGTGATAAGAACCTCATTTGCTTATCTCTTAACCTTTGATCTCCACACAGCTACCAAAATGATTTCTACCTGTTTTGACCTGTGCTATCCAGTACTGTGGCCACTAGTCAAATATATCTCAGTGAAGTTACAGAAAATTAATTTAAATTAAATAAAGCAAAAGTTTCAATTTATCAGTTACACTAGCTAGATAGCAAGGGAAAGTAGCCACATGTAGTTAATGATTACCATATTTGATAGCACAGAGCATATTTTTACTACCATATAAAGCTCTATGCAATTCATCTGGGTTTAGACCATATCACTCCTCTGTTTATATCATATCAGTCCTCTTATATTATGCACACATACACATGTGTGTATAATACAAGGACATATATGTATGTATATATAAGTATCTGTATATATATCTTATTTCAAGCAGCAAATAGTAATTCATTAGCATAGTTTCCGAGGTTTTTCCTCCTCTGCTCCTCTGATACCCTTCCTCCATTGATTCCTGAACTTCAACCACACCATTTTTTGTTAAAGTCCTATACACACCAAACATCACCATAACTCAGACTTTTCATATTTGCATTCTTATTTGGGGAGTATTTTTGTAATGTTTTATGCATCTCAGACTTTTCTTGTTTGCTTCATGGCTATGCCATTGTTAGCTCTAAAAAGACTGACTTACTCTTAGTCTTTAACCTCAGATAGAGGAATTAACCCGAAGGCAGGGCTGTGTCTGTTTTGACACCTAACACAATGTATGGCACATGAGAAATATTAAATACAGATGAATGAACGAACAAAGGAAAGGATGGCAGGGAAAGGAAGTATGGGAAGATGGGATGATCCTCTCTCAGTCTTTAGCTCCCGTCACATTTGATCTGGACCTTGAATTTTGTAGTTTTTCTAAACAAACCCAAACTCTCAAGTTTTTTACATGCATTCCTCTCTGCTGATGCTGCTGTCCCTATATAGTCATCTAGAAAAATTCCACTCCTCTCTGTATCTCAAAACAGATGCTGTCTCCTCCTGGTGCTATCTCTGACAAAACCCCTCTAACACACACACACATACACACACACACACACACACAAACACACACACACACACACAAACAAACTTCTTCCCAGGCACATTTAGAAACCCTTTTTCAAAGTCACAAGTGATATGCCTGAGAAGAGAGGCATTTTTTTTCAAAAAACATGATAGTTTCATGACAGTTGGCACTAAGAGACAGTCACTGAAACCTTGTTGACATTAAATAAAAAATGAAATTTGCATTGTACTCCTTTCACAGTGTGTAAAACTGCATTCCATTTTCATATTTTTTGTTACCACATAATCACATTTAGAATTCTCCATAATGCACCATTATTTTTCTGGCTCCAGGGGGAGAAAGTTCAAATTTCTCCAAAAGTATTATGTGAACATTGAAGAATTGATCATGAGTCAAACTTCATGTACGATTTACTCTGGTGCAGTTTTGTTGTTGTTGTTGTTGTTTCAGTGTTACATAAAATTACACATGAGATTATGGTTTTACTATGTTATTTTCTGAAAGTGTTTGTGAAACAAACTATAAAACAACACAAACACACTGAAGAAAGGGGACCCGAAAGGAATTGACATAGATTTGAAATTTGATTCTTCTATATTCACCCTAAATAATGTAAAAGATACCCAGGAATGATGGTGTTGAGTGAATTTGCTTCAACCTTTTGGTGCAAATAGCAAGTAGAAATATCACAAAATTATGGCTGTCTATATAGAGCCCACACACCAGAATCTTTCAAATATGTTTGTTGTTGTTTAAAAATAGTCTGGATCTTTGGCAGTGTCATTGATCAGTAATAATAAACCCTCACTGTTATTCCACGTTTTAAAGTATAAGGAAATCTTGAATGTATTCTCTGGTTTGGGGCATACCTTAACCTTTTAAGGTCGGCAATCCCGTTGTTCTCAGTGTTAGATGAGGTAATCGAAGTGCAGGTATATAAACTGGCATAGCACAGAAGTTAGGAATAGAAGAGTTAGTCCTTGGAAAAATAATCAGTTGAGTTGTTTCACAAAAATTGCAGTAGAAAGAATGCAGTTCAGAATAGCTTTTTAATTGTTATTCATTTATCTGTTATGGTAATCGGTATGGATGCCTCTGTACATTCCGAACTTAACTGCACTTTGTTCATGTTGCACTGGAGTCACAGAGAGTAAAAATGAGTTTCCTTAATTTTCAAAACTTCTTTCTGAAAATCCTAAAAGTGTTCTGCATGTATGTTTTCACAGACTTATGTTACTTATTGCAAAATACCAAAAATAATAGAGTGGGAGTTGGAGGCTCTGTGTGGATATGTAACTTTGGGTATGGGTTGAGGGAAAGGAGGTAGGAGATGCTTTGAATAAATATATGTTAGCAACAAAAAAAATCTAACGTAAGTCTGCACACACACACACACACACACACACACACACACACACACACAGTTGGAATTTTTATACCAAATATCAGTATGAAATGTATGCAGCTGGACTATTTTAATTGAGGGAACATATTATTCTGGTAAAAGTATCTATTTAGTATCAATAGTGGCAGCAATGCAGAAGTATGTTATTTCCCCAATGCAATAATATTCAGCTGGCTATTTTGATCTATTGTCAACCACTACACCAGCGTATTTTCTTAAATTTACTTCTGATCTCTCCAAGCTACTCTGAATTGAATGAAATGGTGACATCAGCTTGTGTCTGTGGTTAGGGCGCTGTATGTGAAGTTACTATCTTTCCACAAGGTGCTAAGCCATTAGGAATTTTCTTGCATTTGTATCCTTAATTCTACAAAGTAAAATGATGAATTCCTTAGCATTTACTTCCAAGAAAAGCTACTGTAGATAAGAGGAATGGTGGTACTAAAAGCCAATCAGGGTATTTGTTGGATTAAAAATGAGAAAGTTTAAATAGGACTCCTGTGAATATTGGTTATCAAGGACGATGCAGTTTCTGAACTATATCTATTGAACTAGAAAGGGATTGTCATTTCTGAAACTTCCATCATTAGAATTGATATTAACATGACCCAAGGAGCCCATTTTCTCACATGCCATTTCCCACTGTGTTAATGAGAAGTTTCTTCAGTTTCTTCTTACTGTGGCAGGAAGATGACTCTCCAATGTGCATCCTATTCCTCTCAAAACTATATCTTCTGTCTAAAGCATTTCAAAAAAAATTCTGCAAATGAGCAGCAAATCCAGCACCTGCACAATTCACAAGAAATTAGAACAGAAACTCCAATCCTAAAGATAAGAATTCTAGATATTTTTTAAACATAAAGTTAAGGACATTGTGCTTTTCAATATGAAAAGTAGGATCCAAATTAATTATTTCTTTTTTGTTTCTTTTTCTCTCCCATCTATTCCATTTTTTATTTCCCTTTTCTCTTTCATCTATTCCTTTTCCTCGTATTTTTAGTACTATATTTCACACATGATAATATTCCGTGCTTAATAAATGTTTGCACATTTTTTCAGTGAGCATTTTTTTTAGTAACTTCAGTGCAAAATTCCAATCTATGTGATGCCATATGAATCAAACATTCTTTCCTTGTGCCTAAAGAGCAAAGGCCAGGCAAATGTTTATAGAAAAATGGGAAAGAAAATTCTTAAGAAAGGGACAATCAGCAAAATCTAAGGCCAGGTATAAAAGGCTCCTGTAGGTAAGATGTGAGCAAGGAAACCCAATATAGCTTCTCATCTCTTTGCTTGAAGCCTATGCATTATGGGGATATCTATAGTAGCAGATATTTTGAAAATAGTAAACCCCGATATAGACAAACACCACGAAGAGTTTGGAAATACTTTTTGAGTGTCATATAAGAAGTTCCATCTTTCCCAAAGCTAATAAAGCATGTGACTAGTAGCTCTTGTTTGTTTCTTTTTATTTTTGGTTGTTCATCTCCCCAGTCAATTTGGGCTTTAAGAGAACTCTTACAGATTAAGTAATTGGCTCATCATTTATATTTATTTATTTTTGTTTCTAATGTGAATCATTTATGAACTCATTTAATGCAGAACAATCCTTGTGAAGTAGACATTTTCTGCCATATATAGATGAATATCTGAGATTAAGAGATGGCAAAAACCGTAATTACTTTTGCACCAACCTGAGGTTTCAATGTTATTCCTCCAGGTGAGATTCCTCTGAAGACTCTCTGGCTTCTCAGGTTTTTATTTTGTTTTATGTGATGCTACTCAGAAGGATGCTGAGAATCACAGGAAAACAAAGTGGCTTGAGCAGCTGCTTCTGAGAGATCTACCCCAAATCATGATGCCTGAGAAATTATATGATACAGATACCTTCGATTCTTAAATTTAAGTCATTACTTCAAACTTGTTATTTTTAACTCACTCTTCTTTTTTCTTTGAAAGTATTTTCTGTGAATTGGCTTTAAGAAACAGCCTGTATCAGAGTTTTGTAATGAAGTATTGTCCTTTATTGATGCTGCAGTTTTATCACATAATGGAATGAGTAGGGAGAAAGGGAAGGAATTAAAATGGTGGAGTGTATGGTGGCAGCTGTGAGGACCAGAAGAAAGCAGACTGAATCTTTGCAGCTAGAGATGGGGTTGGCATAGCTGTGGTATGGGGGTGAGGAGGAGGGCGATTGGGCCAGCATTTGCTGAGAACATTCCAAAAATGACATCCTTTCTGATTTTGTGATTAACCTTATGACTAAGATGAAAAGCTTATAGGCTACTCAATATGAATACAAAATTCAACCTTATTAACCGTTGAATCTTCAATGGTCAGTTCAAGTACAGAGATTTTGATTAGAAAAAAAAAATTAATGGACAAAAATACTTGTCCCAGAAATACAGAGATTGGTTTCTATTTATTCTCCTTTCTCAACTTCATCTTTCATCACTTAAACTGAATTCCTCTTTTCCTGCTTCCACTAACATGGAAATCCAGATGAACTTCTTTAAGGACAGAGAAGTAAAGAGTGAAAAGAAAACTACCTTGGACCTTAGAAAAGGGCAGGGAATCATCAGTAGAAATCTTATTTTCTTTTCCTTATAAATAATGCGGACACTGAAGTTTTTAGAATACATGTTTATTGAACTTATTTTATTTTATTTTTTGGAGCCAGGCCCTCAGTAAGTATTTTATAAGCATTACTTCAGTTAAAGCTCATAAATCACATTATAATACCCATTTTACAGGTCAGGGCACAGTAATAACCTGACTAAATCACATATGCGCTAGTGATGAAACTAAGGTGAGAAGTCAGGCTGCCAGGCTGAGAACCCATGTTCTTTGTGAGGAGATTATGAGTATGTGAGTGGCCTATGGGCTAGGACTCTCCTGGCAATCTAAGAAGAAACACCTAGAAATCCATGGCATGTCTTCAAGCAGCAGAGCAGAGTTTGTGAGACAGTGGAGGTGTATTAAGTGTTTATCTATAGGCTTATAAAGAACATGGGAGATAGAAGCTTTTATTCTCTGGCTTTCAGGAAAAATCCAAATTCTTATCATCTTATTCAATAAATCATCTTTACTTAGATATTGCATTTTAATATTTATGTGTCTAAGATATGTTCAAATCAGTGTATTCAAAAATGAGAAAAATAATTACTTGTTATACTCTGTTTTATAGTCCATCTGAACCGGTATGCAAAATGCAAAATACAAAATAGGTTGGATGGCTTATAAACCATATAGAAATTAATTTCTTCTGTTGGTGGGAATATGAATTAGTTCAACCACTGTGGAAGACAGTGTGGTTATTCCTCAGTGACCTACGGACAGAAATATCATTTGATCCTGCAATTCCTTTACTGTGTATATACCAAAAGGAATATAAATCATTCTGTTGTAAAGACCTAGGGAGATATAGGTTAATTGCAGCACTATTCACAATAAAAACACTTGGAATCAACTTAAATGCCCATCAATAATACACTGGATAAAGAAAATGTGGCACATATATACCATAGGATACATTGCAGCCATTAAAAAAGAATGAGATCATGTCCTTTTTAGAGACATGGATGAAGCTGCAGGCCATTACCCGTAGCAAACTAATGCAGCACCAGAAATCCAAATACCACATGTTCTCTTATAAGAGGGCACTAAATGATGAGACACATGGACATATAAAGGGGAACACTGGGGCCTACCAGAGGGAAGAGGGTGGGAGGAGGGAGAAGATCAGGAAAAAGTAACTAATGAATACTAGGCTTAAGACCTCAGTGATGAAATAATCTATACAACAAACCCTCATGGCACACATTTACCTATGTAACAAACCTGCACATCCTGCACATGTACCTCTTGAGCTTAAAGTGAAAAAAAAAAAAAAGAAAAGAAAAGAAATGAATTACTCGAAATTCTGAAGGTTGAGAAGTCCAAGATCAGCATGCCAAGGTAATCGGGTCCTGGTAAGGGCTCTCTTCTGGGTTGCACACAATCGGCTTCTCATTGTGGCCTCACAATGGAGTAAGGGGACTTGTTAGCTTTCTGGGATCTTTCATAAGGGAACTAATTTCATTTGTGAGGGCTTCACATCCTAATTACCTCCCCAAAGCCCCACCTTCTAATGCTATCACCTTGGGAGTGAGGATTTCAACATGTGTATTTTGGGAAGCACACACACATTCAAATCAAAGAATACTGTGTCCTGGTTTGGGGTTCAGAAAATTGAGTACATGACATTCAAGGATGTTATCATGATACAAATGATATGAGGGTCCTTCACAGTGTGGTATGCACAGCGGTCAGCACACACGTGTTTGTGAAGTGTGCCACACCTATCATCTCATGTGATCCTCACAGCAATCTTGTGCCAGGGATTATTACTGTCCCCATTTTATGCATGAATAGGGTTAGCCCTTTATGTGGTTGGTTTATGCAGGGACTTCACAATGACTCAGATGGGAGTATTCATTCTGGTTCCGCTGTTTAACAGTTGTGTTACCTAAAATGTCCTAGTCTCTAAGAGTTTTATTTTTCTGTTATTCATTATATAAGAAACCAAGAAAAGAAGGGTGGGAGAATGAAAAGGAATCTAGCACTGTGCTTGGTACAAATTTGGTGTTTCATACATGCTTGTTGACCAAAATGTTGAGTCAGAATTTTTGTGCTGTTTAGTCATTCTTGAGAGCTGTTATCATAAAGTCTACTAGGCAATAAAATGTGTGAAATTTCTATAGAAGCAGCAGGAGTTTTCCAAAATAGTTGAGGTAGACTTTAAAGTGAATTTTAAACTAAGTCATTTCTTTCCCATCAAGTTTCTTCTATTGTGTAATTTTGTAATATTATGACATTCCTACCTCTGATCTCACTAAAGGGCTGTATTTATAGACTATTTTATAAATTCCCATGACTCACCCCATAAAGTCTGTCATGATCTGAAACTTCAAAAACTGAGAAAAATATTCCTGCCTTTGTTAAAGTTATGGGAGTTAAATAACATGCATTTTTTAGAAGTTTTCTGCCATTTATAAATTGCTAAGCAAGGGGCATTCTTCACTACCTTCTAAATAGGGAAGTTTATTAACACATCATTTAATGAGAGATGAAGACGATGATGATGATGATGAGCCTATTTTTAGTACATACTAAGTGCCAGACATTGATTTTAGCTTTGTTTTCAGTCTTCACAACTGTTCGTGGGATATAAATAATTCCTATTTCACCAGTAAATAAATTCAGGCTCAGTGAATTTACTAATTATCCTAGAAACAGCAATACATAAGTAATAGAGATATAATTTAATCCAAATTTGAGTTCTGCATCATACATATTTGAATAAGGTATTAAACAAACAAAAACATTTTCTTTTAATGCCAAATTCCAAATACTCCGTTGTTGCTCCCAATGCTTCTTTGGGGCTAGGAATTCTAGGCAATTACTGGACAGCAACCAAATAGCCATGGAATTTATTTCTGATTTGGGATTCATGAGTATCAGTGATTAGACTGATTCTTGTTTACTGTGGCCTCTGGGAAATTGGTTGACGCATGGATGTGTGAAATATCAGCAGTGAGTTAATAAAATTACTAGAACCAGAAATGCCTACAAAGTTTATTTATGAATATGATGCAGAGAGTGATAATTAATCCTCTGGACACTTTTTTAGCTCTTTTAAGAGTCAGAATGTACATGATATCTGAAGCAAAACACATGTCTGTTTGGTTATTTTACAGTTAAACTTGGAATATCATTGGTCGAATCAACCATCCTTATTCCCCAGGAAAATAGCTTTTGGTCTTCTTTTCATAATGCAACACATTTAAACACTTCACAATAAACATATCCTCATGTTCAGGATTTTGTTGAGAGCATTGTTAATTCATCTATCTCTCAGTTTTTAAATTTTCTCTGAATTTCTTCAATTATCCTGGGGAGTGAGGATGAGAATGATTTGTAAATGCCTGGTGTATCGGTACAAGTCAGTGTCTTAGTTTAAATTTGTAGTTAAGTCATTACTAAATGGCTAGTTATTATTTCATTTTACAATCATGTTTTAAAATGATTTCTCAGTAAACAATTGCTAATAAAATTAAGTCCTTTTATATATTACTCCAAATCCTTTAACGATGCTTGTCTTTGGTGGGCAGGATTTAACAAGGAGGTCTTTTTATAATGAACTTTGAGCATAGTGTAAATGATATGCATACCTTCTCTAATGAAAAGGAAATAGCTAAAAAGAGAAGAAAAAATCTATACATCTATCTATATATATATATATCTAGCTAGCTAACTAGTAACTAACTGTATAGTTATTTATCTAGCTATCTTCTATGGTAGGTATAGATACAGATTGGTAGATGCATATTCATATGCATGCATATATGATGTTTTCAGTGAACTCTACTGAAATATTAACAATAAAAAATTATAGTTGGAGGACTATGGAGAATTTATTAATTTTTAAATTTTCTTATAATGGCATAGTCTTCTTCTTTGGTCATATAATAAACTATCTATAAAGAACATAGATAAAACTATGCTCAGTATTAACTAACTTGGACCATGTTCTAGATTTGAGCTTAATGAGTAACAGTGAGTAGAGAGTTTTCATGCGCACTTCCTAAGCCATCACCTCGATCTTGAAGGCCTTCTTCAGTCTTTCTTCCTGAAATGCAATGGCATACATCCTTCTTTGGGCCTCCATCATAGCCCGTTTTCGTGCATCACTGCTTACTTATGGGCTAATCTTTCTAAGTCCACCTTGTAGTCTCTAAAACTTAAAGATTATTGGGTCCAGCATTCCATATCCACGAAACTAATCTTGGTGTTAAAAAAAAGTATTAATAAATGTGATGAGAAAATAATTTCTGTTTTTTTTTTTCTTGATACTACCTGGATACTTAGTGGCCCTGAGAAGCAGTTTGATCTAGACACCATACATCCACGTAATTTTCTTGTCTGAAAGAGTTTTCTTGATAAAAGAACTACTAATGTGTTCCCTTGAAATTCTTAGTTTAGTAAACTGTAGTGTTGTAAATATGTTAAAATATCGATTCTAACTTTTAGAAAATATTAACTGTAGAATAAACAACTATTACAAACAACCACAGAATCAACAACTCTCTGTTTTCTATGGACTGAGACTAATAGAAAACCTAAATACACACTTTACTTAAAATGAAAAGGAAACAAAACAAATGGCCACCATCACCAACAAAATGAAATCCCATAAACGCAGTACAGTCAAATCAAAGTTTAGCAAAATGCATATTTTATTTGAATGGACATACATAACATGCTGCCTAGTGCCATCCTGCTTTGGGCTTGAATTCATTGTTTCATATGATATTTTGTGGCAAGTGCTAATTATCATAAGCTGTCCAATAAATGTGATGGATTGTCCAATTAACTCTTCATCAGCATCCATTTTTGAAGATGCTACCTATTGAAACTGATGGCAGTTTATGACCTTCATGTTGCATATGCAGCTAATTGCTCCTTGGACAATAATTATTAAGTTTCTTGTGCCTGATTTAGTCATTTTGTTTTATAAATTATGATGCTACTGAGTCTCCCAATTCATTTGACTTCACAACTATGGCTCTCCAAGGATTACTAAAGGTCTGCTGTGGAATGTATGGATCATATAAACATTAAAGTAGATTACAGATGTGTGTCTTTTGTAGGTTTTCCATCGACCGGCACACTGACCTGGAGAGGCAGTTCAACATTAATGCAGACGATGGAAAGATAACGCTGGCAACACCACTTGACAGAGAATTAAGTGTATGGCACAACATAACAATCATTGCTACTGAAATTAGTAAGTGCCTGGGTTTGTTCATTTCTTCCTTGTGTGACTGAGTTCAACTTATGCATATTCATTATGTGGTAAGCAGCCCCTGTTTCTGATGGATACCTTGGCATTGAAACTTATTTTATCGTTCCCAAGGAGCCTTTGAATGTATCATCTCAACACAAAATAACTTACACTGAAGTAAATTACTGAAATGTTTCAGGATATGTGAGAAGGAAACATTCTTATACCCATTATTCAGTCATTAAAAACAATGTTTTGCACTTTAAAGTAAGAGGAAAAGATTTGGCATAAAACAGCAGGTTAAAAAATAATTCAAGTTTTGTACACTGTAATTTAAATAACTGGACACACATGTATATAGATAGTATAGTACATACACTATAGAAATAATTACATATTTAAATATAAACATGCACACATACATATGGAAACTATGGAAGATAACTTTATTAATACTCCTTAATTTAGGAGAGATTATAGATAAGTTTGTTTTGTTTTTTAGAGTTTAATGTATTGTACACAGTAATCACGGAATGTTTAAAATTATTTCAGTATAAATTCAAAAAATTTTTTTCATAAATTTTGTGAAAACATTTAAGCTATTTTATTTTAGGGGAGGAGAGTCTTGGGTTGTTAAAATAACATGCTAATCTTTCTGTTAACTTTTAATGACATAGCTTCTTTGCACTTAATAAAACTATTATGGAGTCTCTAAACAATAGTTGTATGGTGAAATTTGGTGCCACATTGTCTTTGAGAACTTACATCTACCTCACTAACTTTTATTATATAAAAATATGAAAAAGGGATGTGTAATGTTCACTTTTTTTTCTAGCAAAATACATATTGTTTATTACCTGAATGAATATCTTCTTTCTGTAAAGGACTGAATGAGTCCTTCGAAGTTGTAAACAAATTCAAAGGAGACAATAAATTCCAAGGAAGCTAAGGTAAAGGGAATTTGAATAAGAAAATAAAAACCAATGTTAAGAAAGATTCACGGTCACACATACTCTATGGAGGAATGTAAATGATAATTGTAGGAAATGTGCCCTAAAAGTCACTCTACTGTCTAGCGCTCATGTGAAAACAGAGGAAATATCTCGGTGAAAAAAGATTAATTTGTATTTAAAAAAAAGAGTAATACAGATATTCAGGAGAGAAACATTTTTTTCTGGCTTGATGATGTGAGGAAAACGTCCTCCACCAAGTCTTATAAAAAGAACACTTGTGTGAAAGCATGAAGATTCAAGAGTGAAGAATGTTTATTTCTTATAGCAGCCTTGAGTGCAGGCAGAGAACGTGCAGTCCATTGGGTAGTTTCAACACTATCGAACTTTGGCTTTGGATAGAGACAGTTTTGGAAACTTTGTGTTTTTCCTGCCTTAGGAGTACTAATTTCTTCTCTAGTGTCTTACCCTGACAGTAGTTTTCCCTTGTAACCTAAAGAGAAGAAGCAAACAAAGCATGCCATTTGGTGATTATCGTTTATTAGAAGTGTTAATCTCATTTAGAAAGATGTAGAAATATATATATTTTTAAATAATTTATCATGTTGAAGCCTGATTATCACTTTAAGCCTCTCAGAAAAACTGTATCTATTTAGATGATTTAAGGCTTTATAAAAAGCTCAAAAAACCAGTCTTCTTTAATGTATATAGTCAATAATTACTTTTAAAATAATTTTCTCGTATATTGAACACAATGCAGTAGAGGTAAACTTAATTCATGTTACCTTTGAAGCAGGATCTCTCTCTATTGCTCCGGCTGGAGTGCAGTGGTATTATCATAGCTCACTCCACGCTCTATCTCCTGGGCTCAAGTGATCTTCCTGCTTTAACCTCCCCAGTATCTGGGCCTACAGGCAGAAGCCACCATGCCTGGCTAATCATTGTATTTTTTGTAGAAACAGGGTCTCACTATGTTGCCCAGGCTAGTCTCCAGCTCCTCACCTCAACTGATCCTCCTGCTGGGATTACAAACATGATCCACACTCAGAGGCCATGCCACCTTTTTAAAAATGTGATAGATTCCTCTACTTAAATATCCATTAAGGTTAACCAGTTATCAGCAAAATGTACTCAACACAATGAGTGCACAGAGCGTTTATTTAGGAAATATTTCAGGACAATCCAGAAACAGAAGACTCATTTTCAAGAAATCCCAGACAAATAAGAAAAACAGATACAAAAACAGTTGCTCCAGGCATTGAGCTGATAGCTGCAGGGTGGCAAAGCTACCAAGCTCTGTCGGGGAACATATTCATTTGCTCATTCATTCAATAATTGTTTATTAACTCTTTATTATTGCTAAGCACTCATCTAGTGACTGAGGATATAGCAGGGACTAAAGTAGGCATAAATCCTGCTCCCTCTTGGAGTTTTTTTTCCAGTGGCACCTGGGAGTACCTGCATATGAAAGGGTAGATTGAAACCTGTTGATCTATCCATAAAGACAGGCACAGAGGTAAGGAAGAAGATAATGAGTGTTGGGAATTTAAACAATTCCACACTGATGGTGTGAAAATAAATACAACTACTGACCTCCTTAGATGAGGATATGATTATATTAAAACTTCAAAATACATATAAAAAATCAACACTTTAGGTACATTAGTAAATAACTAGTTAAGATTTTTAAATGGTATTAATTATTAATCCAATATAACCAAGTTACTGAAAATATCAAAGGTAGGTCAGATAACATTTTCTTCATGTTTTTGGAGAAATCATTCAATCATGTCCCAGATTCATAAACTATGGAGAACTTAAAATATGCCCAAATATGCATTGATTCTGTTCAAATCAATTAATCGGAGTTGATGGGTTGATGGGAGTTGTCACACACATTTTTTTTTTTTTTTTTTTGCAGAGCTTGAAAACAAAACAAAGTACAGAGGTGCATTTTGGCCAGGAAACAAGCTTAATTCAGATTAAACATCTTAAGAAATGTTAAACTGTAATCTTAAAGATCTGTCTGATTTTCAATATTTGCATATTTCTTTATTAGAACAAACAAGGATGAGAATACAAATGAGAGCTTTAAATTTTAACTGTAAAATATGAGCTGGGTTGGCATAAATTTGAAAACTTTAAGTGTACTATTAAACCTTCTTTGTTCTTAATCATAAAAGGAAGTGGAAATCATAAGATCACAGAGAAATTAAAAAAATTGAAATTACTGTGAACATAGCTTAGAAACTTGCTTCGACTTGATTATTTAGCCCATCACATGATGTTTATCTTCCAAAGCCACAGACCATGTCTTGGGGAAAAAAAATTAAAGGGAGATTTATAGTATTCATCTGAGATGAATATTTAAAACCATTCAGAATAACAGAACCCCATAGGAGGAGTTTCTAATAATGATAAAGAAATAGTCATTCCGGGGAGAACAATTTAAAATTATTCTCAGAATGCTGTCTCATCAGACAAAAGATTTAACAAATGAAATTAGGCTAAAAAGTGGATTTTAGAGAAGTCCATCTGTTATCTCTTATTGAGAATGTAGATGTCATTCTTTATCCTCTTGTGTCAGATTCACTTAACCGAGTCTGAGATGTTTCACTGTACTTATTACCGAAGTATTTCAGTGGTACTAGATCTAGCCTATCATCATGATCAACTGGCACATCTTATCACATGAGCCAGCAAGTAGATGCCCATGTGCTAACAAGAGATTAGGCTTGTACAGCATATCTCTGCTAAGTTTCTCTGCTAGTAGCAACCCCATTCCCTGAAACTACAGTACATGGCTGCTGTTTACCATGACGATGAAGAGTCAAGGTAAATTTAGCTGAATAATGAAAAAAAATGAGAAAATAAACTGAAAAGCCCTTCAATGAATTTAATTCTCATCGTGTTTGCTCAAAAAGTGACTACTGTTATAATAAGCATTTTCCAGGCGAAGAAACTCAGATACAGGTTAAGTTTCTTGGCAAAGTTTCATAGAGAGCAAGGGATGGGGGTGTGGGCACAGAATTGGACCTTTGTTTAACTGCAGAATGCATGTCCTTAAACACCCTCCACAGAAACCTCATTTCTATCTTCTTTCCTCTTTATCTTCTTGCTCAATCTGAGCTTCGAATATTGGTACCTCATTTCTTGAATCAAGTGAATGAAATAGTTTTTCTGTGCAAAGCAGAAGACTAGGGCAAGGACAAGGGTGTAGTGAAGGAAAGAACAAGTATGCATTTTATTACAGAGACAGAGTGAGAGTATTGCCTAATGAGCATAGCAGAGCTTTGGAACTTTCAAAACTAGAATCCTAGTCCCATTTTATAGATTAGGAAACTAAGGAACACGGAATAGAGAACACAGCATAGTACATTTTAGGAGACTATTTTTCAATGAAGAACATTGATTGGAATTGTCTAGAAAATTGTTTAAAACAAATAGTCTAGACTTCACTTGAGACCCATTGAATTAGAATCTCAAGGGAAAATTTCAGAAATTTACCTTTAACAACTTCTTCTTTGTTCCCAGATACACACACACACACACACACACACACACACACACAAACACAAATATATATACGTACATTAAAATTTGACAATACTGCAAAGGGAGGCAATGAAAGATGAGACATTATTGGTTTGTTTGGTCTTTTTTTAAAAAAAATTTTCCCATGCTGATTATAGCCATTAGACAGTAAAGAATACTGAGAATGTGGGAATCAATTTGCTTAGAATAAAGTCTCTGCAGAGGCATTGTAAATGCACTGAATGCTGATTTTAAAGTGTCCTTCCAGAGATGGTGAGGGTGTGGAACAGAAAGTTGCAAAACTCTCTGACACTCTGTACCTGGGAGTGGGCAATTGGTATTGCATTTGCAGAAAATACATGACTATTGGTTACCTGAAAGTATTTCAAAGCAGGAAGCATATAATTGCCCATTAAATTAATCTCTTTGAGTTAGTGATAATGCATTGCTCTGGCCCACTACAGCGGGCTGCACACATTATTGCAAATGAAGCTTTCGGCTAATGATGGTTAAATCTCCCAGGGAAAACACTAGTTTTATAGCACTTAAGGATTGTTTCTTCCTGGCACGGGGCCCAGTTGCCAGAATAATTGCTTTGTCCAACCCAGGCTGCTTAGAAAAAAATATATCTTTATAGGCAGTTCATTGTCTAGAGGAACCTTGGGTCTGGAGCTGGATAGAGTTGGAGTCTTTGCCACATCTTCACCATATAACCTTGGGTATGTTATTTCTCTTTTACTCTCAGTTTCCTCATCTGTGAATGGAACTAATTATTCTTTCAACTTGTGAATGTAGTGAGAATCGAAATAAAAATGACAGTGCTATGTCTTTTAGCAAATAATTTGCCTACAATCTTTAGAAAATGTCAGATACACAGTGTATGGTCTTATGGCTAACACAGCCCTTATCCTGGTCTTTGAATAACGGCTTCATTTAAAATTGTTTATTTAATTTTTTATTTGTTAGCCTTCCCCTTCCCACAACAAACTAGTTGGTAATCATGGCCTGTGTGTTACTTCTAGGTGCAATTTTCTGCATTGCATAGACAATATGTTTGTTCACTGACCTTCTTCTTGCCCTTGGTTGAGGCAGGGTAGATTGGTCAATGGCTAAAAAACGGCCTTCATAATGAAGCAGGCACGTGCTTACTAAAGACTTTAGATTTTATACCAAGTTTGTGCTTAATATTTGTCCATCTCTCTCTATTGCCTATGGCATAGAGTGAGAGCTTCATAAAGATTGATAGCCATTCCCTTGTGCAGGGTGAAGTGGAGGTAGTTGGAGAGAAGCTATTATTGAGTTAGATAACAGTCATGGAAGAGAAGAAGTGATAAGAGCCTACAGTGGGAAGTGAAATTTAGGTACAGGCGTGGTTAGGGGGCTCCCAAATATCACACAGGTTGCAGCAGTAAGACTGATAAGCCTGTCTTGGAAAATATTCATGTGGCAGGTTCCTTACTAGATCCCCCACTTTAGATAGTTATGCAGATGCGCTAAGCTGGAGGTCAGTATTCTTAGCAAAGAGATAGAGCACAGTAAAGTGAAAACTAAAATATGCAAAAGTGAAAGGGAAGCCTCAGTTTCCTGGGGAGGGAATCAGCATCCAAAGCATGATTCCCCACAGGGAAGAATTGGGGTCCATGTCTTTCCAAGTCCAAGGAGGTAAGTGATGCAGGCACAAAAAGGATGTAATTCTGTGCATAGCCCATGTCAGTTTTAGTCTAATCCTTGTGAATCTCTGGCTACCACTGAGACATAGGCAGCAGTAAACTTGACTTAGGAATTTCTCCCCGATTTTCACGTTGTTCTGCAACCAATTTACTAATTTTCTCCCACAGCCTCTTCCTTTCAACTTTTCTGCCCTTGTTTCTTCCAGTCTACTTAGAAAGAACCTGTTTGAGATTGAGAATGGAGGATTAGATTTAGTAAGGCACTCCTTTAGGATGCCAGTGCGATTAATACCCTCTCAGTCCTAAGCTAAAACTACGAGTAGATAAGAGGGCTCTGATACCTATGTCCTGCCCTGGTCATTCCTTATAAACCACCCTCTCCAAAGTCACAACAATAACTCTTACTGTAGACAACTATAGACAAAATATAGAAAGAAGGTAAGCCGAAAACATGAATGCTAACTTTTCAGGTGCAAGTTGCTGCTAGCTGGCCACTCGTAGCAAATGGTCATCTCCAGGTTTGGGGTACCAGATAAAAGGAAATAGGAAAGACCCTAGATATCTGAACAGATTTTAAAGCTAGGATAAGATTGGGTGGATTTACCTCTCAGGCTTTTGGATAAGATTGGGTGGATTTACCTCTCAGGCTTTTGTTTTCCTTAGGGATGGAGAAATCATTAGGACTTGGGAGAGAAAATGCAGATATCAATCCAGCAGTTGAAGGGAATAAGATAGTGGTTAAGTAACCAAATCTATTTGCTAGGTGGGAATCATTATTTTTTCAGTTATACATACTCACTCTGTTGTTAAGTTATTTAACTTCTCTCTGTGGTGGCTATCCATAAAATGGAAAATGTATATATTTTTTAACTTTTATTTTAAGTTCGTGGGTACACGTGCAGGTTTGTAACACAGATGAACTGGTGTCTTGGGGGTTTGTTGTACAGATTATTTTGTTATTGATGTATTAAGCCTAGTACAATGGGTAATATGTTGGTGCACCTTTAGAGTTGTGTGATTTAGAGTAAATATATTAAAGTGCTATCATCTTGCCTAACTTAAGGAAATCTTGATAATAATGTCAATGTTAATATCAATTATTATAGTATTAATCATAATATAAACTCAATTCTATCATTGTTGTATAATTAAAAAGAATTTGCCAGCAGGCATGGGGGTTCACACCTGTAATTCCAGCACTTTGGGAGGCTGAGATGGGCGGATTGCCTGAGGTCAGGAGTTCGAGACCAGTCTGGCCAACATGATGAAACCCCCTTCTCTACAAAAAATACTGTATGTGTACATATATATATCCGGGCCTGGTGGCATGCTCCTGTAATTCCAGCTACTTGGGAGTCTGAAGCAGGAGAATTGCTTGAACCAGGGAGGTGGGGGTTGCAGTGAGCCAAGATAGCACCACTGCACTCCAGCCTGGGTGACAGAGTGAGACTCCATCTCAAAAAATAAAAATAAAAATTTGCCAAAGAGTAACCACGTTTATCATCAAGCAAAACTACCCAACTTCATCCAGAGAATCTCCCAAATTATTTGTTCAGGAACTTATCACTTTGAGATTATTTGGGGACATAATTTTCTTCAATTATGTATATCCAGTAGGAGTATCTTTTTTTCTTCTGCCAGTCCCAAGTATCTTGGCCAGGTTGGCAACTTTAAAAGTTTCTTCCTCATTCCCAACCAAGGTCATAGGCATTGCTCTAACAATTCTTTTATAGCAGCAGAGGTTATTAGTTAAGGACATAAACTATGAAGCCAAGTTGCCCACCAAACGTTGGGTCTAATATAGGTTAAATGTGTGACTTAAATAAATCACGCAATCGCTTTAAGCCTCAGTGGCTATATTTGAAGTTTGTTTTGGGAGTTTAATCAGATGACACAAGTAAAGTACATAAACAAAGCTTAAGTTATGGTAAGGACTCGAAAATATTCTTTGTCTTTTCTCTTTCTTCCCCCTGCCTTTCCTTTTCTATCCTCCTCTCTGTCCTCTTCCAGATAAAACCTGGTGCCTGCCACCTCTTACATTCGCTATCATCTCAGTCCTGCATCTAAAGGATTCTACTTGTCATTCATTGTTTTCCTTTATTGAAACCACTTGGGCTTAGAGAGAAAGAGGGCTGAAATAGTCATATGGAGATAGTACTATGTATCAATTCACCTTTGCTGCATAATACACCGTGACAAAATTTGGTGGCTTAAAATAGTGTTTTTCTTCTGGTTCTGTGGAGCAGCTGGGCACTTCTTTTGATTTCAATTGGTTTTGGTACTTTTGGGTCAGCTAATGGCTTATTTGGGGCTGGAGGTGAATCCTGGCCTTACATATATATATGGCGGGCTGTTTAGTCCAGAGTGCACTAGGAGATATAGCTTGTCTCTAATCCTCTAGTGGGCTAACTTAGCTTTTTAATTATGTTCTCAATGTCACAAGAAGCAGCAAAGCAACAAGAAGCCCCGGTGAGCAAGCACTTTGCAAGCCTCTATTTGCATCCAGTTTGATTATAGTTCATCGATCCAAGCAAGTCACATGATCAAGAGCAGATACAAGGGCTAAAGAAGTGTCATCTCTTGATGAAAGGAGTTTAGAAATAACGTGGCCATTTTTTTTTCTTTTTAATAATATGCTTCAGACTGGGATGCTGAATCTCGGTATGTAAGACTGAGGAATATTGATTTGTAGTTTCCACATAATTGCTCTCCTGCTTTCTTTCCAGAATCTTCTTCTCAGGATCATGCATGCATATTCAAAATCCTTTACTCCCACCCCTTATTTATTTGGTCCAAAAGGATTGAACACAAAATGCCTCTTTTTATTATTTATTTTTTCTTCATTTTTATTTTATTATTTATTTATTTATTTATTTAAAAACAGAGGTGGGGTCTCCCTATGCTGTCGAGGCTGGTCTCAAACTTTTGGGCTCAAGAAATTCACTGGTCTCAGCCTCCCAAAATGCAAGGATTACAGGTGTGAGCCACCACATTGTTCAATATTTCTAACAGCCATCAATTGGTTAACAATAGATTCCTTAGAATTTCATGTTAAATAATAATTTATATTAACTAATTGCATGTATTAATGCATTTATAATGCTTAGAACAACTGCTACATACACACTACTGCAAGCATTAGCACTTATTAGTTACTATTTCCTCATACTGTGGTTGGATCCGGTTCCTTTGTTGTAAGTTCTCACTTTGTTGCACATGTTTATTTTCTTTCAAATGACTGGTCGGAGCTTATAATGCATATTTATTTGGTTGAGATTTTGAAGACATTTCTAAGGAGAGAAATAGTTAAGGTTCCTGCTCTTATGTAACATTTTATTATCGCTTTATCCTTGGGGACTACCATAGTGCTTTGGGGTTCCCCCAAAATATTCATTAAATGAATAAATGAATGAACAAGGAAATAATGAATTAATATCATGAGGGAGTACACTGATGAGTTCTAACTCTAAACAGACACTATTAATTGATTGGCAGGGAGGATCTTTGTTTTAACATACCCCACATGCTCTTTGTTAAAAATTCCATGCAGACAGGCACACATGCATTATGGCTTTCTGGATTTTTTAAAGTCTTTTTTTTTTTTTTTTTTTCCTGAGTGACTGAAACTGAAGCTGAGACAGAGAGGACAGAAGGAACTGTGCTCTCCTTGTACAAAAATTGTGGGGCACTGACTGTTCACAGGGAAGGATCCCCACAGAATATTAACCAATCCTGGGAGTTAGAGACCACGAGAAAGGTGCTGGCAGAGAGGAGCCTCAGGTCCCCTGTCTCTTTCCCTAAGGAGTCAGGCTTCTGATCTTGGAACTTTGCTTTTTTTCTTCCATTCTGAGAGCCTGGAAGCAAGCCCTGAATAATGCCAGCCCACACTTCATTACCCAACAAGCCCGTTTATCATTTAGTCTGATCTGTATTGAACAAGTGCAAGCAGGTTACAAGCAGCAAAGCCAAAAGAATGAAAATGCAGCACATTTTCTGATTACAGGAATCCCTAAGCTCTGGGGCTAAAACTAGGCACCAATTCCATCTTTATCCACCCCCACCCACCTGGCATTTCAGTACTGGGTCAGGGAGCCCCTTAGCCAGATGGTAGCATGTAAATGATAATAATTTGTCTTCTATTTCATTTGGAGTGTCAGTTACTCTACTCACTTGCTTGTGGTGCTAATATTTTCTGGTCCCTAGGGCCTCTACAGGACAAGGACTCACCTCACATGTCACCCAAGTTCAAAGGTTATGCTATTTATCACAAGAATAAGTTATGCCTGCTCCTTTTATGGCTGCCAAAACTATCCACACCGGAATTCAAATTGGCCAAGAAAAAAGAAACTAATATCCTTCGAGCAGCATCTTTGGGCTAGGCACTGTGTTGATCTCTTGAGACATATTGTCTATTTCAGCCGCACTGAAACCCTTGGAGGAATGATGAGGAACCATACTGTGAGATGTGGAGCCACTGCCACAGGTCCACAAAGCCAAAACTCACAGAGCAATTCTTGCCGAAAACATAGTACTTCCATCTTCTCAGATCTGTATTATTTCCTTAAAATTTTGTGAACAATACACAAATACTCAGTACAGATAGGATTCAGCTCGCTTCTGTAAATTCCCATGTGCCCCAACGAGGCATTAAGAGGTGAGCACTTAGAAAATAAGGCGCGACTCCTTTAAGCTTTTGCAAAGCAGGGACAACAAACTAGAGACATGCATTTAAAACTCTAGCAAATCATTCACAAACTAAAAAAGCATGTATGTAGCGCGACGTAGGGTGAGATTTTTCCACTGCATGGGAGAGACAGTATTCTCTGTGAAGATTCTTCGCAGGAGTTTTTGTCAGGATTGTGAAGTAGCAGTAAGAGACATATTTAAAAATTAGGAAATGGCTCATTCAAGAGAACCAAGAAGATAGTGTAGACTATCTTCTGAAGATGAAGGAAATCAGGAACGTGAAGTAGATATGGCTAGAAAGATTTAAGTAAAGCCTATTCAGTTAAATGATGTTATGGTTGCCTTGGGTACCAGATCAAGGAAATCATCTTATTCTCCACATTAAAAGGGCCCATCAAATGCATTGAAATAGGAAAATATAGGGCCCAGAATATTAGCATTCAAATTCAGAAGCAGAATAGGTTATGAATGGAGTAGTGAGTCCATGACATACAGAATAGGAAAGGAAGGTGTTTCTTAAATTTTTTGGTGTGTCTGAATCACCTAGAGGGCTTGTTAAAGCATAGCTTGCTGGCCAGGAATTTGTATTTCTAACAAGTTTTCATGTGCAGCTGATGCTGCTGGTCCAGGGACCATGCCTTGAGAACCATAGCCATAATCCCTGCAGTCTTAATTCAGACTAAAACTAAAACTGCATTAGAGATGGAGTTTGAATAAACAGAAATTGGCATCTGGCTACAACTAATGAGGAAACAAGAAAAGCAAATTCTGCTGGAGATTGTAAACCTTGACAACAAGGACAAATATAATTAAAATTAAAAGTGTTGCGGCTTACTGTGTGCTAGGCAGCGTTTTAACCCTTTCTGTGCCCTTTAGCATATTTAATTTTTGCAATAACTGCATGTGTTAATATTATCAGTTATTTCTTCTAATAAAGGAAATATACTGGAGATCAGTCTCATCGGATTTAATTCTAGCTTTGTCTCATGATTCAGCCCAATTTCTGAACATTTAGCATCTCTCCTCTCCCAGGGAAAACCCAATTGCTATTAAGATATAACGTATGTGATATTAACAAATCAGATTACAGAAAAGATGACCCATACTTTCCGCAGCCTTCCTTCATCCAGTTGTTTATAAAGGAATGTTGAACACAATGAGATATCATTGGTAGGCTTTCATCCCCAGTGAAGTAACTGCATGTAGTGGTTAGGTAGGGGAGGTTCAGATGACAGTTAGGAATTTAACATTTGCATCTGAGAATGTTGTTCCAGAGGAATTTGGACATTTAGAAACCTCTGCATTCTGAAGTTTTAAAATAATTTAGAGTTTAAATGAGGGGCTGACGTTGGAGTTTGAGTGCTCCTACTGCCCACTCAAATAAGCCCAGAATGATGCTGAAGTGTGTTCTACACTTGTTGCCATAATTTAACAATGAATGCATAACATTAGGTTGGAGAAGGGAGATGTGGATGACAAGAGTGGAGGAAAAAAGCTTGTACATTGCAGTCAAATAGATATGAATTCCAGTCTAGGTTCTCTTAAAAATTACCTGCTTAAAAGAAAAACTTTTCTCACCCTATATAATTTATCTCTTATTGGTTAAAAATAAACAATAATACTCAATAAAAAGCTGTAACTCACTCGAGTTGATGTACAGAATATATGTGTGTGTGGGTATGTGTACATATATACGTCACTTGACATGAACATGTCTTCAATTAGCAAGCACTGTTTTTAATAACGGTAAGGACAAATCTTCATCAATATGTTCTTTGAGTTAGATGATTCCGGGCTTGACATTTAAAGGACTCTGACTTTTTAGATCCTCTCTGTCCAAGCTTTGTTTTTGTTTAGTAAAACAAATAAACAGCTCTAATACATTGTAAAGAAAAAAATTGGTTAGGAAAAAGTGTTTTGTTTTTTTTTTTTTCCTTGCTGGCTTTTAAATACAGCTTGTCATTAGATTTGTGTGTGAGGCACAGTATCCAAATCTCTGTGCTGGTTCATATTTGAGTATCTCTGGATATAAAAATACCCATACTGAGCCAGCATTTGATTTCCTGCTGAACTGTTTTTCACATTTCCAATATAATTATGTAGCAGTTACAAAGAAACAAAAGACTGAACTCCACAGAATACCATAGAAACCCACATTTGTTTATTTAAGAAAAGATATAAAAAGAAGACAAGACAGAAATTGATGTGTCAGGTGACTTCTCAGGGTAACTGATACGTAAAATAAATCTATGAATACCTGGATACCTATTAAAATGATTGTGTAGACATGGATTTTTAAAGGCAATTATATGTTCTACAAATGGCCCCTGGCATTTAAAGAGGATACTGCAGTGAAAATAAGGTCTGAATTTGATATGTTTTTGTTTGAGTCTTGTTCTCCCTGTGATTGTTTTTGTTCTCAGTAGTGTCCAGCTTAAAGAGTTTTAAGGTCCAGTAAACCAGTCACTAAGTGTCCCAAATAATTGCAAGGTGAACAAAAAAATTAGTGAGTTGAACACGTTTTTTTTGCCAACCTATCCTAGGCACTTGAGACACAGATTATGGAAGACCTAGTTCCTGACCTGGAGGTGAAGGTTCTATAGTGGAGAGTGCAACTTTTGGACTACAGTAAAAAGGTTTAACTGAAAGAGACAGAAAGCATCCAAACCAGAAATAGGAGGAAGAAATGAATTCTGTATGATGGTTGCTCTGGTGCCCTTCACAGTCAATCTAGATGCTACCATGTGTCAAGTGAAGAAGGAAAGCAAGAATGTTAGTGGCATGAAGCCATCCAGGAAATTTGGAGATTTTTAGATGCAAAGGAGGATACTGTTGATCTTGGTCTCTGTCATTCAGTTATGGTTATGGCAGACTTCATTGTATGTCCATGTGGAGATTGTGCTTTAGGAATGATTAATAGACTAACAAGAAAGCCTAAGTATAAAGAGATATTCAAGGCATAACTTTGATTGCAGAAAGGCTGGAGAAGCTTTTATTTTGTAGAGGGGTGGATTAAAGAATCATGACTTAGGGAAATGGCCTGGATGAAAAAAGAGCAGTACATACACTTACTCTCTCATTCTCTCTATTGGTTCACTGTCTGGATCTGTAACATTAAATGATATCTGCATATGACAATAAAGAACAGAAAATAAACCAGCATTTAAGATGCTACTTAATTTCAAGCAGAATGCTGATCTCTGTGTACTTACATTTCTTATTTCATTCAGTCCCACTGTTGAGATGAATGTAACCTGAACACTGCTTTAGAAATGTGTCATGCGAGACTCAGAAAAGTCAGGGCACAAAGAAAAGGCCATAGATCTAATAAAGGGAGGTTTGAATCCACCAGATTTGGTGTCAAAGCCTGAACTCTCTCTAATCCTTGATGCTACTAAGTATGATAGATGGGCAAACATCTTTTAAAAAAGTTTCATCATTCTACAAAAAGTTTCAAGTGCATCATTACTCACCAGTCCCTGTAATATAGGAATAAAAAAAAATCCAAGAATCACATTGCTTATATCAACTTGGTTGCAAAATCATAAAAAATAGCAGTCATCAAACATGGCTTGTTTATTTTATCCAGTATAGTTTGGTCATGAAGTTTGGTTTACTCTTACTTTCACATGAATAGTTTGGTCTTTCTTTTTAACGTGCATACAATATAATTATTTTATCTGCAATAGAAACATCTAATTTTAAAAGGCAATGAGGTAGGTAAAATAAATCCATTTGGAAAATGTTGATTTAATCCATGGGATTATTGTAATTGTATCTCTGAACATTATAATTCTCTTCAATATATGGATAAAATGAGACAGCTACTAAGTTTTTTTTTTTGCATTTCTATTTGATAAATCTTTAGTGTTTGTGTATCGCAGTATAGTGAAGAACACAGATTTAGACAGAAAGATATGGGATTGTAAACTGACTACGATATCAGTAAGTCATGTAACATTAGTCAAAGTACTCATTCCTTTTAAACTTCAATTTTATCACATGTAAGTTGCAGATAATAATGTCTTTCTATGTTGTTGCATAATGCATCTAACATAGTGATTAGTCTTAAAGTGAGTAATTGAAATATATGGGGGGAGATTGGGGCAACAAACTTTTATTCTTTAAGACCATGATACCCAAAGTGTGGCCCAGGGATCGTTAGAGTCTTTGAGGCATTTTTAAGGGTTCTGCAAGGTTGAAGTACTTCTTACAGTAATATGACAACACTGCTTTTTTCTCTCTCAAAATCGAAAGTATATCTTTCCAGAGACTATATACACTTGTTAATATCATTCTGAGCCATTAGCTCAATGGCTAATGGAATCTGTGCTTCTATATTCTTGTGTGTGTGTGTGTTTAATTTATAATATGGTAAATATTGAGAGGCATAACCCAATAATGAAATTCTAATGTATAAAAGGTTTTGGGGTGCTTTAGTAATTTTTAAATATGTGAAGTGACCCTGAGACCAAATTGTTTTAGAACTGATGCCTTAGAAAGGCATTTATTTTCTCAAATAGCTTGAGGTAAATAGTTTGAGATATAGCAAGAATAAGGATTGTTACTATTAATGTATCTTGAATATAACATTGATGGAAACAGTTTATTACCTATGCAGTATTGGTTGGCTATTCAAAGAAGTAATTCTTATAATGTCTTTGGTATGGTGTAAGCACTCAATAAATGTGGATGATTGTAAAGAGCAGAGTGAAAATTAAGGTAGCCCCAAAAGAAATATGTTGACATTATAATTTACACTTTTAGGGTCTCACCAAATAAGGTTGTCTTATCAAGAGACAAAATTGTTCCCAGCCCAGGTGAAGACTTGCCCATTGCTAACTCCTTTGTATTACCCTTTCAGAACAATTAATGGCTTCACATGGATAGAAAATGGGAAAACTCATTCAGGCACTGCGAGAGAGAGAAAGAGAGAGAGAGGGAGAGAGAGAGAGAGAGAGACAGAGAGAGAGAGAGAGAGGAGACAGAGAGAGAGAGAGAGAGGAGACAGAGACAGAGAGAGATACAGAGAGAAAGATGGAGAGAGAGAGACAGACAGAGAGAGAGAGACAGACAGAGAGAGAGAAAGCCTGAAGTGCCCTTCTAGGGACCAACGTTGCCTTCTGGAACTAGGGCAGATTATCAGTATATAAGGCCACTAAGATTTAAATTACACATCTTACCCTCATGGCTTTAACTCCACGTTTTTCAAACCACGTTTGGTGATTACTTTATTCAATTTTAAAAACAGCTGCAATAATATATACTTACTTAAACAATAATAACAATAACAACCATAATAATAATACCTACCATTCCACCATTTATTGAGCCTTCTTTCCTCAGTGCTTAACACAAAGCATTTTGAAAAGTTACCCATACGCTTTACAAAACTGCCTCATGTACTGGGGAATTATATTATCAACACTGTAGGAAGGAGAAAATTGGATAGCTATTGTATCTCTCTGAGTTCTAAAGACTGCAGCAAATCATTAATGGAGCCAGGCTTTGAAGCAGACCCGCTGCCTTACCAATATGCCACACTCCAAAGCTTTTGGCAGACATTCTATTTTTTATTGCAACTTAACGAATTAGTTTTATTGTTAAGTGACTGTCTTCTTAAAACTTGGCTAATGCATGTCTGTGCTGAAGCAACATTCACTATAGAAATGTGCTGACCCAGACTAAAGTTTCTGTTCCTGTCAAATTGAGGACAAAACCCTAAATCTCAGTGAACCTAGCAAGGTGACTGACATTTTGAAAAATTTTGTCATAAATGAGGGCCGTTGCTAGAGAGGAATAACTTTGGCTTCCCTACTTGTTTTATGCTAGTAACAGGAATTCTTAACATTCCCATTATGATACCCTATACATTGTACGCTGATTCTTTATTCTTTACTACAGCAAAGCCTAGGAACAAGTACATAAAATGGGCCATGGCTGGTATTATTATAATGTGTTTCAGGTGAGGTAGCCAGAAGTCAGACAGCTGACTTGTTTCCTGAAGACCATTCCACTAAGAAACTGCAAAATCATTCTTCAACCCTAAGACTTTTCATGAATTCGTAATTAGAACATGCTTAATATTCAGTTTGCAAGCACACATATACATCAGTCGATTCTAGTGATATAAACTGTGGCAATGCTAACAAGCATAGCTTCTGTTGCTCGCACTGAAAATCAACATCGGTTTTGTAGAGTGATAATTTTACCTAGAAATGGTATGAATAGTGTCTCTCTCACGCACACGAGTCATGCAGAAATCATTTTGGTAGACACTTTGGGGAATGTCAGAGTAGCAGAAGAAATGTAATTTAGAATGTAGGTATTTTCATGATCTTCAAGAGAGCAAAATGTCTGATAGCTTGTCCATAGAATGGCCATTCTCTCCTTTTGCTGCATATTGTTTTATCCAAAGCACATACATGGATCCCAACAGTGAAGTATGTTTGCAGCTCAAAGGTTGGTCCTGCATTTTAAAATGCCAGGATAAAGTTGGCCTGAAGCTCCTCTTCATGACATAAGTAACCTGCATAGGGCAAACAAGTGCTAACTTTTTAGCATAATTTCCTAAAAAATAACTTGGGATGAATAGATACTGAAATAGGGAGGTTATATGATCCCCATTTTATAAAATTGAGATGAAAGTGAAACCACAAATGAGATACCACCTTACCTCAGCCAGCGTGGTCATTACTAAAAAGTCAAAAAGCAGTTGATGGCGTGAATGTGATGAAAAAACAAGGCTTATACACTGCTGGTGGGATGTAAACTAGTGTAACTTCTATGGAAAACAGTATGGAGATTTCTCAAAGAACTAAAAATAGATCTGCCATTTGATCCAGCCATCCCATACTGGGTATCTACACAAGGAAAGAGAAATCACTGTATTAAAAAGACACCAGCATATGTATATTTATCACAGGACAATTCACAGTTGCAAGTATATAGAATCAACAAAAGTGTCCATCGACCAATGAATGAATAAAGACAATGTGGCATTTCAATATACACCATGGAATACTGCTTGGTCATAAAAAAGAAATACTATTATTTGCAGCAGTTTGGATGGAACCGGGGGCCATTATTCTAAGTGAAGTATTTCAGCAATTGAAAACCAAATACCACATATTCTAACCTATAAGTGGCAGCTAAGCTCTCAGCATGCAAAAGTATTTACATTGGCATAATAGACATTGGAAAATCAGCAGTGGGTAGAGTGTAAGAGAGGTGAGGAACAAAAGACTACCTATTAGGTACAATGTACATTACTTGGATGATGGTTGCACTAAAATCTTAGACTTCATCACTTCACAATTCATATATGTAAACCAAAACCACCTGTAGCTCTAAAGCTATTAAAATAAAATAAATAAATAAATAAAATTAAAAAATACAGAGGAGAAATAATTTCCTCAATGTCACTGACCTAGCACCTTATGGAATTAAAATGTACACAGATCTGTCTTTCTGTATCAGTAGATATTTTCAATTCAATGTCACATGGCGTCATGGCAAACATCTAGATTCAATCTGTTATTTTATTTATCATCTTTTCTGTCTGCCTTACACTTCCTCTTCTACCATGGAATCAGCCTTGGATTTCTGAAAGAAGAGTAACTAATTTGAAAAATTTCTACAGGTCTGTTATTGAACTGTGTTGACGCAGATGCAATTTTCAGTTAGTTTCATATTTTATAACAATAAAGTTATCTCTTTTCTTACTGTGGTTAAAGCCCAGAAGGAGTAAACACTAGAACTCTCTTACATTAATCTGAGAGCGTTTTTGGATACAATTATTTATCTATAACGATGTGATGCCAAAACAGCTGGCACAAAAGTGATAAATTAAATAAACTGGCATTTTACACAGACACAGCCAAGCAACAGATGTGGGGAAAAGCTGAATGAGTATCTCAACTAATTTTGATGAATTTCAGGAGAAATTGTCTATTTATTAAATCTTTGAAATTATGGCTATCATGACAATAATTTCATCTAGGGTTTAGGCGACAAACTGGTGTCAGCCTAAAGTATTAGAAGATCATCTCTTTCTTGATTTCTCAATCCTCCCATGCATTCATTATTCTTTTCTCAGAAAAATTGCAGTTTCTCAGATCTGCTTGAGATTTAGACATTTGATTTATGCACTTAATTTAAACAGCAAAGACCTCTTTCAAAATTATTTCATGTCTGCCTTATTGGCAAAGGTTGGAAGGGTTGTAGTTCTACTGAAAATTTTATTTGAAGAATTCAATAGAGTAATGGCAATGATATCTTAATTTATCCAGTTTACAGCTCTTTACACATATTTCATTAATTCTTGCAGCATCTCTCTGAGGTATGTAAAGGGCAGGGATTATTAGACCTATTTTTCAAGTTTAGAAAATAAGATAAAATGAGATAGAAAATCATTTCCCTAAGACAGCAGTAGGAAGCTTGACCAAACCACTCTGTGTTTACAACTGCAAAATTGCTTTGAACACTTTACAAATATCAGCTCATTAATTCTCAAACATCACATAAAAATTATTTTTTTGAACTTCTACCATGATGGGGTATTTTCATATCTGTATCTATATTTATATCCTAAGGGAAAGTGGGGTAAAATATTTCTATACATTAAAATGAACATTGGATAACTGAGAACTAATTTGAGTTCATTTCTTTGTCTATATCATACCACCCTTTACATGACCCTAAGCATGTCAGTTTTCTTTAATATCTCATGATATGACAAACCAGGATGACAGAGAATCTCTAGTATACTTTGAGATATTATTTGAAGATATTCAAATAAAATATTTGAGATAAATATTTTATTCAAATAAAATATTTGAGATATTCAAATAAAAAAAAATTTGAGATATTCAAATAAAATCTCATTGAGATGAACTAAAACATACAGTAACATTAATCTGATAGTTTTGCTGACATGTATAATGATTATCATGTTGCATCAGGAATCGAATGTGAATAGTTAACAGTTCGTATAGACTGTAGTAATCAGTCTTAGTTTTTCTATGGCCAGCTGAGCACATTTGAAATCATCTGTGGAGGAGAGGACAAGTATTGAAGAAGAACTCTTTTTTGAGTCTAAAATATATTCCTTTCTCAGCTAACTCCTTCTGACCTCCTCCTATTCATTTTCTATTCCTGTTCTCACTTCTTTCATTGGAGAAAACAGTTTTGGGCAAAGACCCCTTTGTTGGAGTTTTGACTGGGCCACTAACTTGCTATGTGACTATGGGAAAGTTGTTTCCTGTTTCTAAGTTTCAGTTTCCTGCTTTGGGGAATATGAATGATAATGTCAACAGCATAGGAATGTCATGTGATTTAAAGTAGAGAAGCCATATTTTACACATTTCACTATGCTTGGCCCATTGCAATTGTCAAGTAATTTTAGTAGACATAATAATTCATTTGATTCATATGTATTTCTCATCCTAAATTATTCATCGTTGAATATCCAAGGCTGTCAGAGAAACTAGCACATCATGTCCAATAACATTAGTTGCTATTGCTAACTATTACTAATGAAAGTGTACCTTGCTCCATTAGCCATTTGTTTTGCTCTTACAGGTTTAACCTTATTTATTTATCACTTCACTTGAGGGTCCAATGAATTATACAGAATCCTCATCTATCCCCTAGGAGCTTTGAAAATTTTCTAGTCATGTCTCCCTACTTATTCAACAAAAGAATTAAAAACTATTCCTTCCCTTGAAACCTGTCTACTCAATGTGAATTGTGCCATTTTCTTGAAGTTAAACTTTAGATATAAAAATGGTAAATGATTTTCTATGCTGTCAACTGTGAATCCAGATAATGCTTGGTTCTGCCTACACACTTCTACAGAATTAAAGTTTGGAAGATAAATATGAAGAAAATCTTGTCCAGGACAATCAGAGATTCCCCATTCAACTCTAGCTCCCAACAGTATTATTTTACGGCTAACGTGCATTCTGTAGGCTTGGAGTTTGTGCCCTGCGATTTACATGAGAGGATCAGTGGGATGCTTTACAAAGGAGGAAAAGAACATACAGACTCTCTGCTATCCTGAAGCCAGAAATCCTAGGGTGGTAGATCTGAAATTCCTGTTACAAGCTTAGTGTTTAGATAATAATATGGTCAGAGCTGTCTGAGTGAATAATGTGGTGTCTATTCTGACCCTGGCACGTGTGTATGCAATTCATGACACTCCCTGTTGTAAATGCTTGGAAACCAGAACTGGCCCGCAGGAGCTGGCTGAACACATGAAGAAAACCTGGGCAGTTTTGCACAGCACTTATGAACATAGGCTCTGGAGGGATCCAGACCAGAAGACTCTTTCCTGTGGTTCTTTTACATCAATGCAAGCTTAAATCCTGAGTGGCCTCCTTATGAGATGTGTGATTGAGGGCAACTTGTTTAACATCCCTGCCCCAGCAGGAAGTTGGTGTCCGAATGCTCTTATTTTCAACAGAAGCACAGCTGCATTTTGATGGACTGTATATAATAGTTGTTCAGCAAATACTCTAAGGCACTACTTCTCGTTTTAATGTGCCTATGAATCACCTGGGGATCTTGTTAAAACACAGATTTGGATTCCCTAAATTTGGGGTACAGATTCTGCATTTCTAAAAAGCCTCGAGGCGATGCTGACTCTACTGATCAGTGGGCTATGAATAACGATACTCTGTTTATATGTAATATATATTTAATGCTATTTATGCATATGAACTAATTATCACAAAACAAAACCTCAGTTAGTGTCTCTCAAAGTTCAACATGTAGCACACTCACCTGGAAGTGTTACAGACTTCTCGGTGTCATTTTCAGAGTCTCTGTTTCATTGGGACTTTTTGGAGGCCTGCGAATTTGAATTTATAACAAGTATCTAAGCAATGCTCATATTGTGGTAAGTCTATTAATTGCAAATCATTGACCTGGACCAATTCCTTCCTTATATGGAAACTTCTGTTAACAGTTTTGAAAATGGTATTCCAAATTGGTTTGAATTGGTTTTTCAATATCCACATTGAAATTGGTTTTCCAATCTTAAGAAGATGATAGTCATCAAGAAGTTTTATTTTTAAATTAGACTTCCTATTTTCAATGTGTTTGCGTGCAGTTTTAAGAAATAACACACCAGGGCCTGTTGGGGGCTGGGGAGACTAGGGGATGCATAGCAGAGGGTGGAGGGATCGGGGAGGGATAGCATTAGGAGAAATACCTAATATAGATGAGGGGGAGATGGATGCAGCAAACCTCCTTGACATGCGTACATCTATGTAATAAACCTGCACAATCTGCACATTTACCCCAGAACTTAAAGTGTAATAAAAATAAATAAATAATAAATAAATAAATAGAAATAATACAGAGAGATTCTGTTTGCCCTTTACGTTTTTCCCCCAATGGTTACATCTTGCAAAACTATATTACAATACTATATCTAGAATAGTCACATTGATTCAGTCTGCCCAGTTTATTCAGTTAGCCCAAATTATCCTTGTCTGCATTGTGTGTATATGTGTTTGCGGTTAGTTCTATGCAAATTTACCACAGGTATAAGTTTATGTATACACAATCACAGGCAACACCCAAAGGAAGTCTGCCTCCACCAGGATCCCGCCACATCTACCTACCTCCGGGGCCTCACCTACCATCTTTAGGTCATGGCAACCACTAATCTATTTTCAATTTTTATAATTTTGTCCTTTTTTTTTTTTACTTGTTTTTTGAGACAGGGTCTCACTGCATTGTTCAGGCTGAAGTGCAGTGGCTGTATCTCAGCTCACCGCAGACTCAACACCTCTAGGTTCAAGTGATCTCTTACCTCCCACCTAGGACTACAAGCATGTGCCACCACAGCCAGCTAGTTTTATTTTTTTTTTGTAGAGACAGCATCTCATTATATTGCCCAGCCTTGTCTTGAATTCCTGAATTTAGGTGGTCCTCTCATCTCGGCCTCCCAAAGTAAGTAAATTACAGGCAGGAGCCACTGCACCTGGCTCAATTTTGTCATTGTTAAAATGTTATACAAATGGAAATATGCAGTATATAATCCACAGGAAGATATTTTTAAAGCTTGCTAGTGCCTGGGTGTCACCACTGTATTCCTATTTTAGTGTGGAACTCATATGTTTGTATTTTTTGAAACTTCCCAGGTGATCCTAATATTCAGACAGGGTTTCTACTCTGCCTACCATTAAGGGGGTTCTTTAGCTATGGGGATTGTTTGCAACTCAGAGGATCACGTGGATGAGCTTCCCTTTCCAATAACCAAAAACACAAAATGCCCATGTGCCAGAATTAGTTCTCATCATCAAGACTGTAAAACTAAAAATATTCTGGGAAATAAATTTTGAATATGTATCTAAAGCTTCAATTTACTTCTAAATCAAACAGAAAGACTGTTCAGGCTGTAAGGATAGTCTCTATTTATAACTTGGAGAAAGGTTATTTATAATACCCGTGCAACATTGTGTTTGAAACACTGAAATTGGAAATTATTTCTGCTGTGGACACCCATGTTTTTGTTTTTCTGATCAAATACTGTCTAAGCCAGATCAGAAAGATTGGTATACTTCTTAATTTTAAAAGAATCATAATTAATTTTACATTATAAATGCACATATTTATATATGTATCAGGTAAAATGTTATAAGAAAATCAATGTCATGTGAAGATATGGGTGTATTTGTGTGTCATGTAACATTGAGAAAAATAATTTTGGGTAAATTATAGATTTTCAAATTGCTACTTCTTTGGAAAACACAATTACTCCAAATTTTCATTCTTTGTGTCTTCCCTCTCTTTTTGCATCATCTTGAAAACAAACCTTATAAATACAATGATGTCTCATTTTTTTAATATTTATAGTTAATTTTGATGCATATTTTGAGTGATTTTTGTTTGTTTAATGTTAATATATCAGGTGGCTTGCTAGATGTTTCTTATACTGACTCATGTAATTATGTTACTGCTATACATAACTAATATGGCAAATAGTCAATGTTATCTGCTAAAACTATTTTAGTTTTAGCCTCTGTTTTACAGACAGATTCTAATGAAATATTTCTAGACATTTCAAGTTTAGAAAGAGGCTATTTAAATTCTCTTCCAGATATCTTTTATCTCATAACAAATTAACCCCAAACTTAGTGGTTTAAAATAATAGCAACCAATTAATTTGTTCAAAACTGTGGAACTTGGGCAAGGCCAAAGAGGGTCAGACCATTTCTAATCTAGACAGTGTCCACTGAGGTGGAAAACCCATGTAACTCACTCACACATCTGGGAAGCTGAGGTTTGTTTTGGTTCACCTCCATAGGAGTTTCCTTGGGTGATGGGGGTGGAGGTGTTGGTATCTGTGTTCTGTGGTGGCCATGTCCCATGGTATCGGTGTTCCAAGAGTAATAATCCCAAGAGTGATAGAAAGTCAAAACTACCATTTGCTTAAGTTCCAACCAGCTCTGATATTAACACAACATACATTGCATCTGTCATTTTCAATTACTTATTTAGTAAGAGAGCCCAAATCCAGGGGAAGAAACTCAATGAGAGGAGTATTAAATAACTAATGTCATGTTTTAAAACAAATACAGTTGACCTTTGGCCACAACATATTTGCATTCTTACTAAAAACACTCAGATTTTAAATCATTAGAGCATCAGCCTCAAGCTGACCTGCTATACAATAGGGGGGCAGGATGAAGAAAATTTCTGCAGAAAGCATTACTCAAGAAGAGAGAGAGTGGAAGTCATATGGTAGTTACTGTTAAATAGTGATACTTGGAATCATTTTGGCACATGTTACTGGTTCCTTGATGAGTATCCAGTACTGTTTCAGAGAACTGATTCTTCTACGCTTTTGGCTCTAAACACATGGCTCTTGATTCTGTCTTCATTCTCCCGTTATCCACACCCACCTCCTATTACTATACTATTACTGTTACTTTCCTTCTCCTTCTTCTTCTTCCTCTTCGTTCTTTCTCCTTCTTTCATCTTTTTTAAAAATACATTATCTGTGTTTGCAACTGAGTTGTCTTCTCAATCCACATGCTGCCTATAAATGTTTGGGAGCCTGGCAGCCTTTTTTTCATTGTTTGCTGTCTTTTTTTAGTAAAAGCTAATATATTTTCTTTAAATATATTGTAAGTTTCTTACAAATCAACTTGTAATTCATTTCATTAGACAACAATCACACTCACAAATCTCTTCAAGGTGAGCTCTTCTTGACTTTGGACACCTTGTGAATCTGCTGTGGTCAATGTTTTTGAGATTCTTAGTAGAGGGTCTGTGAGGCATACCCTGTCCTTAGCCCATTTATGCCTTGTGTTTCATTATTGGAACACTAAGTTTGTGGGAGTTATTTATATCCTTCTGTTCAAGGTAATTGCCAAGGTCTGATTTTTCACACCTAGAAAATTGCAACTCCTGGCATAAATGGATTAAGTTCCTCAGAGGACTTTCTATTTCTTTGAAAGTTCTAGAAAAAAAAAAAAAAAACAACAACCTCAGATCTTTCTGAGGTATTAACAACAAAAGATCGTACAGTCATCATGTAGTTCCATTCTGTATTTGAACTATGAACTGAGACACTTTCTTAATTTGAGAATTATTTTTCTCTGGAGAAGTTGAGAGTAAAAAATACATATTTTTTTCAAAGTCAAACATTGTGAGGCTGAGGTGGGCGGATCACTTGAGGTAAGGAGTTCAAGAACAGCCTGACCAACATGGTGAAACCCCATCTCTACCAAAAATATAAGATTTAGCCAGGCATGATGGCGTGCACCTATAATCCTAGCTACTCAGGAGGCTGAGACCAGAGAATCCCTTGAACCCTTGAGGCAGAGGTTACAGTCAGCCAAGATTGTGCCACTGCACTCTGGACTGGACAAAAAGGGCAAAACTCCATCTAAAAACAAAATAAAACAAAACACCTCAAACAGTCATAATTCCAGAAAAAGTTTCTTGTTTAACTGATTTATCTCCATTCATATTTTGTTTAGGCAATGAGAAGAAGCTACGTAATAATCCTATATTCTCCCTCTTCCTTGAATCTCTTTAATTAAAATTCACAAGGGGCATTTCATTTTTTTCTATATGATGCACAGGTGTCATGGTCAAAATTCTCATCATGTACACTGATTTCCTTTCCTCTAATTTCCAATAATACTCTCCTTGTTTTCGTTACTTTACTCTGAGACCTCACCAACAGCTTCTGCAAATCATCTGCTCTTTCACTAACGCTATCCCTGAGGACCATTAAGTTATACTAACAATATTCTCAGTTCATCTGTCTTCTGCCTACCACCTTGTCCCACAACCAGTGCCACATGCTTTAAGTTGTCATTACATCAGTACCTTACTTCAAGGAACTGAAATCTGTTTTGATTATCTACTGCTGCATAACAAGCAATCCCAGAACTTAGTGGCAGAAAAAAAAAAAAAAAAAAAAAAACATTTATTTTGCTCCCAAATTTGAAATTTGGGCAGGGCTTGTCAGAGTCAGTTTGTCTCTGCAGAATGTGATATAAGCTGGGGCAACTTTGAAGAGGCTGACTACCTAGTTCCAAGATTGCTGACTTATATGGCTAGCAAATTGGTGGTGGCCATCACTGCCTTTCCAAGGCAGTTTGGGCTTCTTCATTGCCTGGTATTTGCATTCCAAGAGAGATAGAAGCTGCTAACTTCTTGAGACTTTAGCTTAGAAATTAGCATAATGCCACTTTGGTCATATGCTAGTGATCCGTCACCGAGCTGATATTCAAGGGAACATCCACCCTATCTTTCAGGGAAAGATATTTTATAGAATTTGGAGCCATGTTTTAAAAGTATATGATTGAGAATCACACAAAAACATTAAGTTACAAAAGATAATTGGAACTCTCAAATACTTTAAAAATCAAATGATAATATTTTATCAAGTATTAATATATATTAAATAATATAAAATACTTCTTAAGTACTTTTACAGTTGTAAGTCCTAAAACCGTAGAGCATTCTGAGAGCACAGAGCATTTGTTTATTGCCTATTTCTTCATAAACTCCTTTAAATATTTTCTTTGTGCTTTGTTTTTGGATAAAACTAGTCCTTGGGTTAAGGCTTGACTTTGCAGTCTAACCCAGTATGTGACCTGGGAATGTTCATTAAATCCACTAAAACTTCTTTTTAATTTTTCTTCTGTAAACCAAGAAATATTAGTAATATTTCTTCTACTTGGAGGGAATTGTGATGGTCAAATAGAGACAATGTATTGGAAATTTCAAAAGATAATATAGACACAAATGTAGTGTCTACATTGTTTTGTTGCAAAGACATTTTGATCAGGCACTCAGGGGATCTAAAACGGAGTCTAAGTTACTAAACTGCAGGAGTCTATAGGGGCCAGCTAACTGGATAAATGATTGCAGTAGGATTTGTTTAACAGTAGCTATGTGCACACAGGAAGACGGAGCTATGTTTGTCGAACTTCTAGGACAGTGAGAATCACATTTCCAATGCCTAGAGATTCTTGTTCAATGCGACATATGCCAGGTTCAATAATATGTGCTTTTTGCAAACATCTCAAATAATTTCAATATTGATGAGATTTAGAATGTACTTTGAGAAACCTTGTGGAGGAAAAAGAATGAAGAGTAACTAGAGATTTAGAGAAAAAATTATGTTGTCTATTTAATTTGCTGGTATAGCACGTTATGTTAAATATGACACTACCACATAATTGCTCTCTTTAGACAAGGATTTTGACATTTTACAATTTTCAGTTATTCAGCATAATTGTAAATTACAAATGTGTGTGTGTGTGTGTGTGTGTGTGTCTGTGTGTTTCTGTTGCCTCCCAAAATCTAAAAAGGAAGTGGTTATCTCATAGTAATATTTCATGATTTATCTTACTTTTCTAGTAATACCCTATATAATATTTTCATCTGGGGAATTTCTTGAAATGGTTTTCAATGGTTTCATAAAGTAAATTTGCCAGTGGATAGAATGACGTATGAATTCAGATTTACCCTAAATATTTAGTACTAGAAAATATTGCTGGTTATTGGAAAAGCAAAAAAGCAACTGTGTCGGAAAATGTACAAGAAAATGTTGCTTGTAGTATATATTTTAGAGACACAAAAATGTACAAAATGTCAGTGTTTTGGGAGACTAGAAATAACAACCTGATTAGCAAATCTCTATTAAGGTCGGATGCGGTGGCTCACTCCAATAATCTCAACACTTTGGGAGGCTGGGGTGAGTGGTTGACTTGAGGCCGGGAGTTTGAAGCCAGTCTGGACAATACGGTGAAAACCCATCTCTATTAAAAATACAAACATTAACCAGGCATGGCGGCGCATCCCTGTAATCCCAGCTACTCTGGAAGCTGAGGCATGAGAATTGAACTAGGGAGGCGGAGGTGATAGTGAGCTGAGATTGCACCACTGCACTCCAGCCTGGGAGACAGAGTGAGAGCATGCCTCAAAAGGGAAAAGAAAAGACAAGAAAAGAAAAACCTCTATTAAAAAAAGAAATTTAGTTATTTTATCTTGATTAAATATGTGGCACAGGAATAATACAGATAAAATAAATAAAATAAAAGAGAAAATCATTCCAGAACAAAAGCATCCATAGGCTCACAATCAGCACACAGCCACTGTATAAAATTTAATATTTTCCTTCAGAACTTTTCTATAATTTTAATTCATCCTATATGTAATTTAAATTGTTATTTCCATCATTCCTTGCTCTAAAACTCTTCATGTACATCATAATACCAACTGCATGATATTCCTAGATACCTAGCATGGCTAAATTGAAATTTATGTAAACTTTTCTGGAAACTGGCAATTTAAATTGTGTAATTTACCCTATTATTTCTACTATTTTAAAATATTTAACTGAAAGTAACAATATAAAATTATGTCTCTAATAAGAAAACATATGTATACACACACTACATACACACATACATGGCTATATGTAAATACATATTTAATAAATATAAAAAATATGGATACATTAAATGTATACATACTATATATATAGACACACACACAAAATATTAATAATCATAGTCATACGGTTCAATTAAATTCTTTTCTGATTATTCAGTTGTGTTAATTATAACTTCTTATGAAAATTACAAATATCTTGAGATTAATACTCATTCACTGACAAATAGTTGGTATTCACCAATACTCTGCACTCCTTACTGGGCCTGAATTTATCTGAGGCCCATATTCTAACTCTTACAAACTGACTTAACCATGAAACTTCTTTTCACAAGAGTCATCGTTTGCCTTATATCTCCTATATTGACTTGAGGTTCTGAATTATATTTTACATTAAGCAAAATATACTGCTCCTGGAAAACTAAATACTGCGTGCTCTGACTTGTAAGTGAGAGTTAAACATTGAGTACACACGGACATAGAGCTGTCAACAGTAGACGGGGGCCTGCTAGAGGAGGGAGGAAAGTAGGGGCAAGGGCTGAAAAACTGGGTACTCTGCTCATTACCTCGGTGATAGGACCATTCATACCCCAAATCTCAGCATCACGCAATATACCCAGGAAACAAGCCCGCATATGCCCTCTCTGAACATAAAATAAAATAAAAGTGGAAATTTTTTAAAAGAAGAAAAAAATGCAGTTAGCTAGAAATAAGTTTTATATTCAATATTAAAGTAGGGAAAATATAATTAAAATTAATTTATCATATATTTCAAAATAGCTAGAAGAATTGTAAAGTTTTCAACACAAGGAAAATATAAATATTTGAGGGAATGGATAGCCCAGTTATCATAATCTAATCCTCATACATTCTATACATGTATCAAAATATCGCATGGTCCCCCGAAAATATGTACAACTATTGTATATAATAAAATATTTAAAAAGCAACAACTGAAAAAATATGACTTTTGGTAATATTCTACCTTTGACTAATCAGTCCATGCAGTTACTCATTTATCCATCCAACAATCGACCCATCTATAATTATATTTTCATTCATTCATCTAGTGATTTAATATCATTATAAATGAAACACATGAATCATTTCTTTGGAAGGCTTACGATCTATTAGAAATATCATGGATCAATAATAAGGTATAGTTTTGATTTTTTAACCTTGAGGAAAATATTTTGAAATAAAGTGCTATGAATTTTTTTTCTTATCAAAAACTGTGTAACACTCTTATATCTACCCTATCAAAATCCTTGCTGCTAAGTTTTTGTGTGAAAGCTGAAAGACATTAGAAAGAATTTTATCTTTGCAAACCTAGATGTTTTCCTCAGAAAGTGAAGGGATTTCATATTCAGACAGAACTAAGTTGGAGAACGTACAATTAAATCCAGAAATGTTGGGAGTCCTGCATTTATTTCTTATGGGTAGCATAAGTAGTTTCTCCATTTTGAGTAGTCGTACTGATTTAATTTTCAGTAAATAAAAATGTAATATATAATAATATCCAATGTGACACCTGACAGATGAAAGCTCCTGCTGCTTTTATTATTTTTTTCTTATCATTTATTAGTATTACATTTTCTGCTAACAAATAAGTAAGTATCTTACATTCTTTTTATTTCTGTCATGGTACATATTAATTCTTTGGCCCAATTTTGGCCCCAGTAACTGGATTTGGTTAATAAATTGTAGTACTTTTTTTACTGAGGATAATTTAAAAATCCAAACTATCTTATGAAATCTTAACTTACAGTGTCTCCATTGTCATTTTTATAGCCTACATGAACATATCTTCTATGGGTCTCTTTATGAATAAAAATTGTTTAAATAGGAATCATTATTTATTTGCAATACTTAATATCAATTAGAAATATTAAAAATCAGCTGGGTGCAATGGCTCATGCCTGTAATCCTAGCACTTTGGGAAGCCGAGGCAGGCAGTTCTGGGTGCAATGGCTCATGCCTATAATCCTAGCACTTAAGACCAGAAGTTCAAGACCAGCCTGGACAAAATGGTGAAACGTCATCTCTACCAAAAATACAAAAATTAGATGGGAGTGGTGGTGCATGACTGTCGTCACAGCTACTCCAGAGGCTGAGGTGAGAGGATTGCTTGAGCACAGCAGGTGAGGTTGCAGTGAGACGAGATTTTACCACAGCACACCAGCCTGGGCGGCAGAGCAAGATCCTGTCTCAATTTAAAAAAAGAAAAGAAAAGAAAAGAAAAGAAAGAAATATGAAGCATCAATACTAATGCATGGCTTTCATTTTAAACTTGAGGAAATGTTTTGGACTATGAATGCTACGAATGTTTTTCTCATCCAAAACTACATAAGATGTCTGGTATCTACAGTATTTTGTCAGTATTCTTCTTACTCATTGCATGTGTCTCAAATGTTTTCGGCAGTGCCTTACTTCTGGAATTTTGCCCATGACATGTTTTTGCCATTGTTGCCTTAAATATCTTGTCATGTCTCTCTGCACTCCCACATACTTCTTTTCCTTCAAGATCCAGATCATTACCTCCCTTAGCTATCTATGTTGCTGTAAATACATGGCATTCAGAGAAGGCAGTTTGGTCTAATTTATAATTATTTTTATTTGTGTTTGTGCCTTTTGTTCCCTCTCTAGCCTAATGCCTTCAAAGACAAAAAATACACCTGACATTTTTCTGTAATCCTACAACTTCTAGCAGACACAGTATCACTTTATAAATGATTGACAAATATTCATTGGATGAATAAATAATCTTCATGGCTACTTTTGTATGTCATTGCAGGGTTTTTAATCACTTGCTTATAATATACAAAATATTTTTCTGGAAGGGAGAATATATCAGACTGTCAAGATATGAGTAAAAGGGCACACAGAATGCTTGCAAATATTCTGAGGTGGAGATGTATCAGGAGTGGTTTCTACAGAAAATAAACCATCCTACAAGAATACAGCAGTTAGTTGTCTCCTTTAAAGTTAATAACCCAAGCCTAATTCTTTGTTAACACTTAGAGTAGATTTGTCTTACGTTATCTCAATTCAGTAATCAAGAAAAAAGAGGTTGTTTAATTCTCTTTGCAATCTGTCTATATCATGTGCAAGTCTATTACTACATGCAAGAAAATAAATTTGTTTGCTAATCATCTGGAAATCTATGACTGACAACTTTAAGACATTAGCCATGCCATTCTTTTAGAGTCTGTGCTGTAACATCTCTGCCTGGAGTATGCATCCTCTTGCTATTGTCATGGCTAACTTCCTTATTTTCAAGTCTTGGCTGAAAAAGAACTACCCTGATCTCCGCCAAGTACCAGATCCTCCTTATCATGATTTGTTTTTATTAGCACTTAATCCTTTCCAGCATACCATATTATTTAGGTATCATGTTCAGTGTTCATAAACTCTTCCCCCTGAGCAGAATGTTTTATCCCATTAGCTGGTATCTCCTTAACATCTAGGAAAGTGTCTGGAGTAGTATGCCTTTAATAAATATTTATTGATGAGGGAACTGTTGATTGAATAAATGAATGAATGGGGAATAGGTAATCCAAGAATAAATTATTAACAATATAATTTGGCTTGAAGAATATTGGCTAATACCTAATATCCTTGGAAAATTAAATGGTAGTATGAGAACATGCATAGACATCATCAAATATTTGAACTAGAAAGTTCACCACAACTCAATGTAATATAATTACCTTTTAGTTTTCAAAAAACGGAGAGTGAAGAACAGGGAAAGGAAATATGTTTCCAGTGACACTAAAAACAATTGGAAAACATGTTAGTTTTAAGCTTACCTTGCATTTGAATTCAGAGTTGTCACTACAGTGTTTTCATGCAGCGATTTTATAACCCAACTTTTTGCTGTTTTAATTCACCATGTTAATGCCTTCTGTACACTGAAGCCTTTAAGCATATCAAGACAGCTCAAAAATGTAACTGGACAGTCTTTTATCTTGAGCTAGGATGTGTCTTCTCTCCTTGAAGTCATTTTTTTTTTTGAGTCTCATGTTTAAGTACATTTTTAAAAATCCCTTAAACTGCTTGTTTTTTATTTTTATTTTTATTTTTTATTTATTTATTTTTTTTTGAGATGGAGTGTCACTCTTGTTACCCAGGCTGGAGTGCAATGGCGCGATCTCGGCTCACTGCAACCTCTGCCTCCTGGGTTCAGGCAATTCTCCTGCCTCAGCCTCCTGAGTAGCTGGGATTACAGGCACGCGCCACTATGCCCAGCTAATTTTTTGTATTTTTAGTAGATACGGGGTTTCACCATGTTGACCAGGTTGGTCTCGATCTCTTGACCTCGTGATCCACCCGCCTCGGCCTCCCAAAGTGCTGGGATTACAGGCTTGAGCCACCGCGCCCGGCCCACTGCTTGTTTTTTAAACTGTAGAATAGGGAAGCGCATTTGTGCCAATTATTTTACCTCAGAGTTTACTTGTAGAGTAAAATCTTCTCTGGTGGTGTGTGACTTCACTTTTATGGTGTCTATGTCCATATCAAGCTAAAATTTAAGGCAGATGTTGCATAAACTCAACAAAAGTATTTTAGAGTCAGGCACACGTGAATTTTGTACTGTATTGCATCAGTATTTATTAATTGTTTGACTCCAGTGAAGTGAGAGAGTTTCTCTTTATCTTTGCTTTGGCATATGTATGTTGGACACAAATATACAACTGAGCATCTATCAATATTAGCTTCCTTGTTTTCTTCCCTTCCTTTGCTTTTATTTTCTATATTATTCAGAAACTGTACTCATTGTTATTCATACGATGAAATGATTTGTTTAATTGCCTTAATACATTAGGCAATTAATTCTTTTTAGTGTTGAGCAAATTCCAACAATTTCCTAAAAAGAAATTATAATGAAAGTTTATGTGTAAGAAATTAAAAGCTGAGGAATCTTTTTATTCTCACATAGCTATGAAAAAATCACCTGGATAGGCAACATTTGAAATTATAAAATTCTGAATAGCTCTCATGCAGTTAATTAGAAACAAATATGGATATTAGGATGAGAAACTACACAGTGGAACACATTGCTGGCATTTTTATTTGAGGGTTTTATTTTTGGTAGAGAATTTTTGGGGCCACATCACCACCAGTTAAAGATTAGTAATTTAGTTGGGGGAAAACTTGAAAGAATGTATGATAAACTAGAGTCAACCAGCTTATAGAGAAAAAAAAAACAAAATTTGTGGTGTTGTGAATACATGACCTATAATTTTAATGTAGGAACCATATGAGATGAAAAATTACTATAACACTTCCTAATTTAGTTTCACTGAGTCACTCCGATATATAACTTTCCCAATATAAGTTTGGTAGCTAAAACAGTCAGAATGAAAGGCAAAGTTTGTTTTAATTGAATGATTACGGGAGATACAAACCTACCCACATCCACCATTTCATATTTCACTTTGCTCTATGACTGTCTCACCCTATGATTGCATGCTTGCTGTGGTCAGAAACTTACTATCTTGGAAGGCTGCGTAGTTTTCTCTTGAGCAGCTATGTTAGAAAGCACTTCCGTAGAGTGAGCCAAAATATGCCAGTACCGTTATCCTAAGTAAGTTAACACAGGAACAGAAAGCCAAATACCACATTTTCTCACTTATAAGTGGCAGCTAAACATTGATTACACATGGACATAAAGGTGGCCCCAATAGACATTGGTGACTACTAGAGATGGGAGGATGAGAAGGAGACAGGGGTTGAAAAACCAGCTACTGAATACTATGCTCACTACCTGGGTGACAGGATGATTTATACTCCAAACCTCAGCATCACAATATATACCCAAGGAACAAGTCTGCACATGTCCCACTTGAATCTAAAATAAAATTTGAAATTAAAAATATGTGCATTTTAAAATGTGCCAGTAAAGTACAAAGTTCCTTTAAAAATGGTTTACATGCCACTGTTTACATTTCCTGAAATCATAGCTAAGGAGAAAGACGTGTTTATGGAATTAGATACCCAGGTATCAGGATCTCAGAGCAAGTTGAACTAGTAAGGAGGTAACTTGGAATTTCAGAGCAAAATACAACAGTGGACACAAAGCAAGAGCTCACTCTTTCAACACTCTGAAGTTTGCTTGGTGTTTTTATATATAATTTCATTCAAACCTTTCAATAACCCCTGAGTTAGGTATTATCTTGGCTTTAGGATATCAGGTGCTACTCTGAATACAACAGTGAACAATATGTGGAATACAACCTTGAACACAAAAGACTCAAAGTATTTCTCAAGAAGGAATTTACCTTCTATTAATGATAACTGGGCTTTTCTAAACTGTAATATTTGCTTACTAATCAGATAAAAGCTCAATTTTCTATTGTTACAGGAAATTCTGGGACAGGTCATTTCTTTCTAGAATCAAAGCTTCCCAAAGGCTACGTATATAAATGTAGGAAGCATTAAGGCTGTTTTTCAAACCCTTATAAGATGCATGGTACAAACAGAGGAAGATTCTTAAATATGGAGTTTTACCACTACAGTTCTTATCATTAATATTGGTCTTGCTCAAAGCTCTGGCAGCCTTTTTTTTTTTTTTTTTTTTTTCCCTCTCTCTCTTTAATTAAAGATCCTGGGTTCCAAACTAGAATTATTGAATCAAATGACGTCAAATATTCTGATACCGACAACGACTCGATTAAAAACTGTACGTGATTTATTATAGATATTCCAAATGAAATGAATTTGCTACTCCACCTTACCTCAGTATTGTAAGCTTGGGCTTGAAGAGTCAGTATTCAATAAACTCATTTGTTTCCTTCATAGAAGAAATTAGAAAGACAATAATAGTTTTCCTTCCAAACAACCTGTACCCTTCTCAAACATCAGTTGGTGAAATATTTTAGGCCATATTTGACCTGTGGAAGCCATCACTGTGTGATCATCATTGGTTGCTAACAGGCCTGCTGCTGAGAGTAGATAAAGTTTCCCTGCAATCACTAAGAAAGAAGAATAGGTCTTATTTTATTATCATATTGAGGATGAATGCTCTGGGTCAAATTGTCAGAACTAAGTAGAGATAGGACAGGATTGTTCTTTGGGGATTCTTATAATTTGGTATTGCATTGCTGTATGTATTGTTTGTAAGCATGAGAGACAGGAATTTGGGTGAAGAAATGACATTTAGAAGGACTAACCCCTTTCAACATTTCCCTTTCTTACTTTACCTAGTTTTATTTTTATTCATACATTTCATTATTATCTCAGTCAACTCCCTTGTTTCTAAGTATCTATGAATATAAGTGAATGTGTATTTTCTTTGTTTATTTGTCTTTCTATTTGGCATCTGTAGTGACTATAAGAGATTTGGCATTCGGTAGGTGTAAAGTCAATATTTGTTTAATGAATGGAACATTGGAAAGTTGCTTTGGAAAATACAATTATCATATGTTAAATGTTTGTAAGAGAGTAATCTTGCTACTACCTCCACAGAATTGTTGGGAAAATTAAAGTATGGTGCCTGAAAGTAAGTGTTCAACAAAGAGCATGTAATCTTAAAAAAATGATGATGATGACAACATACTGAAATGGTAGCCATAGATTATGAATGGAGTAGGGTTTTGGTTTGCAAGTAGGATTTCAGTGTTAGTTTGGTTGCACTGAATGAGACTTATGTAAAGAATACACAGAGCGTGGACCCCAAGCATATTAATCTCTATATCACCCAGTACAGTGCTGAGGAAGAAGTCAGCCAAAGTGGTTCATTCTCCACTGACTGGTTTCAGTGCCTTAATGGAGAAAATCTACATCAAACTGGTTGACATTCTAAGAGGCATGTACCAATATACGAAAATAAATTATTATTTTTTACCCAAATAACTGCGTTCAAAGCCCTGACCCAACAATGCCAGGATATATCAGGAAGGAGATGACCACAGGTGACTGGATTATTTTGCAACAGCAAAAATGCAGATGTCAACAATTGAACTTACATTGCTGGTTACATTGGATTTTTTTCCTGCATTTTTTTTTTATTGTAGTGTGCCAGCAAATTTTTTTAAAATTTTAACTAACTTCTTTATTTTAGAAATTAAAATATTCATGGTAACAAAGAAGGGCTTTCCCATCATATGTGAATTCAGGGTAAAAATACTAAACTTCTAGCAGGTGTTTCTTTTTTGACATTATTTGGAATTATTTTGTTAATAACATTGAAGACTCCAATACTGGTCTCTATTCTCTCACTTTCTCGTAATGTTTTGGAATAAGCTTGATCCTTTGTCCCTGTCAGCATCTCTGTTGCTGTATATTGAAAACTTGCATGATAAATTTACTGGGGCCAAGATTAGTTTATTAACTTTCCATTAGCAGGGTATTTTAAAAGTAAATTGTGTGAAGCTAGCACATCATTTTAGCTATGACTTTTAAAAAGGTTTACAAGCATCTGGAGCAGGATAATGTCATTATACACAGGCCCTCTGCATTACCTCTGCAAATACATCAAAACCCCAAATCCAAAAAGAATGTTTCCTGTTCCTTGCAGATTTGCATATTTTACTCAATATATCTTTTACAATCTTATTACTAGAATATATAATATTCTATCTCTAGTTACCTTTCTAATATGCATAGATGGATGAATGATTTTGTGGATACTAATGCTGTTAAAGTAAGCTGTAATGTATAAATGTGACTGTGCCTCTATGTTTATATTTGCATATATCCAAACCATTTAATGTTAACATCTGGGAGTAAATCAGGAGCGTCTATTTTATTGTCATGTACTTTACACTGAGATAGTGGGTTGTACTATAATCATTTCAGTCAGTTCTGCTAATCATTTGTCTTGAATTCTGCTAATCGTTCATCTTGAATTACGTATTTTTTATTTAACTCAATATGGTGCATACATCTTTGTCCCCTGTCACAATAAATGCAGAATTTACTGTGGCAAAACCATACACTGAGGAAAAGCAGTCTCAAGAAATTGGTCTGGCTTTATAGCCAGAACATCAACTAAATATAGCACAATCTTAATTACCATCGACAAATTCTGTCAGGCACTGACCACAGTGTCCCTTCAACTCTCAGAGGATTAGAGTCTTTCTAAAGTAAATTTTGTCTGTTGCTAAACAAGTGCAGGGTGATTTACAGCTTATTTTTCTTGGGGAAGTAATGCACATATTACATCATAATGTGTGTGTGTGCAGGGGCAGTTGGAATCAAGTGTTTTTTTTTTTATGTCTATGATGGTAACTTACATCAGACAAACTCTCCCCTGGAGAACAATCATAAAGTTAAGGAGAACAACATGATTTGAAGGCAGCCAGCATCTAAGGAACTCAGATACCAGAAAGAAAGAAAACAAATTGAGGTGACTTCTAAATTTAGCACAGCTTATTCCTTTCAGAGTTTAACTGATTCAACTCATAGGGCATGGAGACCAAATGGAAATCAGTGACCTAGAGTTTTTGATGGATTTATGGGACTCTGAAGACAAAAGTTAGATTTCAAGGTTATTGATGTATCTAGAAATCGAGAGGCCAAGGTCACAGAGCAAAATAATTAGAGAAGAATGGGTGTTTTTTACCCTTGATGAATATGGCACACTGCAACATGTGCAGGAGTAAGAGTATTTAAACATCTCAAAGAGCTAGTGCTAAGAAGCTAAAAAGCCAAACAAATATTTTAGCAGTGGAGCAGAAAGAATGGATCCTGGAAGTAATGGAAACTCAGAAATTACATTAATTCCCATCATTCTGAAATCCAGTATTAAAGGTATCAAGTTGATTTATCTAAACATATCATCCTGGGAGAAGAAAACCAAATTTGCCTAAAGGGAGATAACACCTTCTATATGTAATTTTCAAAATCCAATTTAAACATTCTGAAATGCTACCAAAGAGGAGTAGGCCACCAACAGTCAGAAAAAAGACAATAGGAAAATGTCCAAGAGATACAGATATTTAAATTTTCCAACTAAGGAAAAATATAGTTAACATGTCTAAGACAATAGTTAACAAATGAGATGGATACTTTGACCAAAGACATGGAGCCTATAAAAATAATCAAAGAAAAAGTCTAAAGCTGAAAAATCCAATGTATGTATTAAAGTAGTAATTATAATCAATTGAAACAAGATTTGCAAACCAGATTTAGAACAAAAAAAGAAAGAAAAAAGAGATAAAAAAAACAAGAAGAATCACAGAAAGCAATACTAAAAATACAAATGTCAGCATAAGACATAGATTATACGTAAAGAAAAGGTATAATATATTTGTAACTGACATTCAGAAAGGAGGAAAACCAGTGAAGTGCAATATTTGAAGAAAAAATAGTCACACATTTTCAGATCTGATAAAAGACATCAAGATATGGATTCACATGTCTCAGTAAACTCTTAAACAGAGTAAATACAAAGAAAAGCACACCAATACACATTATAGTAACATTGCTAAAAATAAAGGCAATGAGAATTTAAAATTAACCAAAAAAATAAAAGTATTAATATCTCAAAAGCTGACAGCTTATTTGATAATATATATGATGAAAGGCAGAGAAAAGGGATAGCATTTTAAAGGACGGAAGGAATATAATTGCCAAGCCAAAATATTATATCAAGAAAAAAAGCCTTCAAAGTGTTATTTCATTTCAGAAAAAAGAAATTCAATAACACGCATTATCAGCTGTTTTTCACTGAAAACATTTTCAGAACTGTATTTAAAAAAAAAAAAAAAAGGAAACCAGCCTAAACAGCAATATGACAATATGAAAAAGAAAGAAGAGAAACAAAAATATTAATAGGTGGGAAAATACAAAATAATATATACTACTTAATATAATTAAATGTGTTACATGTATACATATGAGGTAGAATTAAAATAGGTAACAAAAAAGCACAAAAAGAAATCCAAACCCATGTGGCTACATACTTTATTTATTAGATTTACATTGTCATAATAGATTTAAAAAGCAAGCAATGTGCAGATCATGTCTCTTATTATAGATAGCGCTCTAATATAAGGATAAATAGAGACTGAGATGACTGAAACAAGATCTGCCTGAAAATTCAAACCTAAAGAAAGTAGTTCATGTGTAGACCGAGGAGAAAGAACTATTTCCCCAAATAAGGAGAAAAATGTCATAATGATAAATTCAGCAAGATGTAAAAATTCTAAATTCATATATGCCTTTTACTGTATTTGCCAAGCATGTAAAGTAAAACACTGGCAGAATCTAAGTGAACAACAGGTAAATCAACAATTGTGATGAAGATTTTAACACATATTTTTCAGCTAATAGAATAAGTAGACAAAAAACACTGAAGACAGAGAATATTCAAATACCATGATTAATAAACTTATTTAATTGAAATGTATAAAATACTGCATACAGTTACAAAAAAATCATTCTTGTCAAGCTGACTTGAAATATTGACCCCAAATGGCCAAAAACTGGGTCATAAAACAAGTCTCAATACATGCAGTGTATATGTTCTTAGCAGTGGCATGAAGTTATAAAAATGAGCAAGAACAACCACAAAAACTTAAATTATTCTTAAGTATAGAAAATTAAGTCACACACTTCTAAATAACCCATGAAAAACAGAATAAAAGCACAAAGGAAATTAACACTTTTAAAAAACAAGTGATAGCCAAACGGTGCGATGACAAATCACGTGGGACAGAGTTAACAAAGTGCCTACAAGGATATTGGCCTTAAGTGTCTATATTAGAAAAGAAGAAGTGCTGAAAATCCATTATCTAAGCATCCACTTCAAAGAGACTGAAAGTGACAAGAAAATTAAAATTGAAAAAAATAGCAGAAAAGTGAAAATAAATATAGGGTAAAAAATAATGAAATTAAAAACAAATGTATACTAGTGATACTCGGCAAACTCACAGCTGTTTGTTAAAAAAATAGTAAAACTGATAAAACTTTGCAAGGGAAAATAAAAAGGTAATCATCAATATCAGAAATTAAGAAGGAAGCATCATTACAACTTCTATAGGTATTAAAATAGATAATGGAAGGCTATGATGGCAACCAGGCTGCGACGTGTATCACTCCATTGATTATGGGGGTTAATTTGGCTGATTGGACTAGCTAGGTGGGCATCTCCTTCCTCCCTCACCATGCCACGTGCAGCGCTCCTGAGGCTGTGTGCTCCATGGAAGAGGACGACCACACCCAAGGAGGACTGGTCTTCTGTCAAGGATAAGAGTAGCTGTTTTCTCCTGCCAGAATTTCCAAACAAGCGCTCAAACTTCACGGTCAAGCTCCCAAGACTCCAGACAAATCCGAATGAGGTGTGGCATGTGGCAGTCTACCTTTAAAAAGGAAAAAAGAAAAAGAAAAGATAATGGAGGTAATTATTCCAATTATAAAGTTATCGGCACAAATATGAATATATTTAGCATAAGCATAGTGTGAATTGAACATATTTATGTCAATGCCTTTAAAATATATTCTGATAGAGGCAAGTTTAAAAAAAAAACCACAGCCTTTGCAAAATGGCATAATTAAGAAAAAAAGAAAAATATGTTTCTCTATTGAATAATTGAATCCGTAATTACCAACTCTTAACACATAAGTTCTCATGCTCAAATGAACTCACCAATATAAATTTCAACAGATAAAAGAGGGAAATTTTCCCACTTCATGTCCCAAAGCCATTGTAATCTTGATACTAAAACTTGACAAGAATATTAGAAAGGTGAGTTAACAGCCTGCTTCCGCTACAAAAAATCTTAGGTAAACATATTAGCAAAACAAACTCACTAACATACAAAAACATTACATTCAGGGAATACAGGGATAGATTGTAGCATTTAAAAATGTGTTTATTCAAATTAAAATATTGAGAAAAGATAGAGAAAAACATGATCTATCTTTATAGATTGCAGAAAGAATTAAGTATGCATTTCTTGTCCATGATAAAATTTCTTGGCACACTAGAAATAGAAGGGGACTTAATTTGATAAAACGTAGCCATGAAAAACACAGTGAATACCAGATCTAATGTTGAAATACTGAAACCTTTCTCAATGAGATTGCAAATGAGATGAAATTCTCTACCACTATTAGTTTTATTCAATTATACTGAAGGTTTTAGTCAATACAATAAGGTGCAAGGAAGAAATAAAAATATAAATATTGAAAAAGGAGAAATATGTCATTCACAGTCAACATAACTGAGCATAAAAATACAAAAAATTATAAACTATTATAAATAGTAAAGTTTGCATGGTTGTTGGAGTTATAAAAACTATTGCATTTTGTTTTCTACCAATACTCAGAAAATTAAATAAAATAGTACTCATAATATTGAGAAAACTTCAATTACATAGTAAAAAATCTGATGCAAGACCTCTAAACAGAAAACTACAAAACATTACTGAGAAAAATTAAAGATGCAAATGAAGGGTTATACAAAGTTTGCAATTTGAAAGATTCAAATGTAAAATGTCAATTACCTAAATTTATCTGTGGAATCTAAGCAATATCAATACATTCCAACATTTCTCTCTCTCTGTGTGTGTGTGTGTGTGTGTGTGTGTGTGTGCGTGCATGCACATATGCTCGCACACCTGTGGATGTGCAGGTGTGTGTATAATTTGACAAGTGATACTAAAATGTGAATAGAAATTTAAAGAACAAACTAGTAAAAAAATATTTACCAAGAACCAAGATAGTTTGTCTTATAATAGCAGTATATCAAGGTTTATTATGATAGAGCTCTTAAGAAAGGGTTGTAGGAGTGCAAAGATAGAAAAATAGATCAACGGAACAGAAGAATCTCGAAACAGACCTGCAGAGAAAATGCTCAACCGAATTATGTCAAAGATGTCATGGGGGAAATAGCAATAATGTAGACTGTAAACTGGATACTTGCGAGTGGAAAAAACCTGAACTGTGACTGTGCTTCTGACCATTAATATAAAATCTTCACACAGATCAAAGATATAAAGGTAAAAAATAAAATAATAGACCTTCCAAATGTTAACGTGGGATTTTCAAATTTTGGAATAAGAAAATAACGAATGAATAATACGAAAAAAAGCACTAAAATTAACCAAAACACATACTGATGAATTAAACTTTATTAAATTAAGAATTTATGCTCTTCAAAAGATACTACTATGATAATAAAAAGTCCAGCCATTGGGTAGGAGAAGGAATTGTGATACACATATCTACTAAATGACTCACGTTTTTAATATACAGTAGACATATCAATTAGGAAAATATAGGCAACTTAATTAATAAATGGGAAAATTTGAACAGGTATTTCACAAAGAAGATGTCCAAGTGGCCAATAAGCATAAGAAAAGGCACTAAGTATCAAATATTTAGGACATTGCAAATAGAGATCTACCTAAAATACAAATTCAACACTCCTACAATGTCTAAAATTAAAACAGAATAATAACTGATTTTACCAAGTATTATGGAAGATATGCAGCTTCTTGATCTTTTATACAATGTTGGTCAGATTTTAAATTGGTATATCCACATTAGAAAAATATTTGGAAAAAAAATGCTAAAGCTGAATGTATGCATATCTAATATACAGAAATGAACATATTTGTGTATTAGAAGACATACAGAAAATATTTATAATAATACAATTTAAAATAGCATAAAAGTGAAATAATCCAAATGTCCACCAATAAGAGAATAAGTTAATAAATTGTGCAATGGAATTCTTTTCCAAACAATGGAAAAGCCGGATGTATTGCTGCAGTCATATGAATGAACAAATATTACATTGAACTAAAGTATCTAGATGCAAATGCGTATACACTATATGAATTCCATGTTTATGAGGTCCTGAAGAAGAAAAACGAACGTACTGTTAAATCAAGTAGAGGTTATCTTGAGGGACCTAAGACTTGGAAGAGGGTAAATGAAAGGCTTCTGGGATGTTGGTTACTATGGATATCTTGATATAGGTTGTAATTACATGGGTGTATTCATTCTGGGAAAATTCACTATGATAAATTCATAACAGGCCAGGCATGGTGGCTCAGGCTTGTAATCTCAGCACTTTGCGGGGATGAGGCAGGCAGATCACGAGGTGCGGAGATCGAGACCATTCTGGCTGAAATGGCAAAATCCCGTCTCTACTAATAATACAAAAATTAGCTGAGTGTGGTGGCGCATGCCTGTAGTGCCAGCTACTTGGGAGGCTGAGGCAGGAGAATCTCTTGAATCCGGGAGGTGGAGGTTGCAGTGAGCTGAGATCTTGCCACTGCACTCCAGACTGGTGACAGAGAGAAACTCCTTCTAAAATAGTAATAATAATAATAATAATAATAATAATAAAACATATATCTACATATCTACAGATATAGATATATATAGAAAGGAACTATGATTAAAAGGCTATGAAGGATAAAATCAGGTTTCTCTCCAATGGCTCTAAATATTTTCCCCATCGGATCACAATTTTACAACCGTTAATGTGCCTACCTTGGTTTTCAAGATCTCAATTCTTTTGAGCAGGAGAAAGGATTGTGAGGGTTCGTTGTAGATATGTAGAAAAAGGTGGCATGAAGAACTTGCCAAGTGGTTCTACAGAACTGTACTACTTCCAGGTTCACCTAAGATGAATGTTTGCGCATTTTCTCCCCATTTAGAGAGCATTTGAAAAATGGGGTAGCAAGATAGTAAGCTTTTTAGCAGTCAGGGAAAACACACAGGGTTCAGTGAGGGCTTGAACCAAAGTCACTATTTAAGAATCATTTTCTCCAGGGAATCTAAGGCATTTTCAAAAATGTCTAAGTCTACAGCTTTCTCAGTGAGAGAAATTATTTTTTTCCCCTCTCTTGAGAGAGCCACTTCTTGGTTAACAGAAAAGCTATAACTTATAAGCTTTGTTCATTAGACACTAAAGCTCCAATTTGATTAAAGTTCTAATTTAATTCTAAACTACTCTGTAGATAAGACTGGGATTTCAAGGAGTGAAATAAAGTGACTACACTTTATATACTCTGGCTTGCTAGAAATTTCACCATCTTATCTTCAAAAGTTATTGAATTTCTGGTGGTCAACGGCTCCTTCTTTGTACAACAGAAGGCAGAATTTTTTAAAAGTATTTGATGGTGTCAAAAGTCTGTGTTTGAACCAGTGCAACAATACAGTTGCCATAACAGAGAAAGGGGAATGCATAAAAACAATACTGTAAAGATAAAAACCTATCAAAAATATCCCCAGAAGCATGCCCACGCTGCTGGTGTCCATTGGTTAATGACATTCTAACTTGTTGCTCAGCTATCTAATAATCTATGGATTTGGTAAAACATCACTAATGATTGAGAAATTATCATTCCATTTATGACCAAAATGTGTCTCAAAAAGTTTCATCTTAAGTCATTAGAGAGCTTAAACCCACTATTGAAATTATTTCCAATATCTTCTCTCAAATTCCCAACAGTTTTATTTTAAACTTACTAAGTTGCTTTATTTCCATCATATGTTCAATTCACATCTTCATATTTTGTAAAATTCCTCTACTCTTATCACCTATTCAATTATAAATTCTCTTATTTTGCATTCCCCAATTGACTATAATTTACTGCTCAAAGCTTCCACCCTTCTACTTGAAGAAAGCTCAAGAATTATTTATTGTGCCCCACCAATAAATCTAAATTTGCCGAATCGTTTTTCTCTCTTATAGCTTGAAAAAGCAAGTCTATTTATTTCAATCGATGCCTGCAAAAACAGCAGCTCATGGAAACCAGTTGGAAGCAAATTCCCAAGTAACTCAGACTTGGCAGTATTCCATTACCTTTGATTATAAAAGGGCAAAATTAATGGGCAATTCATGAGAGTATGTGACAGAGGGGTGATAGGAAGTCACTACTACTCAAAGGGTAGAAGTAAAGAACTTGTTTATACCAGATGCCATTTCAGCCTTTTCTTCCATCATATGTGAAAACATCCTGACTTTTGTGACCAATTGAAATGAGCTTTTCCTTCCAGACCACTTTGTCACATCTCTTGTGTTTAGAAAATTAATCTTTAATGAATGCTAATCAAGTTTCTAATTATAATATCTTTATATTTAATGTTTGTGTATCAGATGAAAGGCAAACATTTTGGGGCCAGTCACAAAGGACATGAATAATTTCCTTAGAAGCTTATCTAATTAATTTTATTGCTCTATAATATCTTTATATTTTGAACTGCTATCATTTCATTAATTTAGATGTAAGTGAATCTTTAGTATTTAAATATGATACTTGTGTTGAAAACTATGTTATTTCAATCACGTATGTTCATATAATATTGATAAAGATAAGATATTTGGGGGGCGTTTGGGAAAATGGAACAATAGGTTTTGTTTGCTTTGTTGTTTTTCTCTGTGTTTTAGCGGTCTCAAGAAATACCCAGTAGATGTCTGAGGTATTCATATATCTAGAATAAACATTCATTTACTTAGGGCTAAACAAAATGAAACATGATTTATCTTTCAATCTGCTTTGTGCCAATTTTTTTTAAAAAATAAAGCTAATCCAGAAATAGTTCAATGGCTTTCCAGTGATCACATGATATATCTCTGTCTCATTAGTATATAAAACAATACTTGTCCTTATATGGCCCCAAATTTCTCTCATCACATCAACATTGGCCTTATCTTGGGATATTCCCACCATTAAAACTCCTGATGTTTTGGTGGTGGCATGGTCTCTGGACCTTTTTGCATTACTGTCTCTGAAACAATTGTCTACCTATCTATATCTAAAGTAAAGTACTTTCACTAATTTTAAAAGGCAAATTAAAAGGTAATTTCCCATTTTAAATATTTCTGTGACTATAGAAAAGTGTTGCTTTTTTCTACATTCCTGCACAACACTGTGCAAATGAATAACTTGTAGGTAAATGAAGATATAGATAAATAACCATAATATGGAATTTCTCAAAGCACTATGGATTACTTGGTTATAGGAGATTCATCCTAACTGGAAATACACGTGTAACGATGTATTGAATGACTGAATAGAAGAAACTGGAAATACACATATAACTATGTTTGAATGACTGAAAAGAAAAATAATGAGATAATGAATGAATGACAAAAGGCATTTATCAAAATTCTCAGGAGAAAGTTATGGGATACTTAACTTTCATGAGCTTATATTTTATAATATTTTGAAGAGTGAATTCAAATAATTATGCACAATCACATTAATCTCATGTATCTCTGTTTTCTAGAACAAAAGAATATTTGTGATAGTATTGTTCTATTTAGTCATGAATGTCCTAGCTTTTGAAAACATAATTTAGTGGATTGAATGGGGGCCCTCAAAAAAATATGCTCAGTTTCAAACCCCAGAAACCCGTCAAGATCACGTCTGGAAAAGGGTCTTTGTGGATGTAATTAAGTAAGGATCTTGAGATGAGATTATTCTAGATCACCTAGGTAGGCCTTAAGTCCAATGATGAGTGTCCTTATTAGAAACAGAAGACAAGATACCAGAAGGAGAAAAGAAAGTCACACAAAGATGGAGGCAGAAATTGGATTCATGCCATCAAAAACCATGAAATATTGGAGGTAATGGAAGTTGAAATGGGCAAAGAAAGATACTTCACTGGGGGCTTCTGAGGGCATGTGCGCCATTGAGACCTTGATTTTGCATTTCTGATGTCCAAGTGTGAGAGGGTGAAGGAATACATTTCTATATCTTTAAGGCATGAAGCTTGTACTATTTTGTTATGGCAGCCCTAGGAAACTAATACAAGTTTAAGAAAAAGAAAAGAAAAAGACATTTTTTACAATTGACATATATTTTAAACTTAATTGAAGAGACAAGAAAAACTCACATTTACAGGATAGTTGAAATATTTACTACACAGCTAAACAACTCTAAACAACTCTTGTGAAGTTTAATAAAAATAAGAGAAAGAGAGAAGGAAGGAAGGCAGGCAGGTGATAATTGCTGCTGGTTCTAACAAAAGCCTTCTGGAAAAGGTAGGATTTGTAAGGGACTTTGAAAGGAGGGTGGTCTAAGAGAACTGGAAGGACGTGCCTCTCACAAAGTACACACAAGCATGACCTGTATGGACAGAAGTGCTGCAAAAATATGAACTCTGGAAAATGGCCCTGGAAAGGGAGTAGGAAGTGAACACAAAAGGCAAAAGCAGGTCTCTCACTGGAGCTAGAGACCCACACTCATGGTAGCATCCCTGCAAATACAGAAGAAAATTATTTCCCCCTCAGCAAGGTTGATGAGTCAACATCAACAAGGTCCCAGTATGTTCTCCAAGTGGAATGTTGTCCAGTCCACCTACCACAACTCCAATTGTGACTGTTCAAGGTCCATCTTCTTTAAACCCCAACCAAGGTAAGCTGTCTCTGTGATGTGCTGCACTAAAACTGTCTGCTTTGCTTCATCTCTCTCACCTCAGTCTCATGCATAATTCAACACTATTTGATTATTCTCTGCTACTGTACTATAAATTTTGACAGAGCATAGTCCTTATCTCTGTTTGCTCTTTCTTATATTCAAAGCACATGGAAGAGTACTTATACATCACTATACACATTAAACAATCAAAATTAAGGCACAGAGTAGATAAAGCTATTAATTAAATCAATGAATTAATTAATCGAAATTATTATTTAAGATGATGGGTTGGTACATTAATTAGTTTCATGTTTTAAGGTATTCATTGATCATTTACTGGAGCACTGTGGTCCTAGATCACTATTGGAGAGATATAGAGGGCTCCAGATTCAATGAGCAACAACTAAAATCACAATTTTGAAATTAATATTTTAGGGTAGTACAAAGTCAAATATTTTTATGATAAACTTTATACTGCACACAAAATTAACAGCTGGAGAAATTTATCTAAAAGAGACAGGAGTGGTGGGAAGGGTACTGGGAAAAACAAGACCCAGGAACATATTAATAGGCTGTAATAATTAATGTATCAAGGAACAATTTTATGATTATATGACTTTATATACATTCATATAATACGTTTTCTCTCATTTAGTGGGTGTCTTTTTACTTTTTTGATAGTTTCTTTTAAAACACAAATGTTTTTAATTTCAATGAAGCACAATTTATTTTTATTTTCTTATTATTTTATTTTAGTGTCAAATTTTGAATAACATGTAAGATGTCAAATCCTACAGCATAAAAATATTGTTTTGTAAAACAAAATACATAACTGTTTATCCTATTATAAAATCAGTTGTATTCCTTATAGAAAATTTGGAAAGTAAAGAAATGTATTTGTATACAAATATGCACCCAAAAGTATGTAATGTTCGTAACAAATATTTGTAACTGTTTAGTCGTTCTTCTAGGACTTACCATATACATTTTACTTAGCCGAATATAAGCTTCAGATATATATCACCTTAGTTTAAATGTGATATAAAAGTTCTACTCCTGTGTAGCTCTATTGCCTTCCCCTCCTGTTTTGTGATATCACAGATGTAGATCTTACACATATACATGTTATAAACTCTAAAATTGTATTGTCATAATTATTACTTTATAATATTATGTTTTAAAAAGAATCTTAGAGGAGAGAAAGTATATATTCATAGCTTTTGTTATAGTAACAGTTTAATTTATTATTTCTCTTCTTTTCATTTGTTCCTGTCAGAGTTACAACCTGAATTCATTGTCTAATCCCCTTACACGTTCATGTCCACTCACCTCCTTTTTGCCATGATTGGCAAATATATTACATTTTGATATGTTACAAGCTCAGCAATACTATTATATACTATAATATAAACAGATACATGGAGTTTCATGAGATTAAGTTTAAAATAGTTAAGAAAGGAGGAGTAAGGTGAGTTTATACAGTCTTTTATGAGGACATATTTACCTTTGTCGTTTCTCTTTCTGACTCTTTTTTTTTTTCCTTGGAGTCCTTTGTTTTCAACTGAAGAATTTCTTATTTGCTGTGAATGTACTGGGGAGTCTACTAACAACAAATTTTCTGATTTTGCTTATCTGGTGATGATCTTATTTTACCTTTGTTTTTGAAAGATAGCTGTGATGGATGTAGTATTCTTGGCTGATAGTTATGTTTCTTTGAACACTTTGAATATGATATCTTACTGTTTTCTTAAATCCTTTATTTCAGATGAGAAGTTAGCTGCTATTTTTATTGGGGTTCCCTGGTGATGAGTTTTTGTTTGTTTGTTTACCTCCCACTGGTCTCAAAATCATCTTGTTTTTGACTTTTAGCATTTTAAATATAATGTCTGTGAATCTTTTTGTGTTTATCCTACTTGAGGTTTGTTGGGGAAGTTTTAGGCTAGGGTTTTCAATATACAGACTAGGATTTCTCAATAAATTTGGAAAGTTTACAAGAACTTATGTGTTCAATTTTTAAAAATCTATTCTCTGTCTCCTTTTCTTCTGTTATTCCTATTACGCATATTAGACACTTAATGATGTCCTGTATTTCACCGAGGCTCTGCTCATTTTTCTTTTCTTCATTTTTTTTTAACTGCTGTTCTTTGGTTAGCAAAATCTTTATTGGACTATCGTTACATTCCCTAATTCTTTCTTCTGCCAATTTAAATCTACTTGTGAGCCTCTCTAGCGAATTTTTAAATTTTGGTTATGGTAATTTCCTGATGCAGAATTTCCATTTGCTTCCTTTTTAATAATTTCTGTTTTTTTAGTGATATTTTCTACTTGAAGTTATGTTGTTATGACATCTTAATTTTCATATTTAATTATACCTCTTTTAACGTATTTATAATGGCTGCTTCGAACTCTGTTAAATCTGACATATGGTCACTTTCACATATGATTTATTTTGCCTGCTTTTTTTCTGACCTATGGGTCATAATTTACTGTTTGTTTGTATTCATGACTTGTAACTGTTTTATTGAAACTAGATATTTTCAGTAATACAATGCAGCAATTCTAGTTACCAATCCTCCCTCTGGAATTTGGAATTATTTACTCATTTGTTTGTGACTTGCTGAATTGTTTTAGTAAAACCTTTCTCCCCTAGTGGTGTAAAGTCGGTGATCTTTATTCTCCAGAGGTACAGTGTTGGATATTTACATAAGAAGGCAGCAAACCACACTGCAATGTGTGTAACTATGCAACAATCTTACGTGTTCTTCACATGTACTCCAAAACCTAAAATGCAACAAAAATTAAAAAAAATTAAAAATAAAAATAAAAACCACCTGGAAATAGTGGTTTTGCCAGTGCTCTCTTTGGTTGCTTCTGTCCCTGACCATATCCAGCCATTAAGGTTGTTTAATTGCCAGCCAACTGCTCAAGTGTAATCAAAAATGCCCTAGGTCATAATTTGTTCCACAGTATGATCCATTCAAATTTAGTTTCCATTAAAGAAATGATTCCCTAGATAAATGTTTGAGATTTGTTATTTTTCCTAGATGTCTGTCTCATTTCAGCTGACTCTACCTCCTTTCTCTCTCCCAACTAGCCTATCCCTCCAGTGAATCAGCCATATCTACCAACACTCTCATTTGCCTTTAGTAGCAACCTTTACCATTTTGAGTTTACCCTCAGGCTTGAACTTCACACTCCTTTGTATATAAAGAGCAATTTATATATGCTAGTTTGTATATGAAGGAACTTTCTGCTTTATGGCCTGCTTTTCTCTTGCTCCCAAGGAAAATGTTTGAGCCATGGCTTTGAAACCCGTTTCTTAATGATACCCTGCTTAAGGAGTGAAGCGCTTTGTGGAGAGAAGGAGGTAGTGACCTCAGTCTTTTTGTCTGTATCCCTTAGGACTTTTTCCATAGACTAATTATTTTAAAAATAACTTTCACCAGTTTTTCTGGAAACGGTGTTTGTAGAGTTCCTCAGGCTATCATGTTATGTCTTAAACAAGAACAAGAAAACAAACAGACAAACAAAATTGAATTATGTATTAAAAAGACTTTCTGGAAGAAATGTGACTTATGCTAAATTTTGAGGCATAGCTATAGAAATTCTAACCATCTGGAAATAGCTTTTCAGTGCAGAGTAAACAGTTTAGGTTTTATTTTGTTTTATTTTTCTAAAGAAATAGATGATAAAATATTAAAAGAAAACCTCTAGAAATATCTACAACACAATTATATAAAAACAAATTAAATTTGTATACATACATAGTTGTTAAATAAATGTAAAAAAAAGAGTTCAATTAGAACACCATGATATTGTTTACAGCTATAAAAAAAGTGGGTTTCGAATTTAGTTCTGAGTTTCTCACAGAACTATAAACTAAAGAACCACCAACTAAAGAAGAAAATAATAATTACTTACAAAAGTTCTTTGACCATTATATTAAAATATTATTTTCTTGTAGAGGTGCTGGGGCACATGAAATGCAATAATTGGAAAAACGTTCTTTGTCATTCATGGTTTTCCAACAGTGTTAAGTAATAGTTTCCTAATCCCACATTGCTTCTAAAAAATATTAGTTGGTATTTTGCACTGGGCCCCAGGAATAAATACCACTTTGTCCCATATATGACATATGAGAAAAGCTACTTTAATGTTGAAAGTTACCTCCAATAAGAAACTGATGGAGCTTGTTTATCCTTTATGCTTGAGTTTTACCACCTGCTGATCATCCAACTCTAAGAGATAATTGCAATTTATTGCAACTATGAGGCCAAACTAAAAAGAAAATAGAAAAATAAGAAGAGACTTTGACAATGTTTTCAACCAAAATATTGGAAGGAAATTGCGTATGTGCATGTTTGCCTGCAGTCTGTAGATATGAGTGTGTGTGTGTTTGTGTGTGTCTGTGTGTGTGTGTGTGTATTTGTGTATGTGTGTGCATAAAACATTAAAGAGAAGGAAAGCAAAGAATAATATCATACATAGCTGACTTGGCCTAATCAACCATTGTCAGTGAATCTGAATCCGTAAGATTAGCAATATTTTTCACTTCAGAAGAAGCAAATAATGTTTAAGAAATATGGTAGCTTTATCTTATACTTTCAGTTTTCTAAGACTGTTCCCCTATTATTCACTGTCTAATCTGTACAAGCAGTTTATTAAGTCTGTGTTAATCACTGACTATTTATTAACTGAATATTTAGAGAGATTAAAGTAAAAATTCTAATAGAAGTTTAATTATTTACATATACAAGAATAGGTTTAGGATGTAGAATGGAAAGAATGAGTGTTATAGAGATAAAGGAATAACCAGCAATTCTGGGAAGTGAAACAGAGAATTAAAAAAGGAAATTAATCAATTAAAGGGGCACTGCTGGGGTAAAATAGGACCATGAGCAAAGTTCTGGAAGTTAAACGGCACCGTTTCTTAGGGAGGTTTGCAGATTACGAGTGCAATTCTGAGATTATTAATGATGGTACAATCCTTTAGACATTTGGTACTTCATATTTGGTCCAAAACTTCAAATATTGGTCAACTATCAGGTAAGTACTTGTAACAAATTTATAAACATTCCTTAGGAGATAGTAATAATTACTTATCTTGATACACATGCACACGCACACACGCACACACACACACAGGCACAAATACACACATGAATTTTATTTTATTTTTTTTGCTTCATCAGTATTATACTACGAAAATGGCTTATGTCTGAAAGAGCAAAATCACTTTTGAAGTTGATGCTTAACTGAGTAATCTTGGTAAAAGCATATAATATTTTAGGTGTCAGGTTTTGCATCTTACATATGGGGATTCCATTAACAACTTCATAGCCTTTTTTGTGTGCACATTGAATGAAATATGATTATGTGAAATATTTTGCAACATGAATAGTAAACATTCAATATGCATAGTGCTGTTCACGTGGAAAATTGCAAAGGCTAGAATATCCCTGAATGTGTGTCCAATACTGTATGGGACACTTTTAATATTTTTCATTTGATATTTATAGTAATTCCATAACCGAAGTGTTAAATTCTTGACTTTCAGTTTATTTAGGAAAAAAAAATTGGTTTAAATTACTTGCTCAGGGTCACACAGGTAGTAGAAAGCAAAGCTGGGGCTCCAAAATGAATGTTTAGCACAAAATGCTGAGCTCCTTTTTACTCTCCAAGAAATGCTATTTAACTAATGGTCAGACTGGAAAATAGAAGTGGCTATTTAAAGATATAACCATACCTTACTTAAGTTATAAACTTCGTAAAGTTGTGTTAGTAGATAAAGGATAAAATATGAGTTTCTTTTCTTAGAGTCATATGTTAAACTCTATTTAGAATCTTTCTTCTTTTAAAACTAAGAAAGTGCCTGTTTCATCTCTGAATAAAGAATAAAGAAGTTCATTAGATATAAAAAGGGGTATAAGTCCATTAGATATAAAAGGGGTATATCGGGTGAGACATCACCGTGATTTTTGGGAATTGAAGTCAAGTTCCGTTAATTCATCAGGATTGTATTCTGCCATTTGTAGTTAACAGAATTGGAATGTTGGAGAGTAGCCATGGTAGACCACTAAATCCAAATCTTGTAGCATAGCCAGCAGGGCAAACCAAGCATAAATCTGTATCATAGCTATAGGTATTTGGTGTATGCTTTAGGAGTACTTTTATCTTTAACAAAATAAAATGAGTATTTTAGAGCCCTAAATGTAATCAGTTGTCAAAAAGATGAGTTTGATATATCAAATGCAAGTCTGTTTGTTCATATTCAAAGCCAAACGTTGTTCCCCTCTTGGCTTGCTTATAAATATTCAATGTCACAGAAACACAAATAAATAATTGGCCATCTCTAATGCATTCTGTATAATTTATAACAGATCAAAAGATTATTACATGGTACAGTCAAAGTCAAAACTATATTCCATATATTACAAGTGAAAAATCGTAACATAGCCCAAGTCAGCAATGTATTAATGGACTAGATCTCTTACTGTGTTTATGTGTGTATATATAATTTTAAAAAATAAGGATTTAGGGATTAAGGATTAAGTATTGAGTTCTCTGCCATTGGAATTGACCTGGAAAGATTAGAAGATTATTATTCATTTACATTGATAAAAATCTTCATGAAAATGAAACTATTAAAATGACTTGGAATCATCTTATCCAAAAATATCCCAAGGTCAATTTTAATGAAAAATGCAGTTCATAAAATATACGATACTTCATCCTTAATCTTATCTCTTTTATCATTGTTAAGGACCCCTTCTCAACAAGTGATTTGGTTCTGGCCTTTTGCTAGGTTTTCAGTGTTCGTCTCTATTACATAGTCAAGCAAGTAATAGCTTAAAGTGGGTTGTATTCTTCTCAAGAATAAAAATAAATAAATTTTTGTTGTATACAACATTTTTCTTTTAAAGATTGGATTTTATCAATGAAATAAAACTTGCTTTATCAAGTAAATCTCTTTTAACTTATTCAGATATGGTCTTTGTCAAGCTAAACTCCAGCAAGTGGTGTTTGAAATAATAATTTATGCTTTTTTAAAAAAAGCAGTCAAGCACTAGCTATTTTTCCTATTTGGTCAGACTCTATAATCACCATGTTGAAAACATCCTAATTAAGGGAAGTTGGAAACAGACACACATGCTTTCAAGAGAAAGTTGAGTTGCACGTTAAAATGAAATACCCTCAATGCTGATGTTATTTTTTCCTTCCCATAGGGAACCACAGTCAGATATCACGAGTACCTGTTGCTATTAAAGTGCTGGATGTCAATGACAACGCCCCTGAATTCGCATCCGAATATGAGGCATTTTTATGTGAAAATGGAAAGCCCGGCCAAGTAAATATCTCCATGTTGTTAATGCTGAATATGTTTGTATACAACTGTCTCATATTTGATTAACCTGCATTATATTGTGCATTTGCATAATTTATGATCTGCAAACTCCTAGGCAAGAAACACATCCAAATGGGAATAGAGAGGGATTTTTTTTTCTTCCTCAGATGTTATTTATCTTCCTACTTATGACCAAACTGGCTCCTAAAGTGGAACAACATGCTGTGCCATGAACCCAGAGCCAAATCACTGTCTTAAAATATCTCGGGAGATAGATGATAGCAGCGGATGTTTTAGAGTGATGGGGGCTGAATTTTTACTTTCAAATGACAAGAAGCAAGATAAAATCTCATGGAGAGTAGACGTTTGTTTCATGGCAAATACATGAATAACAAATAGTAGTAATACCCAAGAAAACCAGTGGTATATAGAAAGTTGTAGGAAGTGAATATTGAAATCTGTAAAAAATGTATATATATATATATAGATAAAGAGGTGAATGACACATTTTAGATGTGTGTATTAGTAGAACACTTTCGTGGCTCATATAGTGTAGTTGGGCAATGAAAACAAAAAAAGAAACATAAAGAAAATCAGAGAGAGGGGGAAGAAAAGGGAGAGAGAGAGGAAATGGGAGTGGGAGAGAGAGGAAATGAGAGAGGAGGGAGGGAAAGAGAAAAAGAGGGAGAATAAAGGGAGGAAGAGTTAAACAAGCAAGATAAACAGAAACAAATATCTGCTATGCTCTGAATGTCAAAATGGAAATAGCCTATGTAAAGTTCTGCAAAAACATAAATGTAACAGATTTATTTTAACAAGGTACCAAAGTACTGTATGTTTAAGAAATTTATTCTTTTTCAACTTCCTAATTTATTTCTGGATGGTGACATTTTAATTTAAATAAACAGCAGCTGACAGTATGACACTGGAGTTGTTAATCCAACTATTCTTGTGCCTCATGTGGGTGTTAGGAATTAAATTTACTATTTACTAAGCAGCTTACCTGACAAGAGTCAGAGTTTTTTCTTCTAAAGAAAGGACTAGCACTTTAGGTCTATGCTTTTATTTATTATAAATGATCAATTTGTTACCGTCTCATAAAACAGTGGGCATTTTCCCATAGACTACTCTTATGTGTCTAGAGGATTGGCATTGTTTCCATCTACCAGAATAAGACAACACAAACACACACACACACGTGCTAAAATTCTAGTAATAAAACTGGTTAACTTTTAATCTTCTAGACACGTTCTCATCAAAGCATTCAGCTTTAGTAGTGATACACGTTTATTTTTACAATATTCTAACATTAGCTCCAATGTTTCTTAATTTTATCATGTGGATTTACCCCCTCTCAATCACATCCTTTGAGCATCTTCATTTGTGATCCTTTGAGAAGGGAGTGTGTATGTGCTTATATATATACACATATATCAACAAATATCATTTACCTAAATTGGTAGATTGAGTTGACAGAGAGAGTTTGATCAAAATCCGGCAGGTTGTTTCAAAGATATGGATGTTGTGCAGACCAGATCATTGTGAGATAATGTAGCCAAATCACAGACTGGTAAGCTAGACTTTTTCAATCACACAGAGTATGAAAAATACTTTATAATTTAAATGAAACTCCATTGCTCATGCAAAACTCATCACATAAGTTCACAGAGTCAATGGCATTGATATCTCAAAACTCAACATTGGCTTCACTTGTGTTATTGACAAGCACACCTCTTGGATCTCTAGGAATCTGTAGGTTTACCTGGTGGATTTTGACTGTTTTTAAAGTTTTAATGACTTTTCAGTCCTTCTTAACTTCAGGAAAAAAAATGCATTGTTTTCTCATCTTTCCTATGCAAAACCAAAATAAAAAAGTTGATTCTTTGTTTTATGATTTTTCCAATCACAATGAATGACTCTTTCTCTGAAGAAATGCTTATGTTGTGGGTATGTGTGCTATACCATCTTATCTTCTAATGATCTGTTTAGGCATATTTATCAAGTTCATTAGTTAACATGGAAGGATCAGATCTTTAATGACTTAGCCACGTTCTTGGACACATAGCTGACTGTTGATGATGTACATGAAGTTGTTGAAATAACTTTCTTGAACTCTTTGAATCCTTAGTGCTAGCTAGAATTCAGGTTTTATTTCTTACACACTTCTAGGTCACTTTTAATGCTCAACAGTCTAATTTTTATATTTAACATTTACCAAAATTTGTATTTGTTATTCACATAAGTGTTTACTTATAGAAGTTCAACAAAGATATACTTTCAATCCTCTCTCATAATACCACACAAATGACTCACTCACTATGGAACTAAAATATTACTTAGCAGATTATCACATGCTCATGAAAAATAAATGTCGAAAACCAAATTAGCCATTAAATTCAAAGTTTTCTCAATATTTTTAAACAATTCAGTCTGCTTTACCACAGCCTCAGAAAAACTGCAGGTGACATTCAAATGTTTTGTTTGGCTGGAAGGTGTGGGTTTAAGACTAAACTCAGGGGATCAGCTTCCTGGGAGATGGTACAGCTGGAAATTATTAGCAATAATCACAGATGGATAAGCCATTTTAAAAAATCTGGGCTGTAGGAACTGTCTGGACTGACAGGACCTATGTGAAGAGGTTTTTAAATGGCTCACAAAACGAAAACGAGTATTATCTTGAGCGTAGGTAGTTCTATTGTGCCTTATATATGTTTTTTCCACTGAATTGAACTCATCTAAAGGTAGAACGAAAAAGAAAAAAATAAAGAGGGAGGTCACTTTCTCTTGTCTACCCAGTTATCTTCAGTTTATGATATATCTGTGCTAGAACAAGTATAGATTCACTTTGAATGTAGAATTGGAAATAATATCTGCTCCTTCCACCTTCTCATGATTCTAAACTTAAAGGTGACATTCCCTTGAATTTGTTCTCTCAAAAGTGTAACCAGAACCACAACAGGGAGTAATGGTTCACAGACCATTACACAAAACCCACCTGAATCACATTTGATTAGAATCCTTTAAAATAATCCTTGGTTACATAGTTAAATGTTAATATATGTTATCATTGCTAGTTATGTATGTGTATATATATATATGTATATATATATGTGTGTGTGTGTGTATATATACATATATATATATATATTTAAATCTGACAGTTTCAGGTGATTTAAGTCAAAAGACTTAAGATGATATACATCTTTAGGCCAATTCAGTGGTGACATAATACAGTCATTTGCAGATGATTTGGCTCTCAGTTTAACAGGAAGATTAAACAGGATACTCTCCACTAACCCCTCTCTAATTTCCAAGGCAAAAAATGGGAATGTATGTTGAAGATTCCAAAATCAGAAAGTCATATATATGTCTGACAGTTTGTGTATCTGATAGGGTGGTGGGTTTCTTTTAGTCAGTAAATACTCACTGAGCACCAACTATGTTCCAGGACTGGGCTAGGTACTGAAAATGCAGTAGTCTACCACACCCCATAAATCAGTCTTTTACCTTCATAGAATTTTCTCTCTGGCAAACATTTAATTAAATTTATAAATGATAGAATTGCAAGAAAACATTTCAAATCTTCTGGACAGGTAGGATGCTGAATGGGAGAAGGGGAAACAGAGCTATCTCAATGAAAAGACCTTAATATAGGACAAGTTTCACCAGAGACAGAAAACATCTATCAAGTTCTGAAAAGGAGACAGCAGGGATAAACCAGATTCTTTCTGAAGAGAATGGTAATCTGGCTGGACAAGTGGTGGAACAGGTAATAAATGTGGTGAAACCAATATCTTCCTTGAGTATATTTGACAACCCCACACTCAGAACCAAGCAACAACCCCACACTCAGAACCAAGCATGAGGGAAAAATACAGAACTTCCGTGACCAGTGTTAACCAGAGGACCTTTCAAAACTGTGTTCTAACTTTTATCTCTTTACTAGATTCTTTCTTGGATTTTATTTCAGATATTAACCTCTTGGTTACCATATACAGAATTAGGGTAACTTTCTCTGGATGATCTGTCAGTGCAGAGACTGAATTGAATATTTTCTTCTGAGGCAAGGTGCTTTGTTCAGTCTCAGAGAATATTCATTGTTTTAGAGGTGATGGGAAGCTTCAGTTATTCTTCAGGAAAGAAATTCTGTTACCATAAAGAAATCTAGTGGAGTATAATTTGAGCTTCATCATTATCATACGAGTTGAGATTCACTGGTTGGTGTCAAGGAATTATATGTGGGTTAAAAAAATACTTCGGTTTATCTTCTTTTATCACATCTTTCTGCTTCTGATCAACACCATAGAAATATAAAGTATGTTTATTATGGGGATATCAAAGATCAAATAAAAAGATAGTCACCCATACTTCTCGAAGATATGTATTTAGCCAATGCTTGACACATAACAGATATTCACAAAATCTTAGAATCATGGTTCTAAGTCATTTCATTCAGCAATGATAATTGAAAAAGTAATTTCCTAGATATTATCATACAAACACTTATTTTACTCACAAAGACACAGTATATATGCTAACTTCTTCAGATGAAAAATTTCCTCATTTATTTATTGGACAATATTTTTTACCCATCTACAAGATACTAATTGTTGTAATATAATGTGAAGAAACAATGCGAAAGGGCATAAAAGTATTTTTTCCTAGGAATTTAGTGAAGAAGAGATTTTATGAAAGGAGTAGAATGAATAAATATAATGTAGAGTTTTGAAAACTGGTTTGAAATAAATGTTCAAACAACCAGACAGAGAAGCAGAAAGAAAACTCAGGGATCAATTTTATGTATTACTGCCAAATAAAATTATTTTTAAAATGGATATTGTTTATGGTGAAACTGGAAAAATAAGAAAGTGCTGGGTATGAAGGCAGTCTGCTAGCCGACAGAATAGGCATGTGCAAAAACCCTGAAGGGGCAGTGACCTCAGTTTGTTAGAAGAGTGAAAGATATCTGTGACTAGCATCTAATAAGCAAAAATGATATTGAACATAAAGAGTTTTATGTTTGAATAAAATATACACATGCAAGCACATGTGTGGGCACACACTCACACATGTTTAACCAGGAAGCACATTTAGAAAGCTGTAATTGCAAGAGATAATGATAGCCGGCTCTAAGGCGGTGGCTGTGGAGATGGAAGTAATTGAGAAAACTGATTCTTACATAAGGGAAAAATGTACACACACTTCTAATATATAATCAGCGTTTCTGCTCTGGGAGCTTGATGTTAACAACTACATGTTATAGATACAGAAGCCAAGACTGAAAGAAACTATGAGTCTTACCTAAGACTTACTATAAGAAGTGGCAAAAATGAATTTTAATATTTGCTCTTAAAGGTGCCAAAGTCCCTGAAATTTCTAGGATGTTACAATGCTCTCCAAGGAAGCAGACTTTGAAATCCCATTGTCTCTGTGACACACCTTAAAAAAAAAAAAAAAAAAAGAGAATAAGTCTGATCAAGAGTGAGCACTTTTTTCCAAAAGAAAACAATAAACCCCTGTGACCAATGACATTCTTACTCAAAAGCATTCCATGAAAACTTAAATGAAAAGAAATAAAGCTTAATAAGAGAACTAAAGATAATTATCCCTTGATAAACACTAGCAATGAATGGGTTTGGTACTTTATTTATTTTGTCTAGTTTCTGTGAGTCTTTTCTAATAAATGTGAAACAATAAAATGAAATTACGGCACTTTATAACACTCATGAAACAATAAATATAGGAGATTTAATTTTAGCTTTCCTGCCAGCAGGCATCTTTCATAATCTATCTGCATACACAAGAGGGAGACAGCATTGATTTTAAAGCAGATGAAATTGATGGCCTCCACAAAATGCATAAAATACTATTTTCACTTTATTTTGGGTGGAGTAAGGAGATGGTAAATTAATGGAATGCATAAAACAGCATTTGAAGAAACCACATATAGCAAAACAAATTTCAAGAGAGTCATTAACAAAAGAATGACTTTTAGAGCACAAGTTTGACAGATAAGAAAAGCAAAGTGAAAAGAAAATACATAATTGAAGGGCTTGAGGCTTGAACAATCTAAATGTGAATCATGCATTACCTATTGATTAGTTCTGTGAACCTGAGCCATAATCTCTGTTAGTTTAAATCCTCAGATCTTCAGAATAACTAGATAGATATTGATATATAGATATAAAATACATACTAAATAAATATTTGTAATTTTTAGTAGTATTTATTTCAACAAGTCTTGTAGTCTAAAAAGCAAAAAATACTTTATTTCTATTATATTTGCTGGATTTAATTGTTACTGTAATATGTTTATGAGGGAGCTTAGAGTAACACACTGTAGATAATTACTAAATGCATCAATATAGTAGACAAATCCAATGTTCTCTAACACTGGAATAACTATTCTTGTGATAATTTACGAGTACTTTATTTATCAAGGGTGAAAGATCAACTCTTCCCCATATGAATTTGTAGGTTAATTTTTTTTTTAATTTACTTGAATCATTATATAGAAACACATGCTATCTAAATCTTTCCAAGTCTCACTTGCAGGTCTGTATGTATTGGCTGGGACTCTTGCATGATTACAAATTTCACGTTTTATTCTGACCCCAATTTAATTGAAATTCATTATCTACAGAGAAAATGGTGTAAAGAATGTTTAAAGACTTCGGCTATTACAAACTGATATATTTTTATTGTATTTTCAACCTACAGAATACTGGGTAAGAATTTAGGATGGAAGCCAGGTGAGAAACCTGGATATGCTTGTTTTGATTTGCTCAAAAAAGCCATGATGATGAGCATGTTTTTTGAAGAAAGTCAAATTGAGGCTAGGTAGTAAGAGATTTTAACTGTAGGCTTTGTGTTTGTGACATAAATTGGATATAATCTGGTACCAGAGGAGCTGAGATAATATTGGGAAGACAGAGAAGTTAATGGTAACAGTGCTGTAACCATCAAGCTATGTAGACATAACACCTTCACACAGAGGCTGAGAAAGCCTTCCAATCTTTTAAAGACTGAATGGAGTTTTAGAGAATAGCCTTATTCAAAGTGACTTTTTGATAGAAACTTGTGCTGTAGCATGCAAATATATGATGTCGTTTGCTGTGTGTGTGTGTGTGTGTGTGTGTGTGTGTGCATGCGCATTACCTAATAAGACTGGGAGACATTGAATTAGACAAAATTAAGCATGATCTTGTTTATTTTGTTTTACTACAAGTTTATCTTTGCATTTAGAAATACATATGAATCCCAAAGAAGGTAATATGGCATTTCGAATTTGCCAAGGATGGCTGACTATAAAATCTTGCAAATTACCTTTATAGAAAAATTATAAAATTTGTGGGAGATGGGACCCAGTTGAAAAAAATCTTGCTCTGGGAGGTTAAACAATGAAACATATTTTCAATATAGGAAGAACTGTTTACAGTCTTAAAGAGGTATTAGGAGATATTCCCACAAAAAAATAGAGTAAGGGTAGAGAAGAGACAAAGTTGAAAAGGGAGTTGATTCTTCTAAGCTATGCGGAAAACTGAATTTTATCCTACTAATGAAAATGAATTATAGATTTTTAAAATAGGATAAGAGATGGAGTGGTTTGTATTTAATATTAATAATTTCAGTACCATACAAAATACATGAGTTATACAGAGTACACCAAAAGAATGCAAGAGGCAGAACTGGAAAATCAAAACTTTGTATAGGCACATTATTCTGGAATCCTAGAATTATATTGTTTTACTTCAGATGAAAAACCTGACACTAAAAAAAATGTTGGACATTCTACGATGCATTTATGAAGGCAGAGTCCTACATTCTACCCAGACAACTGAGGACTTCATTTAGTGTGTCAATAAGATTAGAACCTCATCTACTTCTTCCTGCTATATTTCCTGTAGGTCATACCTGCAAGCTACATGCTCTGAATAACCATTTGATGTTCCATGCCTATATGTATACATAAATATATATGTACACACACACACACACACACACACACACACACACACATATATATATATATATAGTGAGCTGGGAAAAAACATTAAAGGGGTAGGTAATAAAAATCTTGTTAGTGACTGGAATGCCATGCAAATTATCAAAAATATCTAGATAACAATTTGATTAGATATGAACTGTGAATGTATCTGTACTATATTATACAGTTTTGAAATAATTGGGTTATTGTGTAGATTTTGATAAAATTTCTTAAATACTTATATTTCCCCCTTCTCAACTGATCATTATTATATAACTTGATTTGTCTTGCAGGCCTAATTTCTATTTTTAAGCACCTTTATTTAATGCTTTTAATGTATTTTCTTTTATTTCATTTAGCTGTGGGCATCATTGATAATTTGATAAAAACTATGACCTTTCCCCTCATAAATGTGCATACATAAATAATTTTATACTATTTCATTTTCAAGTTCAGGAATGACAGCCAAATAAAGATCATTCATGTATCATCACTTTCTTTCCTAAGCTGAAAACTACTCTAAGAGATAGATGTCAATATTTCAGTAAAGTTAATATGATCATCAGAAATAAAGTGACAATAATACTAGAATTAATAGAATGTCAAACATTATGCTATTTCTTCTTCATCAACCATAACTTCCCTTCCTTTACTTCCTTCACTTCACTCCCTTTTTATCACCTTGCAGTTCATGTCATTATAGAAGGATTTCAAGGAAAGAGAAACTAAGTTTTATCTGAGAAAGTCACAGTGCAGTTCAATTGAATATGCCACACTGTTTGTTATTGCTGAATTTCCTAGAGAAGACATATGTTTGAGAAGTCTTGTAAACCATTCCAAAAGCTACAACAGAATAGTTTTTTCTCACCTTGTCCAAACATAGAACTTTTCCTTCTAAATGTTCACTTTGGTGTGTATTTTACTGATCAAAATCAATCAAGAATGGCCAGACTGCTAAAGCAAAGTAAGCAAGGATGGATGGGTCATGCTTACACATACTCCAAAATATTGAAGGTCTCAGCTCCAATTTAATAGAAACACATATATAGAAATTATAAATGTCTACAAGGTTTTGAAGCAGCCTGACATATTGGGGACAATGGATGCAAATAATTTCTGTTTAGGCTTATGTGAGATCAGATATTTTATACACACTGACACAACACACATGTGTACATACACACATGCATGTGTGTATATGTATACATATATAACATGTACTTGATATAATTTACATATATATAATATATTTGATATACCATAGTGCTGATAAGTTTCTTAATACTTACCTCTCAAGGTATTGTGAGGATAAATGACGATGCAAAAATGTACCTGCCATCACTTATTTATTGTTCATCCATTACTTCCTTTAGCCAATAGTTATTAAATAGTTGTCATGTGCCACATGTAATTCTAATGGCAGTGAGGGGAGAAATCACATATATGATTACTCCTGATGTGTAAGATTATATTGATAAGTAATATCTACAGAAACTCATGGAAGAGGTTCTAATAGCTCCCATGATTCAGCTATGCTTATTAACAGATCAAATCATTAGAAATGTATTTTTTTGCTGAATGCATGACTTTTCAAAAATTAATAATGGCAGTAATACCCTGCTACTATAAAATATTTTTGAGTTAATTTAAAATAGTCTAACATAAAATTTGATATTCTCCATGAAAAACAATCTAATTTAGATTTAAAATTTTTGACAAACAATGAAAAGGTGTTTTTCTTTTAAGGGTCAGAATTACACTACAGAACGCAATTATTTTTCAGTTTCATGTCTTAAAAAGTTTATTTAACTTCAAATCTGTAGTCTCAAGAAGTATAACAGGGTCTGCTCTCATCAAAATCCAAGCATGGTTCTAGAATTCGATTCCTTATCCCTACATCCCAGATATGCTTTGTTTTCTCCATTATATATATTTTGCTTGTAGCGTTCCTTGAAATTGAAAGTATTTAAACAACAAATTATGCAACATTGTATTTTTTTGTTGTATACTAACTTTATTGGTAGAAGGGACGATTTTTAAGCTTAACTTTAGATGCATATTTCTAAAAAATTATGATGGCTCCAGAAATTTTTATATTATTCTCATGAAATGATTGCTTAATTATTTGAAAAATCAACTGTGGTCACGGACCGCAGCTTACAGTGCAGCCTATGTGGTCTCCAGTTGCCATGTACTCAGTATGTCAATACAGTCTGCCTCTGTGGAGGTGCACTTCTTTGAGAAAATTTGTTCTTTTTCTTTTACTGTTTAAAGCTAAGTGTATTCAGAAGTTATTTCATCAATGAAAATTTTAGCCTCATTAGTATGGTATCTTAATGCATTTTAATTGTGTAAAGTCCTTCAAGTGACCTACTTGGCATCTACTTTTAGATAAAATGCCAAAGCAGGGGTTATCTACATTAAAGTAAAATGTCAAATGTGGTTTCTAACCAAAAATCTTAATCATGGCCAGTTTATGGGATATTTAGAAGAAAATGTAATAACTCACTATTTCAGCCACCGACATATAATGCATTGAGCTTGACAATATAAACTCTCTGAATTAATGATGAGGAGAAAACTGTGAATATGATGCTTTTCCATGGCTCAGAAAAGTGGTTCTCAGACTTGTGGGTACACCCGAACCACCCAGAACGCTATTTGAAATACAGATTGCTGAGTTCTAATCCGGAATTTTTTCAGTCAGTAGTTCTAGAGGGTGGCTCAATAAATTGCTTATCTAATGAGTTCTGGGCTAAAATAAATGGTGGAAAAGTATACTAACTTCTGGTGTGATGTTTAGACCAAACTTCTGAAATGTTATATGGCGGGTAGTTATGGTTTCTTTGCCACAGGTAAGCTATATTATTGCATCTTTTGTTTTGGTCATGGTGGCTTATCTAATCAAATGACTCTCCTGTAGATGCAACAGCAAGTATGAGTCATTTTTGCATAGATTACTTGAAATAGTATGAATGATATCAGTTATGGGAGCTTTATCCGCTAAGGGTACTGTAGGAATGCATTTAACTATGACTGATATCTGCTCCAGAAAACCAAGACATCTTCTCTTCATTTGCTCTTATTCTTCACATGCACTAACACACTTCAGAAGTTACATCTTCATGGTTGCACCTGGGGCAAGAAGTCCTTTAGAGACAAGACTAAGCACACAGAGAAGAAGCTGCTACATTTGCTCACAAGCAATGTTTCTCACTCTCTTCTTTATAATTGCCTGAAAGAAGGCTCTGTCAAAGAGAGTCATTCCCTTGACTTTTTAACATGAAAATCCAGCACAGCTGTTCTGAGATGAAGTGGTCAACTCATACTTTTCTGTTAAATATTTTTACATGCAGGCAGTCCAAAGGAGTTATTCGTGTTTCAAATCTAGTACCCTTGAACTTTAATTCATGTTGATTTTTATGAAACTAGTACTCTAGGTCCTCTCTCTACGCTTAAATGTCAAGCCAAATGTGCTATGTGTTGAGGTACAGTAAGTGTAATTGCATTCTCCTTTAATCTGATCATGTTGGGTCATTAAGTGACAGTTGTTATAAGTATATAAGTATTTATCAAAGTGCCATGTCATCAATAAATAGCATTGACCCTAGTAAATACAATAATAATAATGATGATGACTAGCATTTTATTGAAAATTTACTAGATACCAGATACTGTCCAAAGATTTATATGAATTTAAATCCATAATCAAAACAAACCTATGAAAAAAATATTCTTTGAATTTGTATTTCTGGCATACAAGAAAATGAAGTTTCAGAGACTAAAGGAACTCCTTCAGTGTCACACGATGAGTCACAAATAGAGCTGTGGCTTTCATCTTATCTGGGAAGCTTAACTCCAGAGTCTTTTCTTGATGACTATCTCACTGTCTTAACCATGAGTTATAGTTTACAATATTTTATTGTTTTGTCGCTCAAGCTAAGTTCAATTGTAACTAGTTAGAAGACATTATAAGTAGACAACAAAGTCCTTAATAAAAATCAAACACAAAGCAATGTTCCATTTTGAAAATGGATACCTAGAAACTGAAAAAAAGAAAGTATTTTTGACTCAAGCAAATTTAAGGCATTGCCTATCATATAACACGTGCTTGATACAAAGTTAAGCCCCATAGCTACTAAAAGTTCTGAAACTGTGGTTTTTACACTTGAGTGGTAAGTTAGAAAACAAAGATGATCCCTTCTTAAAATGCAGTAATCGACTTATTTCTTTAATAAAATTTCAAAGTTCAATGGGACATAATTCTTCAAACAGAAACAATATTTTGGCATCATTATTATATCCTCAAAATATCGTAACCCTGAAGGCACTTCTTTGTTAACTACTTTTTATGGTAAATCTATTATCACAATAGTATTGTACATTCAAATTTTTACTATATTAGGTCTTGTCCAACTTGTCATGTTGAAGTAGCAATATCACAGAATCATAAACACAAATTATTAAGATAATTATCTGACATCCCGAGAAATAACTTTAGCATTAAGTTAGTGTAGCTTTGCAAATGAAACACACGCCTTCAGTAGGCACCAATTCCAAGTACCTCTAACTATCCAAACAGTTCTCTGCACCGTGGTAATTCTAACCCCTATAATTTGTTCATCTCAGGATACACTCCAAAGCATTGTTTGCATGTGTTATCCACTAGCTTTTAAAAACAGTATTCATTATTGGGAGGGAACAGAAGCAACTCATCAGAAAGATTTGTTGCAGTGATGTTTGTGCTGAGGAACATTATTTGGCAAACATTTATAACCTGATGTGTAAAAGAGTTGTGAGGATTCAAGATTTAAGTCATTTACTTCAAAGATCCTCCCAAGAGCCACACTGCAATCACTGTAACAATTCCAAATCTCATTCTAGATGCCCGTAAATACTCAAATTGGAAAGAAACCTGTAATTGTCCAGTGGATATTTCAAATACACTTAATTTTGCTATTTCAAGCCACAGACACCAAATGGACACAAAGGTAATGCTCTTAATTTTCATCAACTTATCAAAGCTGAGGTTTTAAAGTGATGAATCCCTTTGTTCTTGGCACAAACCATCCCTGACAATTTAGAGAGCTGAAAAAGAGTCTTTGAGCCAAGGTATCAGACCACAAAAAGAATGTCACTAAGCTCCCATCAATGGTAGGAGCCTCTGAAATTATCAGAAATGCTGACGTCAAGTTTTATATTTCAGGTCATTCAAACAGTTAGCGCCATGGACAAAGATGATCCCAAAAATGGACATTATTTCTTATACAGTCTCCTTCCAGAAATGGTCAACAATCCGAATTTCACCATCAGGAAAAATGAAGGTAAATATATTAGCTTTGTGAAACAGAGTACAATATAAATTGGAAAACAGGTTGCAATTTTATAACATAACTGAAAATATCATTATAATAATTTTTGTTTACTCAGGAGCACTTGAAATTCAGCTTATCAGTATAATGGCATGATAATTACTTCCTATTTTCAATATTTAAATAATAGATAAGAAAACTGTTAATTTTATTCCAGAAAATACCTCAATCACCTTACTTTAAAAAAATGAAAAGTAAAATGTAACCCCTTGAAAGCATACAGGTATTTTGAGATACTGAGATAGCCTGAGAGAAGGAATTGGCTTACACTTTGCAGTTGTTAAGTTTTAATTGAATGTTTACCAAGTCTTTAGGGAAAGGTTTTCTAATTTTGCCTGGTTGGTGGGTACACATTAAAGGTATTTGTTTTAAGCCTGTACCAAATTCAACAATAACAATTAGATCAGAAAATCCTTTTTGAAGGACATTTCTTATCAGTATTATTTTGGAGCTAATATGAACTGATTCATTAAGTTTTTCACTCACTGAGCATGTTCAATTCATTTCATTAGATTTTCTAAGGACCAACCTTGGATTGCTGTTTTCTTTAACTATATTGTTTATTACATATGCAAGCCATAGATTATTGTTAAAAGTCTATCTCATTTGGACATTTTTGTTTCCTAAACTGCTATCTATTTAAAAAGTTTTTAACTTGATTTTTTTTGATTCAAATATATTTAAGTCTTAGCTGCAGCTGTTTTAAGATGATTAGCAAAATATAAGTAGTATCTCGGCCTTTTTTCTGGCCTTTACTATAGGTGTCTGTTTAGGTCTTTCAATGGTTTGCATACAAGCTATACTCAGAAGAGTAAAATTTGATTCATGGTATCTGTTTGTATGATATGTGATAATCTGTTTAAAAGAGGTAGTGAATATTGACAAACTTTCTTTTATGAAATAAAATAACAGTTTTATGGCTCATGCTAAATGTATTACGGTCTTGCCTTTTAATAAAATGTTATATATTCTTTGGGGATGCTTTGATAAATGTGGATGAATCACTAAAAGGAAATGACGGTCATTATATGGATATTACCTATTCAGCTGACTTCCACTATTATAAACACTAAGGAGACAAAACCTTTTCTTTCTCCTCAATAATGGACTATTCAGACTATTCATTTTTTAGTCATCCTGATTAGAAACTGTCATCCAAGTACATTGTCTTTGTTTCCTTATTAACATCCTCAATATTTTTTAATGGAAATCTAGCAGTCATTATTTTTGCATATAAAATGCCCAACTATTAAAATTCTCCATGAAGAAGTTATTTCCTATTCCAAATATTCAGAGATCCTTAGTGTTTCCTGTAGCTTTTGTAATTTCAACATACCTTGTTGTAAGTGTGACCCTGGAAGGCATCACATAATGTATTGGGTGAATGGGAATATACTACTGGGTACCAGGGAAAGTCTAGTTTTGACCCATATTTATTATGCCCTAATATTTTTAAAGACGCGATTTAATTCTACAATGAATGTATTTTATGTGTTTTCTCAAATTTTTGAAATTAGTAGAAAATGAAAGTTAAAATACTTAGAATATTTTATTCTGCTTCATTCCACATTTTATAATAAAACCTGTAACAGAATATTTAATGTCATATTAATTATCTGTTTCATTTAGAAACAGGAACATAGAAGTTAAAATTATGATCTATCTTACAGGTTTTTCATATTATTTTGTTTTGTATTTTTTTTAAAAAAAAGATGTCAGTTACTATTGAAAAATGACTTGACACAGAAAGAGCACTCCATACATCATGATTATTTATTTTAGATTGTGTTTATGTATTATACAAAGAGTGACCATGTAATTTATTGTCTCTACTGAGACATGTTTTAAAGTGAGAGGGGTCGTTACTTATATTTATGTCTGAAAAACACCATAAACCAGGACTGTCTTATGGAAAGTAGGACTTATATTCACTATGATTTTGGATTTAGGATTCAAATGTTCAACATTCCTTTCACAAAATAAATCATGAAACCACAGGTTTGAAATAGATATATAAAGTTCATATTCTTATGTTCCTCTTCCTAGATCAGAAATTCATGAGTTTTGCTTCATATACCACTACTTACTTGACATCCAGATATGTACTGTAAAAACAGAAAAAAAAAAATCTTGTCTTAATATGTGTATATATATACATGTAGATAGATACATAATAGATAAATAGATATCTTGTGTGACTATTGAGAATTCGTTGTCAATAATGACAGAACATAAAAACTACCAAAAAATCAAAATACTAAATATGATTTACTTTAAAACTATGGCATATTCTATGTTGGAAATACGGAGAGATAGAATCAAATGGTATAGCCATATTTATAGTTTTTATTTTCCTTCTTAAGATGAATTTTAAAATGGCCAGTGTCTGATGCTTCCTCACTGAGAAAAGCATGAGTTACAAGTTCCAGCCTACCAGAAATATGTGAAAATGTTGAGAGAGATAATATAATCAAACCTACAGTTGATGAACAAGTTTGTCTCCTATTTAATTTGATCCTTAAGGGAGATGATTTTGCTATTTGGCATTTTCTAAGGAACTTGCCACCATATATTTCATTTCCAAATTATTTTTATTTTTCTCCTCTCTTATAAGATTGGTCATAACGCAATTTCTATCAATTTATTCACAATAAAAGACAAAATGAGATAGAAATTACCTCTCTCTTGTTTCCTACACAGTTGAAGTATTTCACAAATTATTCTCCTAAATATATGAGAATCATATTTCTGCCAGAATAGGAAAGCAAACTTCAATATAAATAAAAGTAAAAAAAGTAAAGGTCAAAAATACAGTGAACCATTTATACCACACGTGCCCACCAAAAAATCAAAGATCCTTGAATACGATCCAGATAATGGTTTCTTCATCTTCCAGTTGGCTGAGTTTATAAGCAGAGAGTTTTGTTGACGACATTTCCTTATTGGCTTCCATTTTCAACCATGGAAATGGAAAACACCTAACAATTACATATCACAAGACAAAGAAGGCTAAAAGGGACCTTTTAGAGATACTAAAATATCTTGTTTGCAGGAAATTTGAGGTCTGCAGAAAACTACCCTTCTTCAGCCTGAATACTGCAGGTAAAAAATGTGATACAAATTGCCAGAGCACCGTCTGGTGAAATGGGAGCTTTCATGGTTTATACTGAAATGCTTAAATCATGTGTGTAGAGAAATGAGAAAAAAACGTTAATCTCTGCTCTGTAAGGAGAACCTATGGTAAGAAGAAAAATAGACAGTGGGCTTGGACTTAGTTATAGCTTGGTTATGTTTAAAAACCCAGCAGGAGAACCGTAGTACCTGATGATAACAATTTATTTTTCCTTCTTAATATCCCTCATTGACTGAAATAGTATTGATAAGAACCTCACTTTAAACACATACTTTTGATAATTAATTTGAATAATGTAGATGCTAACCACTACTTTGGAATAAACATGACTTGTGTTAGCTCATTGTTAACTAAGTTGCATAACGTAGTTACCTGCGTAAAGAATTATTTATGCATTGCCTGACAGATTTCTGTCTCAACTGATTGACCTACTTCAAATGGTATACAATTTATTTATTTATTTTTGTATCCTGGAAGTATCCCTTGCAAGAATACTCTTACTTTAAGGAAATTGTTTTAAGCCTCAGTTTTCTCATCTGGAACACCAGGATAAAATACCTGCCTCATATTTGTGCTGTGATGGATATGTATGAGCTACGACTTAGACAGCAATTGACACAATGCCTGGCACATAGGAAAACACTGAACAATAAGTGATGAGGTTCCTTTATATGAATTTCTTAATTCTTTCTCATACTGTGTTATATCTCCTCTGGCTTATGCTCAGCCAGGTCTCTTTGAAGCTTTAAATCTTCAGAATTATAAATCTTGTGCAGTAATCTTGAACGTGGCTTCATCAGTAGTTGGGAAAACACTGATCCTTACTAGAATGCATTGCAAAAATTTTGCTTATGCAGTAACAGCAATGCATTGCATTCTAAAGTGTATTAAAATAGAAAGAAAAATAAAAAGGAGGAAGAGGAGGAGGAATAACTGTGAAAGTATTTATCTACCACAAAAATAGCTGCAGGATTCCTGGATCTGGTTTTGAATATGATGACTTTATTTTTTTTTAAACCTTTCAATATCTCCATTACCAAAATGAAACTCCTGTTTCCTCACACAATGGTAGCTTCCAATTGTTGAGATCACTTTCAATTCCAGCATACAAAATTGTTCTAAATTGGCTCCAAACTTGCATCCCTCCCTGCAAATACACGTACTCTGTGGAAACCATTTACATAGCTGGAAAATTACAGACAGGCTTCCTTTGCATTTTTGACTACCATCAGCCTATCTCAAACTTCCCTTGTCACGAACCCAAAATTTGCTGTCTGAAAGTGGAAGTGGATATTCCTGATTCCCATGCCAGCCAGAGCTGATGCTCTGTCCTCCCTCTTCTCTCTAGCTGAATTTTCAGGAATAATTTTTCTGTATGTAAGATGTAGGTTTCAAGGCAGACAGAGTCATTCTGTCCTCTGCCTTAAGCCAGGTATACCTATACAGGCTGGATTGTACTTGAAGGACCTACCTGCTAATCTCTATAGCAAGGAGGGCCAGCTGGCAAAGCCAATCGCTCTTTTTCTGGCCACCTGAGTTTTCCCTAAGTTCTGCTATTACAACAGGCTGCTTGGAGCCGACAGAAGGATTTCCTCAAAGAAATATCTCTTTCCTTAAGTGGTCGTTATAAAAACATCCATACCTTCTCTACAGCAGACCCATTATTATTGAGTTTTCCAGGCAAGCATCCCCAAGCAACAAGCAAAAACTGTGTACTTGCATGAGTATGATAGTGAATATCTTAATGTGTTTTAAGTATGATGATACTGTCTGTCCTGCTGACATAGTGAACGTTTCCACAGAACAACACACAGCACCAAACATTGACTTAAAGTGTTTTCCATACTGTTACCTATATGAAGCATGGGACTTGTCTTCAATGTTGAATTATAAAAGTTGGCGCTCGATTTGCATGAAACAGGAGGTGTGACAGATCGTAGATACGAAACACAGCACTACGTATATGTTATCCAAAAAGGCTTCTGATTCAGTAATTTATGATTTGTTGTTTATGCTTCCATCCATGTGTTGTTGATAAAAAAGGCATTTATGTTTCATTTTCCACCTAAACTGTAGTTAAGGGTGATGTGATATGTGAGCTAAGAAGAATAGGTAACAGATCTGAACTTCCAATTTCTAAGTTGCATATGACTGTACAGTTAGTGTCAGAAGACAAGGAGATTTTCTGTGCTTGAGTTGTTTTTGTAAAAGTCTTGTTATTTTGTAGTTTTCATTTTCTTTTTAAAATAGTAATAGAAGAGTACCTACAGAAGTGAACAATTTTCTTTATACATGTTGAAAATCCTAAAATTAGTACTCTTGTCAGACATAGCACTGCTATTGGCATCTATTTTTCAGTGTATGTTACGAGAGACAATTTAGTTCTGAGATTACTGACCACTAGGATATAATTCAGATACATAACACAGATTTCATAGATTTATAGGTGTGGTTGTCACAATGCTATTCAACATTGTGAATTGCATCAAACCTTTTCTGTCACTCTGCTAGCAAACATTTCCAGTCTTTACAGAGCTTTCTAATTCTGAAGAAAATTAATTGGTATGTGCTTAGTTATTTTAGTTATCTTAAAGATGCCTTCATGCATTGAATCTTTCCTTTGAGTACTTTGCTTTCTGAGACTTTTGCCCCAAATCCTTACATAAAACAATAAATGAAGATTATAAAGAATTTAAAGAATTACTTAGAAAAATGATTTTTTATTTAGACAGTCTTGGCCATACAACTTTGTTGGTTGTTTCATTAAATAATAATGTTATTCATTGATTTATCTTCTACTTACAAGCATACAAATAGGTCTTGGGATTTTGCGGATATTAAACAAACATAACCATCCTTTGGAAAGCACAACCAAATATTAAAACTGAATGTGGAAACAAAATGATCCGTCAGTCTATGCACATTCTTTTTTTTTTTTAAAAAAAGATATTAAACATAGTTGACAATTATTTCACCTCATTACAGCACAGAAGTTTGCATTTTGCATTAATTTCAGCACTTGATAGATGCAACATTGGGCATAGGGGACATTCCATCTGCTGATGTGACTTGAATAACACCTACCAAGTGCTTCACATCCCTTAGTTTATTAAGGAAGTAGATAGAGAAGGCAAAAAAGTGATTTTGCAACAATAAATTAGGTACTTTGCACATATAAACATGAAAATAATTTTCTTGGGATGAACTAGAGTGAGACTATGGAAACTAAAGGAGAGACACTATGGAATCTGTAACAGCACAAGCTTCACAGTTAGGAATATTTAGGCTTAGCTCTTCTGATTATGATCTATGAGAACCTGCAAGATAACTGAATTATCTTGAACTTTTATTTAGACAGTCTGTATAATATTTATCCAATGTTGTTTTGAATAATAAAATATTAAGTTAATATTTTAATTTTAACTTTAATTTAAAGTATTTTACTTAAGTAAAAATTAAATGGTATTGTACAAAATTCACTGACAAATCGGTGATTACAAGTATTAGTTTCCTTTTCCTCTTCCTCTTTATTACAATATTATAAGCCTCTTGAATCTCATTTGTTCACCCAGTTCAACAAATTAAAATATTAACTAGGAACCTAAATAAGGCATTTGGGAGATGATTAATGATATGCTCTTCCATTACCCCTTACTTCATGGGCCAGTGATTGAACATGGCTGCAGGCATTGCCTTCGAATAAAGCACAGGAAAAGGAGGAATGAGAAACAGAAGTATTTGGTTAACTTAAGTAGTTCTTTGAACATAATCATCATTGCAGTAACCTAATCAAAGAATAAAAACAGAGAAAACATCTAAAAATTATTTTAATTTTGGCTCCAGAGAGCATACTGTTCTTTACATAGTGACAAATGTAATATTTGAGAGAGACAGAATGACAAAATTTTTAAGCCAGGACTGTCTTAGTAAATACATACCTTGTGAAAGTCTTGTATGCTAAATATAGCACTTCAAATATGCTTAAAAAGAAAAACAAACAAACAGCAACAACAACAACAACAAAAACCCACCAGGCAATGAGATTGAACGCCTGTCTTCTTAAGTTTATTTTCCATTATTCTCTTCCATCTTCTCTGCCCCTTGTATATGCTTTGGCTTGAACATGCCAAGCCAGTTATGCTTTTTAAATTCCCTCTTCTTTCCCCTTGTCTGAAATTCACATCCTCTATTTTCTCCCTCTTCTATCTAGCCCATTTTGAATCATTCGTAATAACTCAGGTAATGGTTCCCCTTATCTATGAGCAGAGTAAGTGAGTGGTTAACAGTTGCTATACAGTTTTTACTCTTTGCTTTTCTCTGTAGGACAGTGTGGTAACTGCTAAGGTAGACACATGAATCAAGGAATGTTTTCCCTGCTGTCTTCTGAGGTTATTAATAATGGATAGTATCATTTTTTCCTCATTCATTTATTCAATACATATTTACTTAGTGTCTATCGTGTGCCAGGCACACCCTTAAGAATTAGAATTGGAAATAAAGGAGTGAATTAAATAGACACAAGTTTTTTTCCCTTCTCTGTAGTATATTTTTGTTTTTTTCAGGACTCAGTCTGATAACAATTTGAAATCTTAGAGAGGAAACTATAATTTACAATGAAGTGTTGTGATAAAGTGGGAAAATTTACAGGCTAGTCTGAACAATACTATGATTTTGAGTAGATGATCACGTATTCTAACATCTATACTTTCATAAACAAAATTTCCTCTTTAACCCAACTTTGTGAACCTGGCCATTCATAAAGAAGTATAAGATCTTCATGGATTCCATCATTCCCATTCCATCTTTAGGAAGCATTTGGCTGGTCCTAATGGTGATGTACATCTTAATCATGGACAGCTAATTCTGCCTCTGAGTTTCATATTGGTGTCCTCATTATGCCTGAGCTCAGATGAGGTATGCTGAACTATACTATTCAATGTGTTTATACTAGCAGGGTCAAAGAATGTCATTGAGCCCTTTCCAAATGCACAGTGATCCATAGACATCACTGTAATTTGTGATAAAGTACTGCCAGTGAACTGGGGCTGATGATTCCATTTTGCAGGCTTATTAAAAACCATTATAGTCTTCATATAAGTTGAATTACATGTAGTTCAAGCCTTCACCAGCTCCTATGCGTGGTTGTTTCAGGTACCTGTCATTTAATAGAGGTTTTAGCTCACTTTCAGTGTGCAGTGTTTGCTGAGGCCTCCTGGAAACTAGAGAATGATATTATTCTGATTTCTGGCCATGACATTGGGTTCATTTTCCATTATGTTGCCTATTCTATCTGTTCACTAATGTACCACAAAAATAAATGTGCTGATGCACTTTGTTGAGGATGACAGTAACTGCTGTGCTTGGACCTTTTTGGGTTACTCATTGTTTTGCTTTCATTCTAGCAGATTACCTACCAGAATTTCCTTCCTCTATTGCTCAAGTATATTACTCTCAGCCTTTTGAGGCTGTTTATCTTAGTGTGGTCTGAAAACAAGGTGATACTGTACTGGTATGCTGAGCACAATTATCCTTCTCTGAATTTGATTCTTTTGCTTGGCCAGACAGTCATTGCTAGTTCCATCAAGGTCACACTGTGATTTACTTCTCTCTGAAATTCAGTTTCTTCTCTTACAAAATGAATGGGTTCGTGCTGGGGAGCTAAAGGCTCATCTATTCCAATATACTGAGTGTTCAAAAATGTGGTATTAGAAGAAACATCATAAACTTTAAAATCAGACAAGTCCAAGGTCCACCAATTAATGGAGAAATGACTTTGGACAAAGCTTTTAACTTCCTGTATCAGACTCTAAGTGTCTGAAAATGTTGAAATGGAAACACCATGATGAATAAATGAAAGAATGTAGGATAAATGCCAAGGGAAGTTACTGTAATTTATGTGGTGCATTATGAACATTCTCTCTTTTTTTTTAACTTTTAAAAATCATGGAAGTGATCTTTACCATAGAAATTACTGTATAAAATCTCTTCCATATTCAAAATATTGGATAGTATTATTAAATGATATGCTTCTAAAACATGGTAGCTTTTCTTTCTCAGTATCTTTGGGCAGATTCCTTGACAAATTAAAGATTTAAATTATTCTCATAAAATAACATAACTCAAAAAACATATGACTAATGTTCCCAATAGTTCAGAATTTGGGAATATATTTTATTTAAGGCTGGAGACAAGAAAATAAAATCATTTTGTAAAGTTAGTTATTTTATTCCATTTTAATTTATCAGAGAGATCTTTCAAAATGAGAAAGCTTTACTAAACTTTTGCAGACATGAGAACATGGCTAAGTGTGTGCCACAATTAAGGGATATACAAGAATATAGTTTACTTAAAAGCAAAATACGGATTGGCCAAAAAAGTTTTTAAAAGACAAGTTCCATGAAATATTTTCTGTAAATGCATAGGACCTGTGATCATAAGACCTTTCTTGATTCTCCAAAAGAAAATTAATAAAATGGTTTTTGGTATTTTAATGTGCTTACATCCATCCTTGGTGTTTATTTGAGTCTTTTACACATATAAACACAGTTTAATAATGGGACTGGAAAGTGTGTTAATATCAATACATGTAATACATATCAGTAATATGCATGAAAAATTTGTCAGTGCATAGTTTAAAAATCTTAAGAAATAAAAAATAACTTTGGTCATGTTTTGAAACACATATTGTGAGTCATTGTGAAACTTGTCTTTGTTTTAAATGCTTGTAACCCAAAGTTCTACAAAGAAAGTTTCAGAACGGGTAAGAGACAATTATCTAAAATTCCCTATTTTTTTTTTCCAAAGGAAGAAAACTGAAATGTGTGCAGGTAATTATAAGAAGTTCACATTTTGAGTAGATAGAGCAGAAAGGAGAAGAAAAAACTACCTCCCTATATTAAAGCTATTATAACTTTCCTGTCTTCCTAAAATAAGTATGTATTCTATTATATATTCTATAATTTCCCCAAAGAATAATCTAGCTAATATTACATTTCATAGGTATATAATTTCTTATAAAATAAGTTTCTTTGAGAAATATGAAATATGGATAGAAATCAGGAAAGTTATTTTTTATTTCTTAAGATTTTTAAACTATGTTTACAGATCTATGATTTTATTTTGGAGTTTTGTAATTATTTTAAGGCAAAATTATTCTCTAATAGTATTGATTACATATCAAATTGCAAGAAAAAACATCTAAAATTTATTAGGCACCTATTTATTTCAGACAACTTATATTATCTCTATCTATCCATTTATCTCTACATATAAATATTCAGTGTGACTATTACTATTGCCATTTTCCAGATGAGAAAATTGAAGTTCAAATATAGTAACTGATTTGCCAGGCAAAGATCACGGCCACCAAGCTGCTAAAGCTGAATTTTTCACAGTAGCACATACTGTCTTTTAAATCTTTGCAGTTCATTCCTAAAACATTTGTTCAGTAAGACTGTTCATATTTTATTTTATAATTTTTACAGGCCATGCTTCCCTTCTGCAAACTATAGAAGGTCATAAACATCAGTTAAGCATTAGAGAAGATTCCCATAATATTAATTGGTATAATACGGAGTAGCATTACAACAGAAAGATGAAAACAATCAAAATGATCTATTTCTGGTATTACAGGTCTGGATCACAAAATGATAATTGTATTGACTACTTAGGGAGCAACAATTATATGTCAAGCATTATTTTTGACTTTATGTATCTGACCTTCACAACAGTCTTTGCAAGCCATTACAATGACATTGAGTCATTAAGAAATAAAGTATGACATATTTTTAATGCTTAAGAAGACAACAATGTTTCCTGTATACTTCTGACTCAACCTCACACAACTTTTCATTTTAAATTTAACGAAGGTATAGCAAAACATAAAAAGGTTATAGAAACAGAAGACATAAATATGAAAAGCATAAACAATAAGACTGACAGTCAACATATTACCAAAGCCTGGAAGAACTGTCAATTAGCTAAAACATTGAAATGTCTAGAATTAAAAACACTAGCAATGACAACAGCAATGGTGCACCCAAAGTAACCTGGTATTGAAATGAAGAAAATCTGCCTGCTGGAGAGTTCGTCAGAAAGCCTGCAGTGACTCTTTGGTGAAAAACTTGCACATCAACCATAAAAGTTAAGTAACAAATTCTATGTGGATATCGTTTTGCTCATGGTCTTCTAAATGACTAACACTCATTGAAATAAATTGGACAAAGGTATTCAGTGAATAATGCTGGAAATTTTCAAAACTACCATTTAATCCTCATTATTCACATTTTGTTTATTCTACATTATCCTAGTTTAATGATCATGTATAATCACTCAAATGTACACAATGTATTAAGACAAAAAGAACACAGATGATTCATTATTAAACTTTTAAAATAAAAAGCATCTCAAACACATTAAATGAAAAGAAAACATTTGGAAATATTTACTGTTTTCTGGAAATGAGAATTTTGCAGCACTATGATTCCACATAAGCAATATTTATATATATTTTATATATATATAAAATATATAAATTATTATATAAAATAATTTATATATTATATAAAATATATAAAAATATATGAATTATATACTATTTATATATTTTTAATAATATGATATGAAATTTAAATGACTTAAAGTTAGGTATACAGAAATTCCAGAGCCATCACCTAGTCCCGTATATGTTTACCTGAATATGGCTAGTGATTTTATATCCATAGAAAACAAAGTAGGAACTCCTTGAGAGGGAGCTGGGACATCAGAACCATACATCAAGGGAGTCTAGTGGCCTATTTGCGACTGGGAGTGACCTGAAACCACAACAGGCCAACACATTGTCTTTGCCTTTTCTGATCCAAAGCCCAAGCTCCAATCTCACCCTTTCTTATTTTATTTACTATTTTATTATTATTTTTAACTGTCATATTAACTGTACCTATCTATGGTGTATAGTCTAATATTATTGATATGTGTGTACACCATGTAATGATCAAATCAGGGTAATTAGCGCATCCATCACTTCAAAGGTTTATTATTTATTTGTGTCGAGGACATTCAAAACTGCTCTTCTAGCTATTTGAAAATATAAAACAAAATGTTGTTCATTATGGCCACCCTCTAGTGCAATAGAACTGAACAACTTATTTATCTAGCTGTACTTACATATCTATTAACGAGCGTTTGGCTACCCACTCCACCATCTATCCCCTATACCAGTAACTTCTGTTCTTGTTCTGCTTCCATGAGATCAGCTTTTTTAGCTTCCACATACAAGTGAGAACTCCTTATACACTGTTATTGGGAATAAAAATTAATACAGCCACTAGGGTAGACAGCAGTGAGTTTCCTTAAAAAACTAAAAATAGAACTAATATATGATCCAATAATCCTGCTACTGGGTATATATCCAAAGGAAAGGAAATCTGTATGCCAAAGAGACACCTGCACTCTCATGTTTATCGCAGTACTATTCACAAAAGCAAAATATGGAATTATTCTCAGACATTAATATTTTAATGCCATCAAATATAAGGTATTGTTAATGAGACATCAATTTATGTTCAACTAAGAAAGAAAAACTGACAATTAAATACAATAAAACTTTAAGACACTCTGATTTCAAGGACATTACAACATAAAAAATATGTATCTTTGAGTCAAAAAAATAGTCTTTTGATTAATAAAGCACGTTGGCTTATGAAAAGAAAGGGAGAACAACAACAGGAACTTCAGTACAAGAATAATTCTGGGCGGGCCGGGCGCAGTGGCCCACACCTTTAATCCCACAATTTGGGATGCCAAGGAGGGTGGATCACCTGCAGTCAGGAGTTCAAGATCAGCCTGGCCGACATGGCAAAACCCTGTCTCTACTAAAAATATAAAAATTAACCAGGCATGGTGGTGGGTGCCTGTAATCCCAACTACTTGGGAGGCAGAGGCAGGAAAATAGCTTGAACCCAGGAGGCAGTGGTTTTACTGAGGGGAGATCATGCCAGTGTACTTCAGCTTGGGCGACAGAGCAAGACCCTGTCTCAATAAAATAAAATAAAATAATGTTGGGTGAAAAGATTACATTATGGGGATCTCCACTGACGTTAGTGTAGACACACTGCAAAAACTATAAGGAAGCACATTTCCAAAGGCAGCCATCATTTATATTATATTATTCACTTGATTAATTTCTTGATGTAGTGTCTTCAAAAGTAAATGAAATACCATTAACAAGGAATTACTTGTTTATTTCTCCTCTAAAAAGCACAATTTCAGATGTTGAAATTGTAAAGTAAGAATTTAAAATCCAACTCTTGACTGCAATATTCTCCTGGAAATGACTTATCAGGATATACTCTAGATCCTGTTTTTGAGACTAAAACATGGAATTTTAACATCAAAGAACTTCTCTTACTAGGGCCCTTTCTTCTCAGAACAGTGATGAGAATGAGCAAATGGTAGGGAACAGGTGGAAAGCAGCAGTGATGTTAGTACCATAATTCAGGTTCACTGAATAGCAACGTTGGTGGGGCTTCATGAAGGGAAGCTGGCACCAAATCGGAATGGAGTTTAAGGGCTTACACTAGCTATATAAAACCAATCTGAGGTTCAAATAAATGAGGACGACATGGCAGCAGGAATTTCCCAACAGCAAGGAAACTTTTTACTTTTGAGTCATAAATATTCCTGCTGCAACTCTCCTTCTTAAGAGCATCACCCAACTAAGGTGCTTTTGTTATATGGGCTATGTATTGCTTCTTAGAAGAGCAAAGATGAAAGGAGCAAAGAAAGCTATCAGAGAAGTCATAAGTCCTTGGAGGAGATCCACTGTAACTCAGGAAACCAGCGGAGTTTACGATTTACTCCTTAATTCCTGGGTCCCTGCCAGCTCCAGTATTTTAGGTTCATTAGATGTTGGACTTACAGAAGCAAGGACATTAATATTGCGTTGGGTCTGAGCCTTTTGATATACAGAATACATTTGTTTGTTTTCTTAGATGCCTGAGGGGAAAAGAGAGGATGCAGAGAAAAATAGGAGGAACCGGGGTCGGCATGGGCTGTCACAGCTTTGATTCTATTATCCATGATCCCACACAATTCTTGTCTTTGTTATGCTTCTAATACATAAAAGATTCTCGGAGACAACAATGATGAAAGTGAGTAGTGACAGAGACAAGCATACAAGATGAGGAAACCATTTCCCACAGATTGGTTTCTGTCTGTGCATTCTATCACTTGCTAGCTAATCTTTTATAAGTTATTGCCTCTCTCAACCTTACTCTTCTCTTAAAATTGATTCATCCAGGCACAACTTATAGCATTATGAGGATTTAAAAAAAGCACAAATAATTATACATGGGCTCAAAGGAAAGATCAATAAATGGTGTTTGTGATTAAAGAATGTGAGAGACTTTTAAATGAGTGAATCCGTTTCATGTAACTTCACACAAAAGAACTTTTCCTTAGATGGAGAAAAATAAATGGAGACAGTAAATGCATTTACAAACACATCTTACAAGTATCAGAAAACCCTACTCAAGCTATCTGCACTATAAAGGGAAATGGATCCAAATAATAAAGAAGTTCAGTGTTTAAATGCCTTTTCTAATAATCAGATCCAGGTGCCTCAAACATGTTGCATGAGCCTGTATTTTGTTTGGTTGTTTTCTGTTTTTCCTATTTCTCTAATTTTCTCTAGGCTGGTTTATCAGCCTTGCACATTCTCTCCATAGAGTGAAAACAAAAAAACTCCCCCAAAGTGGCTGGGCATGATGACTAATGCCTGTAATCCCAGCACTTTGAGATGCCAAGGTGGGCAGATCACTTGAGGCCAGAAGTTCAAGACCCACCTGTCCAAAATGGTTAAACACTGTCTCTCCTATATATACAAAAATTAGCTGGGTATGGTGGCATAGGCCTATAATCACAGCTACTCGGGAGGCTGGGACGTGAGATATGAGAATTGCTTGAGCTGGGGAGGCAGAAGTTGCAGTGAGCTGAGATCACACCAGTGTACTCAATCCTGGGCAACAGGGTAAGACTGTCATAAAAAGAAGAAGAAGGAGAAGGAGAGGAGGAAGAAGAAAAAGAGGAGGAGGAAGAAGGAGTGGAAGGAGAGGAAGGAGAAGAAGGAGAAGAAGGAGAAGAAGAAGGGGAGGAAGAAAAAACTCCCCACAAGAGTAGGCTTGAGTGTATTTCATAGCTTAGTGTTTTTGGATAAGAGATGTTCTCTATCTCAGGTGTCATATCAGTTCCCGGGTAAGGGTCCATGTTTGGCATAGGTGGTAAACATGTGACCCAACTGAGCCATTCTCTGTCTGTATAAGTGTGGCATGTTCTCAAACCTGCTATGTACAGTTGTGTGTTTCCTGTACAAGATGCTGACCCTGGAAAGAGCGAACACTGGAAACCAACCCACATGCCCATTGACAAGATAATAATCCTAGTGAGGTCTCCCTTGTCTTATTTTCAGAAAACCATCATCTCAATGCCAAGTCCCTAAGCCTATGAGGCCGTACCTTGCTAGAGGTAAATCCATCTTTTAGTTTTCTACAACTTTTATTTTAGGTTCGGGGGATTCATGGGAAGGTTTGTTACATGCGTAAATTGTGTGTTGCTGAGACTTTATGTATGAATAATCCTGTTACCAAGGTAGTGAGCATAGTATCTGAAAGTTAGTTTTTCAACCCTCACCACTTTGTCTTCCTCCCCTCAATAGTCCCCATTGTCTATTGTTTCCTTCTTTGTGTCCATTTGCACTTTAATGTTTAACTACTGCTCATAGGTGAGAACATGCAGTATTTGGTTTCCTGTCCCTGTGTTGAATCATTTAGAATGACGGCCTCCAGTTGCACCCATGTTGCTGCAGAGGACATGACTTCATTTCTTTTAGTGGATGTGTAGTGTTTCACGGTGTATATTACCATATTTCCTTTACCTAGACTATCATTGGTGACCATCTAATTTAATTACATGTATTTGTTACTGTGATTAGTGAGTGCTTGTGTCTTTATGGTAGAATGATTTCTACTCTTTTTTTGGATATATACCCCGGAATGAAATTGCCAGTTCAAAAGGTAGTTCTTATTTGAGAAATCCCCAGACTTACTTACACAGTGCTTGAACTAATTACATTCCCACAAACAGAGTATAAGTGTTACTTTTCTCTGAAGCATCACCGGCATCGGTTTTTTTACTTTTTTTTTTTTTTTTAAATAGTAGCCATTCTGACTGCTTTGAGATGGTATGATTTATTTCATGCTAACTGTTACTTTGTTCTGTTTTTCGTATTTCTCTAATTTTCTCTATGCTGGTTTATCAGCCCTGCACATTCTCTCCATAGAGTGAAAACAAAAAACTGGCCAAAAGTGGCTGGGCATGGTGACTCATGCCTGTAATCCCAGCACTTTGGGATGCCAAGTTTGGGCTAACAGCATCCCTGAGATCCCTGATGGGTCAGAGTTACGTCCCCACTTTTCACTGGAGCCGCTTGATAGTCCCATTGCAATCAGAAGAAATGGAGGAAGGTCCATTTTAAAGCAAGTTAGGTTGTGAAAATAAAGAGTAAGTCGCAGATAGACCAGTAACATCATTGCTGTGAATGACCTCAGCAGAGGGATTCCTTCACTTCCCTTGGGAAGTTTCTCAGTAGAGAATGGTTCTCCTGTTCAGAAAGTTAGGAATTGCAGTTGTCCATTATGTGACTTACATTGCATTACATTGCAATATGTCATTGTGAGATGTGACATAATATAATGTAAGTGACAGGTAGCTAAAATTTTACAGCAGGAAAACTTTTTTTTTATATCTAAGATCTGCTATCAAATTTGATAGCAGCTATCAATCCATTTTTTCCTACAGATAGATCAAAACTTTGATGTTCATGAAAAGCAGGTCATTTTGAAACATCCACAAACACTTCAATGCCTGCACAACTCGGTTATCATAAATCAATTTTTTTAAAAAAACACTCTAAAAACTGAATCCATCTTTACTCAGATTCTGGTTTTTCATACTAAGACAAGAGCAGTATTGTTTTAGACTGTGAGTTTTGTTTTCTTCTAGATATTGCTAAGAACTGATGATCACATATGTTATTTCAGTACCCAAATCACATCAGGGGATTTTCAACTGGGAGTGATTTTGCAGTTCAGGAGATATTTGACAGTGCCTGGAAATGTCACATCTGTGAAAGGGGTGGGTAGTTACTGGCATTTAGGGACCAAAGGCCAGGGACACTACTAAATGTCCTATGGTGCTCAGGACAGCATCCACAGGGTCGTTCTGTCCAATGTCTTCACAAGGCCTCTGATCCAGGGGTTATTGCTTAAATGAATTGGCCCAAACAAGATCATGAACTAGTTGAAAGGTGGCCCAAGTAAAACTGATAAAACTAGAATTGGTTTTCTCCCATTTATCCAATCTTTAAGATAGGCCATGGCAATACATTATGTAAATATTCAGCTAAATTTGGGGAGTTTACAGGACAGTTAACAGAATCTCTGCACACCAAAATTGATTGGGAATTTTATCTACTAACAGACTTATAGTAGAGCCTATAAAGAGAGAAAAGCAGAAAGCAGGAGAACTAGGGTGTAATTCTGTCTCTGTCAAAGTCAATGTTTGGGAAATGGTTTCCCCTGTCAGGTTCCAATGATTCCATCCACATTATGAGAATTTGCATAAAGTAGAGTGTTATACTTAAAAAATAATAGAGGTATTTGTTTATTAAGCTGTACTTTCAAATGTTTCCTAATTATTATAGAACACAAAGACCCAAAGCTTCTGTGACTGAAACAGAACCAGAGGCAGGACCAGAGACCCTATCTATCTGATCACCCTATTTCACCCCCAGATGACCAAACCTTATCATTCTCAATATGACTAAATTCTATCATTTCCAATGTGACTATCCAAGACAAAGTTTGAAAACTGATGATGTAAAAGGCTCCTTTCAAGTGTAAATTCATTTAAAATTATAAATCATGCTAGGGAAAGATACTGGAGAGTTAATATTGCTCACAATAGAACTCCTATGGAGTGTGACGTCTTCCCTAACCTTCCACTTTCCCTCTAGAAAAGCACTTTTGAGGACAAGGCAGACAAATCCATTGTCAGTGTTTATAAATACATGCCAAAGAACTCTCACTATCTAGGATTTCCCTTTGCCAAGATGCAGTGGGGCACCAGTAAAACAAACAAACAAAAGTCAGGATTCCTGGCTTTGCCACTTCCTAACTCTGTGCGTATGTGTCCATGATTTAAAGTCTTAGTGCCTCTGTTGCTTCATCTGTGAGGCTGGGTTAAGAATGCCTATCATAAAAGTGATTTTAAGGATTGACTGTGATAATGATGTAAAGCATTTACCACAGAGCCTGATGCATAATAATAGTTATCATTTATTGACTGCTTAGTATTACAACTGGAAGAATTAGAGGTAATGCCTGCAAAGTGCCTGACATACAAGGTGGCACCTGTATAGTAGCTGCTGTTATTATGTAGCTAGAACAGAACTCCCAAGCAGAAAGAGTCCTATGAACATTTATAAAATGAAGGTGGTTTAATTTTACTTTCTTGCATCATACGTCATTTACCTCTTCCTCTTCTTTTTGTCTGTCTCTGGGATCTCAGTCCCCACATTGGCATGAAATAAAGGTTATTTTATGCATAACTCATATAATAATAATAACAGCAACAAGAAGATTTTACCGTCTGCTATCCCTTTATGGGAGTGTACTATGCAGCACCTCCATGAGGTGCCAGCTTAAATTGTTTAGATGTCCCATCTTAAACGGTTTACCCTTAATAAAGGGCACCTATGTCTTTGATTTTATCTTTTCCTATGCAAAGACTACACAAACTTTTCTTTGATACAGAGTTGGAAAAGGCTTTGGGGGCTCACATCCCCTCCGTCCCAACTACTCAAATCTGTCTTTCTAGGGAGAAATCATCCAACAGACAATATGTAAACCAATGGGCTGGGCATGGCTCGGCTTCAACAAAACCTTCTCAGTACAAAAACAAGAGGCAGACTAAATTTGCTCCACAGGTCATAGTTTGCTCTTTTCCCCAAGTGAGTTTACTCTTCGAGAATCTTTTATTGTATTGAAAGACAAAAACTGAGGGAAATAGTTTTATTTTTTAACCCAGTAAGCCCTATTTTTAAAATTCCATTAAATTTTGCTTATAAAATTAATATTTTTGTTACCATTGTTTTGTTTTCTCTCTCTTTTTCCATACTTGATTAAGGGTTATTAAAATAATTTAGTTAAAACTGTCAACATCTTGTCTGGAAAATAGTCTGCCAATGTCCACAAATTTATTACATGCTTTTAAAATTAATTTTTCATGTTATCATAGCCATTTTACCAATTGTTTTGCTACTCTATGACTCAGTTGATCATTTTGCCAGTTTGCTATGGCAGTTTTGTCACCGTTATACTACTCTCTGCCAGCTAAGAAACTAATAGTTTCCTTGCTGCTTTTCCAGCTTTTGCTCAAAGTTTCCCGACCTCTTTTCTACTGTTTCCGTCTACCTGCTCCCAAAGCCAGTCTTATATATTTTAGGCCTTAGCCAATCTAGTCATCTGGGATTAGTTTTTTTCCAGGGAAAACCAGATAAAAACATTTTACAAAGTAATGGAAATCCACTGTTCTTGTTTTGTGAGAGGGACTTGTAAAGACTTGTGTTAATATTATTTAGCCTGTTATGATGGGGATAATCTCAAGGAAAACAAGACCTATTCTCCTTCAATCAAAAAAACAAAACAAATAAACAAAAAAACCCCACAACTCTCTTTTTAGCTGATGACATCAGAACAAAACTCAACACTTACATACAGACACACACACACACACACACACACACACACACACACATAAACACATGTTTTTGGTGTATATGGGTATGGAAAAGCTCCAGCAAAGTATATGCATACTCCTTTCATACTCTCTGAAGAGGGAAATTTTAAAAAAATAGAATTAAAATAGACAATTTTTATATGAGGAAGAAATCCATCTAACTGCAATAATGACTTGTAGCAAGAATGACTAAGAGAAATATCCTATGGTCAGGTTCACAGGCAGCCACAGAAAGAGGTAAAAGTCTCTGATGGGAGAATCTTCATACTATTGGTTGTCACATTTACATTAGGGCATTGAAATTCATGTTAGCACAGCGAGTGTCATAAAAACGTTGCGTATTTCTCTAGATAGGTAAACTTTCATCACAGATTGCCTGGTTGTATTCTGGTTTATGCCAGTTATTCTAGCATTATGGTTGATAACAATGGCCCTTTCATTCCCAAAGTATTTGGATGATAAATTATATGGTTACCCAACCCTTATGCTACATCTGCTTCCTTAGGATAGAAAATCATTGACTTTCTCACATATTAATAATTTTCAAGTGGATAACAATGTACTTCCCCTGCACATCACTTAATGTCTAAATAGCAAAAAACATCAGTAGCTGTCAATGTCTGACAAGTTGATCACAGTGGCCAGAAAATGTGATGGAATGTTAAATACATATAAGCTGTGCATTATTACTGCTATTCAGTGTATTTTCAGAGAGTTGGAGCCAAGTACTACAGAAGCTGCCTTTTATCCTTTTTTTAAAATTTTTTTTTCATCTTGTTAAATGTACATTTAACAAGAGTTAACTGTGTTCCCATGGCTTATCAGAAAGAGGTACTGTGACAAATGTGGGGGACGCGGATTAATGTTATAATCCACATATATATCAACAATACTATTAAAGGTCATACTCTACCCCCAAATAATTGATTTGCTTGTCTAAAGTCCAAGATTTTCAAAGGGCACAGTAAGATCCCAGACAAATGGATCTCAAGAAGATTGGGTTACTTAGGGACAATGAAGAATTCTAAGAGAAGGGGAAGGAGGCCTCTCAGTTGAGTGTTACAGGTATAATGAAATGAAGGCAATAAATTTTGGTGGCACTTCATTGCAAGAAAACAAACTGAGAAAAAATAAATAACATATATGTATGCCAGCCACAGAGCTTGATAATGCAAATAGATAAATTCAAGGCAGCAATGGCCCAGACATATCAAAAATGAGTGTGAACGTTTACCTTAGTAGAGGTCTTGAGAGTAGAAAAGCAATAACTAAGACAGTGAGAGGGACAAAAACAGGGTGTAAATAGAACACAGAGAAGGAACTCTGATACTCAGCTCTGAAGAAAGTTAATCTGGGCTGACTTATCAAAGTGAGTGTGGCAAACAAAGGTGTACGATTTACCAGGAAAGGGAAAACAGGCCTCATGGAAGACAATGGGAGCAGCTTGGCTAGACAGCCAGATATATAAGGAGAATTGGTTGATACTATTAGACTATAACATGGGGAGCAAGCGGCATCAACACCTAAAAGTGAGGCTGGAGAGAAATTCAGGGAGATTTTGAGTAATTGCAGAACTGAGGCTGAAAAAATAAAACAACAAGGTGGTAATTCTTAAAATTATTTTGTAGACTACAATTCAGTCTTAAGGGAGGAGTCACCCACATGTAATTAACTATACTTATTAGGAAAAATGTTTCAAAGATTTCAGTTATGAGTTATATAGATATATTCATCCTATCCCTGCATTTTCTTATATTGGACAATGCTCTTAAAGCCAACATATGGTCTGTTAATAAACTGAAACAGAAAAAAGAAAATCAACAACAACAACAACAAAGAACACAAAGTTGAGAGATTTATTTCAAAAGTTTAATCAGTTGCTACTGTAATATAAAGGTATGTGTGCTTATCAAAGGTGCACAAATATTTCACAGTTCTCACTTCTGCAAATACTGGCCAAACCCTGAAGATCTTATCATGCATATTAATAAAAAATGGTATTCTTTAAAACCTCATTTTTTTCATGTGAAATAGGAGAGCTTATACAGATGGAAGAGACCATTATAGGATCATCTATGTGTGAGCAAACTCATCTAGCAAGAGGGTTTATAACTTGCCACCACTGTGCCCAGTTATTCTAGAGTTTCACAAAGCCAGCAATGACAGAATTGCAACAGGGATCAATAACAAATCCATTCAAGCCAAGAGAGAAAAGAATTATTAACCTTTAGAAACTGTCTTTATGCCTCCTTCACAATAATGCCCTCAAGAGTTAGAAGGCTACTTCAGAGACACTCTTAACCCAGGCAGCTTCACCATTTTTTAAATATAAGTATTTCATTGCCAAAATACCAGCATAAACCCCTAGGACTCACTATTCAACATATGTTCAGCATACTTCCTTGCTCCTATACATTTTGAAGTATGTCAACTTTTATGGAATTGTGCTGTGAATGTAGACAGACAATCACAGTTTAACTGGTTAACTAATGTAAAATTGGAAGAGGAAAGATAGTCTTAATCAGTGGCTTTTACAGCATAGTCAGACTGTTGTATCCTGCATATAACATATGTTAGTGATGTGACCTTGAGCAAATTAGTTAAACTCTCTAAAACTCAGTCTTCATCTGAAAAAAAAAATGTACTTGTAAAATCATCCTTATAGTATTATTGTGTTTATGTTTAAATCTTCAGAAAGATTGAATAAATGTTTTCTTGTACCAAATATCTGGCAATTCTTATCATCACTGAAGAAAAAAAAAAGATTCTGCAATCACAAAATCATAATAAACACATAGTAAACGTTGCATCTTGGCGTACAAAAGGATGGCTTCACTTTTCCTGACCCTTTTATTTTCCAATAAATATCTGTGAGCTTGTTTTATTGTTATCCTCCTTTTAAAACTGCAGAATTTAAAACACTAAATTAGTGCCCTAAAATTCCAAACCTAATGAGGGATAATTAAGAGACAGAAGTAGTATTTACAGTCTCTTCGTGCCTGGGTGGGCCTGGGGGAACTTAGGAGAGAAAGTTGAGTTTGGGGTAGAGTTTGGCTAACAATAATTGAGTGCCTCTTATGGGACATGTACTTTAAGCATCTTGTCTCATTTTAGTCCATGACAACGCTACCAAAGAGATATTATTGTTCCATTTTACATACGTAAATACCTGAGTGATTGCTAGAGAACTTTTCCAAGATGGCAGAAGATCTAAGATTCAAACTGAAATCACCTTGATCCTAAACTTCTTAGCATGCCATTGTGGAATCTTGTTGGAGTAAGCTAGAAGTCTATGTTTCAATGAAGCTCTCATTTCCTGTTCTTCCTTATGCTTCTAACTTCTTGAGTTCTAAACTTTAGGCTGTTAAGGATTGCAGATATTTGAAACGTGTTGCTTGGTGTTGAAATAGGTGGTTAATGCCTGGAATTAAAAGTAAACATAAGCTCTGGAAAGGTAATCCTTTCACTGAACAAACCTTCCAAATCTACTCACAGGGCTTTGATTGAAAAATGTTAGCCACAGAACGGCTTTGAGATTTCATATTCCCTTGAAAACGTCACTTTGAAGATGATGAAGACCATTAGAACTGGTGTTGAAGTTGACCTATATGCTAAAGGCAGAAAGAGGGAAATCACTTTAAAAATTGGCTGCACTTCCCTTGTCCATCAACCTGAGGTCCCTCAGTAGAGGTTATCCCCTACCTGGGGATAGAATGGCAGGGAATTTAAGCTATTCAAATCTTCATATCCCCACTGCAATCTCAGTGGGGTAATTCTGCAAAAACTCCAGCTATGTGTAAATACTAATACTTACCTTCAGAGCTCAGATTGCTGCATTTGGGGTTATTCTAGACAGTACATGTATTTCATTCCTGTCAAATACTCAACAGCCCACGAACTGCATAAAAAAAGAAGCACTCATAAAAAGAGCAAAACTCCTCCTTCTTTAATTCCTTCTAAAACAAATTGTTTTGCAGGCAAGTCTGGGCACTGCAGGAGGTTAGCCTATGGAAACAATTGTCACTATACTATCTTAAGTCATTGTATCTAGAGGTAAACACAGCTGGATTTTGATTAAAGTTTCCAAGGGCTATTTACCCATATGGTTACATCTTTGGTTTGTGTCAGACTTGAAATTACAGAATGTAAATTAGCTGCTCAGACAGGGAGGTGGGTGTGGAAGGGTAGAGCTAACCCTGGCAGGTGACACAATGAAAGGAAGGAGAGAACACAAATATGTGGGTTTCCCCTTCCTTCTCCCTCTACAGGTCTAGCACACTGGAAAAGTTACTCCCAGGAAAAGATATTTCAAAGTTGTTTAGAACACAAATCCTGGATACAGAGAGATGTAAATAAGAGTCCTTTTAGGTCAGGTTATGAGATAAGTTATTTCAGGGCTTTCACTTTTAATATTCTGGTTTGCCAAAGGAGGCTGATTAATTTCCTCGCCTTTAAGAGGTGGGAACTGATTGAAATTGTGATGATAAAAATGAATGCAATAATTGCTAAACGAGAGGAGGCCTAGAAAAGACTCACCACAATTCTTAGCTTATAGATTCTACGCAGTCAAAATTGCTAGAAATTACTTAGGTTAATTCTGTTATTTTCTTCGTTTTCAAGACAAAATTGAAGCACATAAAGATTAAGCCCAGGACACTTAGTGGATAGATTGGAAGCCAGATTTAAACCCAAAATGCCTGACTCCAGAAAATTCATGCCTATAATCCCAGCACTTTGGGAGACCAAGGAAGGTCAATTACCTAAGGTTCAGGAGTTTGAGACTAGCCTGGCCAACATGGTGAAACCCCGTCTCTACTAATAATACAAAAAAATTAGCTGGGCATGGTGGTGCATTCCTGTAATTTCAGCTATTTAGGAGGCTCAGGCAGGAGAAGCAGTTGTACCGGGGAAGCGGACATTGCAATGAGCTGAGATCTTGTCATTGCCCTCCAGTCTGGGAGACAAGAACAAAACTCCACTTCAAAAACAAGACAAAACGAAACAAAAAACCCCTCAAAACCAAAAACAACCAACCAACAAACAAAACCACTGTGTCAATAGGTGTTTCTTATAGCAGAAGATTAGGATAGTTATTTCTGGCAGTAAGGTTTGTGTGAGGACTGAAGGCTTTGTTAATATAATCTTGCAGTCTGTTTTAATTGATAGTATTCCCTTCATGACAGTTAGCAAGATTTTTATAATAGCCGTTAAATTGAAGATGCTAGGCTCTGGCATCAGGAACCCCAGGAACCCAGAGTGCTGCTAAAGAACAGAATGGCTTTTAGAAAAGTAGTCAGACTATCTGAGTGTCAGGATCCTGGTCTATAAAATAGGCATATGATTATTATGTCCTCGTCTATAGTTAAGATTACTGGATAAAATCTGCAGATGTGCAGTACATATTAAGTAAAGAATTGACTTTTATGAAGTCTATGAACTTTGTGACTGATTTTTTTGGTTTAGGAGTGGGATCAGAACTGAACATTGCAACTTTCTTTCACAATTGTATTTCATTCCTTTTTCTTGTTGTGTTACGGGAAAAAGGAAGACAAATGAGACTATAATTAATTTATTATAATCTAAGCATACTGTTCAGTGGTTCATTTAATCCATCACAACCTTTAAGGAAAGTATCAACATAATTTGAAGCTTTACAGTATTGTAGTAAAGGATACTATGTAATTTGCATATAGTTGTATGATTAAGAAGTTGGAGAATTGGTCTAGAGAATCCTCTTTAAACCCTATGGTTGCTGCCTTCTTAAAAAATGTCTGGTCACTGTAATGAACTATTTACTTTTCTATTGTTTCAAAAGCTATTTTTAAAGCATAGCTTCTGCTTTCAAACCTCAAAAGAACACATACGAGATGCAAAAATGTCCTTCTAATTTCCAAACACACACTGCTAACCTAAAATGCATTCTCTCAAATAAATATAAAGAAACACAAAACCCAGACCTGTCAAGGTTTCCAGCTGCAAGACTTCCAATTAAAAACCTCTCTTTTTCTTTACCCAAGTAGCATTTCCAGCATAGATAACAATTTCACTGCAACATCTTTAATACCATTAATGATTTGATCTTTCTGCAGAGAACTTAAAAGCCTGTAGAAGCCAGCGGCAGACCCAGGGTATGTAGGTGGAAGGTTACGCAGCAGGAATATCTAGTGATCTGAACATATTAAAGAGAGTGCACAGGAATTAAAAGAACCAGATGAGGGGCACTTAAAAAGTACCACTTGAACACAAACCAACTGCTGATTTTTAAAATAACAACTTTGGAATGAGAAAGTGGATTTTCAATTTCTCTTTGGTTTTAGTTTCACAGGCAAAACTAAATGGATAGTGGAGGCAATCAGTTCTTGAAACAGTGCCCTGTATAGCGTAGGTGACTACAAAATTTGAAAAATGAATAATTCAGGGAAAAATCATGCTGCTATGAAAATAGAGTAAGAAGAGTAGAGGCATCCCTGGATGAATATTGATTATTATTCGAATAATTTTGTAAATATTCAGACTATCTTTGTGTGGCTTTACTTTGGTTTTGAGAAATCAGATTCACTGACATAGAAATATCTTAACATGAATAAGACTTTTTGCTTCAGTTATATATAAGTGAAAACTGACAACTTCACATTTATTTAAATTTCTCAAATTAGATAACCCATGTGGACCAGAATATTCATCTTTAATTCCCCAAACATCAAAGCCTGAATATAGCTTCAGTGTTAGATTCTTATTAAGTTATTTAAGACAAAGACATCCACCCATAAATAAATGTATAATCCAATTCCAATGAACACAGTAGCAATTAATTAAGTTACATTCATTTTCAAGTGTGAGAGCAAGTTGTGCTCTGATTTTGAGCCACGGATTCTGCCCTAAAAGCTGACAATCATCTTCTAAGAAGAGTATGAATGAAACAAGGCAATCTCATTGTCTCCACAGGAAGGGTAGCACTGATGGAAAACACAAAAAGGGCTATAGTAATAAAGATATTGATAGTAATGACTTGGTCCCATTATGCTGTGCCTGGCCTGTGTTAAGCACTTTGCATACCCTATGTCTTGTCATCCTCCCTCTTATGCAAAATAACTGATTATTATCTCCATTTTATATACAGGAAAACTGAATCTTCAGAGTTCTAAAAGTTCTTATAAAAACTGTACAAAACTTAACAAAAAGTTCCTTATGTTGAACTCATCTTAGTCATCACCATCTCAGGACCATTGTTTCCTTTCTCAGCACTCCCTTCTCCTTCCCTCTTCCAGAAATCTGAATGGTTGACTCATTTATAGCTCAACTGTTCCTTTTAAAGTCAGGTCTCTGATGAGCTTGTTTTTCTCTACCTTTCTCCTTAATCTCCAAACGTAGTTTCATTTGCCATTTTTGCCTTCAATGATAATCTCCCTGGATGATCTCTTATACCTTGTCATTTTGTTATTCAAACCAAGAAAGCTGGAATCTCTCTCTCTCTCTCTCTCTCTCTCTCTCTCTCTCTCTGTCTCTCTCTCTCTCTGTGTGTGTGTGTGCATGTGTGTGTGTGTGTATGTATTTAGATAGGACCCTTTAGAGAAAGCAATGTCTTTGCTCCCAATTTCTCTCTTTTCTGAATTCTAAGTGTATTGACCAAAAATGTACCAAGAAAACAGAAACCATGTTGAATATTCAAAACAAAAAATTTAATACAAGACAATTATGACAAAGATGATGGAAGATGCTGAAAACCAAACAGGAAATAGGGAGGCAACCTAAATATTGGCAATAATAGGAAGTTACTCCACTCCTACACAGAGGGAAGGAGTAGAATTACCAGAGCCAAGAGCTTGGAGTTAACCAGAAAAGTTAAAATCACAAGAGGCCAGATTAAAGGAGGGGGAGTTAAATCCATTAATGAGGTTCAGCTGCTGCCAGAAATGCCACATAAAGTGGAAAATAAGGGAGATGAATAACTTGGAGTCTTGCCCTCTAAGAACTCCACTGCTTCCCATTAGCTTAACCTAGCCAAGCTCTGGACTGCAAAGGAACTGTCAGGTCAGCACCTCCGGAAACACAGAGCGGAGCACTGGAGAGTCAAAAAATGATTCTGAATGCAAGCAGTCAACAATGGACACAGTCTAAGTAATCTGTTATACTTCTAGTTGGTGTTTGCGCCCCTTGTTTGTAACTTGAAATTTGTACATAGCACATGCCACAGTTATCATAAACGAAATATGGTTTTCATTCATGCTGTTGTTATAATGTTGTTGTGTAACTGTGTTTCCCATCAGGTTTTAAGCTGTACCTGTATTTTTTATTGCTGTATCTTTTTTATTGCCTAGCCAATAAAAAACCTCTCAGGGTTCTTCTTCTCAAGTAATACCTGGTGAATGAATGAGTGAGAGTGAATAACACAGGATTTAGCAACATAGTGCTTCACACTCACTTTAGCATCCCATTACAATACTTATTTGTCTAGAGTTTTGGTTCTATTTCTCTTTCTTTTCTTTTTCTTCCTTTCTTCCTTTCGTTCTTTCTTTCTTTCTTTCTTTCGATGGAGTCTCACTCTGTTGCCAGGCTGGAAGGAATGCAGTGGCACGATCTTGGCTCACTGCAACCTCTGCCACCTGGGTTCAAGTGATTCTCTTCCCTTAGCCTCCCGAGTAGCTGGGACTATAGGCATGTGCCTTTTTTTCTTTTTTCTTTTCTTTTTTTTTTTGTGAGATGTGGTTTTGCTGTGTTAGCCAGGGTGGTCTGGATCTCTTGACATCCCAAAGTGCTGGAATTGCAGGCTTGTGCCACAGCGCCCAGCTGGTTCTATTTCTTAACCTAATCTCCTAGCCTCAGAAAGACAAGAACACACAACTCGTTACAAAGTTTTGATGAAGGTATTATTGCTAGTCTCACAAAACCATCACACATGATAGCTACAAAATCCCATGTATTTGTAAGAAAGTAAGGGAAAAAGACAGTTAGCAAGGCACAATACAGTACCACAATGACAGAACCAATCTCTGAGGAACACGAAAAGTGCAATGGTGAGCTAATGTTGGAGGGAAGGTATGCTCCAAAATATCTTTGTTATGTCTTCAACTGGCTTCTCTAGAATTATCAAACATGGGCCCTGCCCTTCCTTCTAGAGTGATGGTGATTGAAATAGTGCCTTTTATAGAATCTTTGTTCTGTCTTCAACTGGCTTTTCTAGAAATAACAAACATGGGTCCTGCCCTTCCTCATAGGGAGATGCAGGTGACTGAAATAATGGCTTTCACAGAGAAATTGCAGTTGAGCAACAAGAAGCTCAAATGGATTTCAGAGTTTTTCCATCTATAAGACTCTTAATGGGAGGACAGTGAGAAATTTGTGACCATGAACCATCCAGAGATAATTAGTGAATACAATGCATGAGGAAATAAATAGTACCTAAGGTCAGCCCATCTAGAAAAATACTTAAGATATCCAAATGTCCTTTAATACTTTTTTTCTTTTCTTTTTTCTTTTGAGACAGAGTCTCACTCTGTCACTAGGCGTCAGGCTGGAATCCAGTGGCACAATCTTGGCTCACTGCAACCTCAGCCTCCCGGGTTCAAGCAATTCTCCTGCCTCAGCCCCCCGAGTAGCTGGGATTATAGGTGCATGCCACCAAGTCCAGCTAATTTTTGTATTTTTAGTAGAGACAGGGTTTCACCATGTTGGCCAGGATGGTCTTGATCTCTTGACCTCGTGATACGTCTATCTGCCTTGGCCTCCCAAAATGCTGGGATTACGGGCTTGACCTTTAATACTTTTAAAGAACTCAAATAACATTTGTTCTAAAGGACCTACCTCTTTCAACAGGCTTGTCAGACAATCCTTAATTGTGACTGTTTACAGCACACCAAAGATACAGAAATTAAAATGTATGCTTCAGTGACTTCTATAAGCAGGACACTGTATTAGGAAATCTACATATGGTATGTCATCTTGTTCTTAAATAAAAGTATAAATGCCTCCTTCCAAAGGTCTGCTAATTAAATGATAGTTAATATCATTGACTTTAGGTTTTGTAACATATCATATTGTTTATTGTTTATATATGCAAAACTATTTCTAAACTTTCCAATAGTTCTGCAGGGGGTATCCTGTTATTTTATTTTTCTGTTAAGGTAATATTCAAATACATTGAAAATATTGCTCAAGTCTACAAAGCAATAAAAACAAATATGTTATTGGAAGTTATCTGTCTAAATTTTCTTTTAACTTTTTACTGTGAAAAATATTGAATATATAAAAGTAGAAAAAGTGCTTTATTGATCTTCATATACCCATATTTCAAATGTTAAAATTCTAAACTCATATCCAAACTTATTTCTTTTGTCACTGATTTCCTCCACTTGTATTTTTTTGATGCAAGTCCCAGATATCATACCATTTATTTTAAGTATTTTAGTATGTTTTATTTAGATTCTTTGTTGCTGTTGCTACTTTTTGTCCTTATAGATGGGATAGATTTATGTAGAACTAGTTATTGGTTGAGAATGTTAAAACTAATCACCTACTTTCACCTTAAATTGTCACTGTCAAACCACTCATTCCAGCCTGAATATGGATGGGCAATCCCTATTCTGTAAGTCAAGCAAGATAATTACAAGTGCTCCATTAGCTTCTTGGACAGAACAAGCATTTACAACAGAACACATGTAAGCCAAAACACATGTATTTTTTTCTTAAGCTTCTTTATCTTTAAAATGAGGGCTGATGAAGGACAAAAGGAATAATTAAGGAAAAGCACCATGTCCGTAGTGAACAGGATAATTTAATTGGAGATAATACAAGAGGGAATCATAAAAACATTCAACTCTAGGAACATGGTAACAAAAGCAGCACAAGTATTTAGGCATCATTCCCATACCCCACACTGTTGTGGGTATTGAAGTTTTGGCAAATGGTTGTTTAAAAGTAAGAATCCAGAGTAATTAGCAGAAAATCCACATATAAAATCTCTTGGGAATTCTTCTGAAACCAGTTTTATTTCTTCTTAGATTTCTATACTTTTTTATTTCAAATTCTAAAATAAAATAAAATTACTATTTTTTAATAATACATAAACTCTCATTACATCTGATTGCTAAAAAGTAATGAGCTATTAAATGTCCAGATACAGTGTTTTCAATCTTCAATGACTTATTATAAAAGGAAAATGCTATAACTCTATTAAAAAAATTGGTTTGGATTTCACTTTTCACAAGGAGAGAAAAAGAGATCGAATACTGTCTTTTTTTGTTATAGAAGAGTAAGTTAAACAGCAGGATTGAGTTGTGGGAATATCTATTTCTTAAAATGTGAAATATCTTCAAGGGCTTATCCTTCTGTACTTGGAGAGATTATTTTTCCAGAGATTCAATGAAGATTTTTAGAGCCTTTGCAAAGCAATAGTAATGCTGTTAGCATCATCCAGATTACCATATAGGAGTCTCCTCAGATGCCAGCTATTGTCAGCATTCAACTCCTGCACAACATTGCTCAAAGGAACGTTCTGTGGATAAGCTTTTGGATCACGATTTTTGCTTTGCAAGTGCTCTTCCAATCTTCAAAGGGTTAGGATATGCCACTTTCCTATGTGAATGCTAATATAACTATGACAATATCCTCTTTAATTTCAAAATTTTAGGTAAGATTTTTAAGAAATAATTTACATTCCACAAAATTTTCCCATTTGTGGTACAACTTAATAATATTTCATAAATTTATAAAGCTGTGCAACCACCAGCACCATGTAATCTTAGAACATTTCTATCACCTCAAAAAAAAATCTTCTTCCCCATTTTCAGTCACTTTCTGTTTACACCACTAGTTGTGGGAAACCATGAATCTATTTTCTGTCTTTATAAATTTACCTTTTCTGGACAACTTATATAAATTAAACTACACAATATGTGATTTTGTATTTGCCTAATTTCATGTAGCATAGTGAGTTTGAGGCTCATTCAAGTTGTGGTTTACATCAGGACCTTATTTCTTGTTATTGTCAAATAATATTGTGTTGTGTGGGTAAGATACCTTTTGTGTAAGATTCCTGCAGCAGCTGATGTACATTTTGATTGTTCTTACTTTTTGGAGATAGTGAATAAGGCTTCTATGATCATTCGTGGGCCAGTGTTTATGTGGACAAATTTTCATTTATCTTGCATAGATAGCTCAGATTGAAATGACTGGATCATATAGTAAAGACTAATTTAACATTTTAAGAAACTAACCAAAGTGTTTTCCAAAGTGACTGAACCATTATATATCCTTAAAAGCAATGAAAGTGTGATCCAAATTCTCCCTGTCTCTGCAAACAACTTTTATGGTCCTTTTTTTTTTTTTTTTTTAAATAAAAAACAGTTACAGTCATTCTAGTAGGTGTAAAGTGGTATCTTGTAATTTCGAATATGCATTGGTGTAAAGAATTTATAATGTCCTTTGCCCTGTAGTAAATATTATGATTATGCCCAGCTTGGCACATTTATTTGTTCATTCAGCCACAAATATTTATTAATATACAGCTTTGTCTTAGGTGCTGCATTAGGTGCAGAAGCTATAAAGGATAACAACCAAATGGTATTAATTCCATGAAATTTATAATCATACAAGTTATAACCATGGGATCTATAATGGGAGAAAACAGATTAATCAAGTAATACAGTTAATGTGTTAAAATCATATAAGTGGTAGGTGCCAAGTGTGTGTGTATGTATGTATGTGTGTATAAAATGAAGACAGAGAGAGAGGGTGGAGGGACCAGGGATGTTATGCAGATTTATAAGTATTAAAAAAATCCTTGTTCTCATCCATAAGTTCAAGTCCCCCTGAGCAAATAATAATTGAGCTAAGATGGAAAGTATGAGAAGGAATTTACCTAGAGAAGGTAAGTAGGGAAAACTGTATTACACATAAATTGTTGTATTTTCAAAGGAAATAGAGAGGGAAAGAGAATGGCATGTGTTAGAATCAACATTGATATCATGGGTGATTTTCCTCAGTTACCAACTACTACCATCAGTCACAAATACGTGTAATCTTCTTCAAATGTGACTTTATCTAACACATTAGATCGATAGGGTTTGCATGAAGTCAGAGAGGAAACGTGGCCTGCTAAATATGGTAAGAACTTTATTTAGAGTAATGGACACTTACTGAAGTGTTTTGAAGATGGATGTTTGCTCAAGTTTAAAACAGATCTTAGGATGTAGTGAGGAGAACAGATCTGGGTTGGTGAGAATGAAACAGAGATATGGTTAATGGATTACTATTAGAAATCTCACATGCTTAAGTTAAAAAAAGATGTGAAAAGATCGCCATGATTGTTTTCATTTATTTGACAGCCTTTACCTTAACTGAAGACTTATATTCACAGAACACAAAATTTAAAAATAGAATGAATATTTGGAGAAGGATATCAATACAATACGATGAGGAACTTTCTAATTATTTTCGGTTGTTTAACCATGGCATAAACTACAATGAAGTTGTGATTCTTTTATCTTGAGACATATTCAAGAAAACACTGAAGAGTCATTCAGGTAGAATTAGAGTACTTCAGGAATGAAAGAAAGTAGAGCCATTATCTAGCCAAACATTGCTTCAGATGCCCAAAGATTTGTGATTGATTTAATATTTTTATTTTTGCATTAGTATGGTTTCAAAGGAATTTGGATGCCAATGACAAACATATGATTTGAAAATAAACTGTTGAATTACATCTTATTTTTTAAATAAATATTGATTATTTGAGATAAAATCTGTCCTCCCTCTTAGTCATTTTGTGACTTTGAACAAATAACATAGCCTCTGCCTAAGTCTTGATGTACAGTTCATTATTATGGGCATGGAAAGACTGTCTTCTGCAGAGCTCAGTAACTGGTACACGTCTGACAGAAGCTAATTGCATGGTCTGCCAAAAATGCTTTCAAAATTTGTTCCATTGATATGATAACAACTTAATAATACATAATAATCATAATTAATTACAATTAAAGAATTTTAAATGCAGATTTTCCTGATAATGTCCCACCTCAGAGATTTGACAGTGCATAAAAAAGCTGATTTTGGCTCTGAACTAGTTTAGGTTATATAACTGTAACAAATCCAATACATCTCAACAAAACAAATTTTGATTCTTGCTCATTGTTCCATTTTCAAGAGAATTCATCATGGGCTGGTTTATGGGGACTTACGATATCTCTAGTAAGAAAAAATGAACATGAGAAATTGCTTTTATTAAATTTGCAGCCTGGAAATGACACATGTCACTTCTGTTCACATTTCATTGGCCAAAGCAAATCAGATAACCACAGTCTTCTAACTTAGAAGGGGCAATGAGTATAGTCCAACCATTTCCTTAGAAGGTGAGTCAAATAACACTTGCTGAACAGCACTGTTGATGACCACCAGACTCCAAGTTCCAAGTCATGACATTTGTCTTTGTAATTATTTCAAAAGTTCAGAACCAAGTCAATTAACATCAGTTTATAAGTCACAGCTCCTTATGAAAAGTGGTTGAAGATAAAGAAGCCAGTAATCAAAACTGCTTTAGAGATGTTCAAGACTGCCAGGAGAAGGTATGAAAATATGGCTTTCTACAATTATTTTACAAGTAGAGGAACTCAAAAGTGATTGGCACACAGCCCAGTTTTATACATTACTGCGAGATGAAACTTCAATCAAATTCATGTAAGATACCTTTGTTCAGTCCAGAAAGGTGGTACAATTTGAAGGGAGTTGGATGGGGAGCAAGAGGCAGGCAGCAGCTTCAGGGTTATAGTAGATTTAAAATTTTTCTGATCAGCAATTGGTAGAAAGGGTTATTAACAATAGAAAAAAAAATGTATGGGTTACCATAAGAGGTTGCGGAAACCAAAGTTTACCATGCAGTTGAAGCCCCAAGGTAGCAGGCTTCAGAGCGAATAAATTGCAAAAGTTTCTTATCAGACTTAAGGTCTATATTGATGTTAAATGCTGGTCAACTTTTCCTTAATTCTAAAACGGAGGAGGTTATGATGAGGCATGCCTGACCCTTCCTTTCCGCCATGGTCTGGACCAGTTGTTCAGGTTAACTTTGGAGTGCCCTGGCCAAGAAGATGTATATTCAAAAGGTTAGGGGGCTTGTAATTTTATTTTTTGTTTATTGTAGCAGAACATTTTGTATGTTATTATCATATGCAAACATAGACTGCAGCTGTGACTGGCTGGTATTAGGAGGAAAACAGATAGATACACTTGTATAGGGGCTGAAATTCCACCTCAAGTACATTTCCAAAACAAATCATATTTCCAGTTAAACATTTTACCCATGAAAAACTCTGAAAGAACATTTTAGGTAAAATAACAAATTTATTCCTCACAGACTTTTTCTTCTTCAGTTCCTTAATTAGTAATCTGAACATAGTCAGAATATCTGGTGTGACCTTCGAGAAATTATTTTAAAATGCAAACAAATGGAAAATAAGATTGGTATGCAAATCAAAATGATTCCAGAGCCTGGGCACTATCTATTACGATATTCAAAAAGATTCTGAAATATGCATTATAAAGAAATTGAACCTAATATAAGCTATTCAATAATCAGAATTTTGAAAGGGTATAAATTTCCTAAAGTTCTCTGGATTTGTTAGGCATACCTCTTATTATTCTAAAGTGTGAAGCATTTTGATGGTAGGCATCTTTATATCACTACCCAGTACCAGAAAATACCACACATCCATTGTCAACTAGGGATGGCAAGCTTGGAAAATCAAATATCATCTTGAGACGATTTTAAAAGACTCATTCAAAAAATTCCCTTTTATTTTAAAAGAAAGTATTAAAATGAAATCATGCAGGACTTCAAAATGTATTCAGATTTCTCTATAGTGTACAACAATAGGGAATTTTATCAGATTACATTTTCAATAAAAAGAGTTTGAATGAGTTTGATGTGATTTCTGTTTCAATCGTAAGGGTGACCTACACAGGTATGTTTTTTTTTTTTTTTAATCATTTGTTTCTGGTCTCTCCATCTGTATTTTAACCAGTTCATATGTGGGTAAATTTGAGGAAAAGCAAATCAGTTTGATCTTTAGTGTAAAGCCATTTTTGTGTGATCAAAACAGTACTATTTCCAATATTAGGAAGAATATGGATTTTAAAATTCAAAAGCACATCCATTCTCAGCAACATGGGAGGAATAATAATGTGGCCACTGGTTGAATGATAATTTTATCAACGTAACTGCCTTCCATCCTCTTGCCTTCACTGTGTGTTAAGACTTCTGTCCAAAGATATATGTTTAGCCAGGATGTTTTAATATAACATATGAAACTTTAAAGTGATTCAAGGACAAACACTGGACTTACCCCACCTTAGGATACCACATTTTCTTGCATCATTTCCCTCTCTGTCTCTCTCTCTTTAGCAGCTATTTTACACTAAACCAGGAAAGTAAGAATCATGCAGGAAAATTGCTATCAGCTGCTACCCTGGCTGGACCACACAATCCAGAGCATAATAGCTTCCCCAGTGGAGCCTCTGACAGCTTGGGCCAAGCCATTAACCGCTACTAACACCTAAGGGAAGAAATGGAATACAGTCAAAGGGCTATCAAGCATCCCAGAAGATCTTTATGCATATAAAATTTATTTGAAATGCAGATGCCCAGGGCCCATTCCCAGAAATTCTTATTTTGTTGATTTGGAGTAAAATCTGATAATATGCATTTTTAATGTGCTCAGATATTTTTATCTGAGTTACCGCGGGATTTTTTTTTTCACTTGGCTTCAGTTTATATGAATATATGCTCAGACACAAGTGATAATGGCTTGAAATTTGGAATGTCAAGGTGGGTCAGATGCAGTATTTCCCCCTTGTACATAGTTTTGCTTTCTGAGGTTTCAGTTAACTGCTTTCAACTTCGATCTGAAAATATTGAGAGGAAAATATCAGAAATAAACAATTCATAAGTTATAAATTGTGCACTGTTCTGAGTACTGTGATAAAATCTCTTGCAGTCTTGTTCCATCTTACTGGGGATGTAAATTATCTCTTTGTCCAGCCTGCCCACACTTTTAACCACCTATTAGTGATGTAGGTAATCAGATAAAATTTTTAAAAACAACAAATATAGGGTTCAATGCTATCCTTGGTTTCAGGCATCCTTTGCGGTCTTGAGATGGATATCCCACAGATAAGAGAGCACTATTGTATATCAAAACTTAGTATATATAGGTATTTATTTTTAATATTTTAACCAACAAATAATAATTTTATATATTTATGGGGTACAATGTTATGTTTTGAAATATGTATGTATTTATAGGAACTTAATTTTAAAAATTAATGTAATAAATTCAAGATCAGTGACATATATTTATCTCATTGCATTCTATTTATGTAGGGTTAGATAAGCTCAGGACTTTTCAAGGCACTGTTATTTTGAATCTCTCGTTACACATTCACGCGCTTGTATTCATTTTTGCCTATTATGTGTTTATTCAACAAACCAGTCAGCACCATTATGTTTACCTTTACTTTATAATTAAATCTCCATTATATCTCTGAATTCAATATCACAAAATTCTCAGGCTGTTTCTTCCTGCTGCCTCTTTCCAATAGGAAGCAGTAAATTTTCAGCTAACTATTGAAAAATGATAGGACTTTTCTATATTTGAAAGGAAGAATTGAGTTTATTGAATGGAAGGGGAGATACGTACAAAATTATATAATCACAAAGATGATGCAAGAAATATAACCAAGAAAGAGATTGTCAGAGATGGGAAAAAATAAGCAATCAATATCGTTAGTTCCATTATTGAACAATTGAATCTGAAGTACTGAATATCCTGGCACCCTTGCTTAATAAGTAAGTGGAGGAGGCATAAGGCTGAAGTTTTAGAAATAAATACAGCCTGGAACTTGAAATCAGAGAGCAAATTATGTTCCCACAGTTTGTAAAGAGGTTAGAGAAAAACACTAAAGAGAAGAGTTATAGAACAGAAACATGGGAGGTGCAGAGAGAGGAAGGACTGCTATTGTCTGTGTTTTGTCCCTGTAACAAACTAGCTTTTCTTCTTGACCAAGCCACTCATTCCTTAAGGCATTCCCTCATTTGTATCTGATGGTAGAGATTTAAATCGATATACAAATGGCATAATGGATCACAGTATACAGAAGCAGAGACTAGAAAAGCAGGGATCACAACTAGAGGATCAACTGTCAACTGACTGATACTTTGACTAGTTAGAGTCTATTTTCTCCTTGTGAATAAGAAGTTTCTTGAAATGCATAATCATTTTCCTCACTTACCTAGCTATCCATCTGTTCATTCATCAAGGATTAATTGAAATCTTACCATAGAGATTTCTTTATAGTGACACATATAACAGATTCTAAGATGCACATACGAAAAAGGCAAAATTTCTGCATCCAAAAATCTTACAGTTGGTTAAACAGAAAAGCAACACACCCCACTGTATTGCAAAGTGCTGGGTGGGATGTGTGTTGAGGAAGACTTTGCTCTGCCAGTGATGTCTTATAGATAGCAGATGCTAAATAACTGAAGGTGGAATTAATTAAATGTGTCAAAGTAGACTTGAAAGAAGTTAAGATGGATATATAGCTGATGGCAAGGAAAATTGGATTTGCACTAGGTTTGGTGGCTTGCCTGATGAAGCATGTTATGTCTTATTTTCATACATGTGAATGCAAAACCTTTAGGGAGATCATGAGATTCACCAAAGTGATTATGTTCAGGGATATTTGACCTACAAATCAAAGCAAGTTATTTAGAAAACACATTACCTTTGATACTATCATTTCTTCAATATCTTCAGCTCTCTAGTCACAATATTAAAAAATTTCAATATCTTGAAAACACTGTGTACCTCACTTAAACTAGTACTTTAAAACAAGTTTTTCTCTTTGGCCCAACTACTCTTCGTATCAAATGTGTTAATGAGCACACATTTATAAGCTCGAGTACAGAAATAATCTCTGTTTTTTTCCAGTTTCTTAACTATTTAGAGGTATCTATTCAATTGATAGAGATATGGTAAAAAAGTTGCTCTTCTGATAATGTAAGCTTTCTGAGTGTTTGGATATTTACTGGCCATTAGGTTGTTTTCTGAAATTGTCAAAAGGAATTCCACTAAAGGCCTTTGTGTGTGTTTGTTTTGTTTTTTCCTAAATGGTTTATGTGCTGACAAAATGCATTTTTTACATTTCTTCATAAATCCAAATAGATAAAATGTTCTTTCCAGATCTGTTGATATTTATAAAAGCTTTAAGATTTTCATTCGAACACAATAGAAATAGTTTCTTGGAATAGTTTTCACTTTAATGGGTTAGTTAATGCAGGTATTCCTCAGATAAAATGAAAGTAATATTAGTCTTCATCCCTCATTCTTCAGTGCCTGGAGTGGAATAAACCTGTCTTTCCCCTGAGCATTAAGGGATCTGCAAAAGGTGCATGGAGCATTTTGAGTAAGAGCAAACATGCTAATTAAGAGCAGGGGAAAAACCATCAAATACACCAGACCTTGGGCACTGTGATTGAATCTAGCATGAAACTTGGATTCTCTGATACTTGCATTCTCTCTCATACCAAAAATGATATCTTTTTCATAATTAATTCATGGTTATGCTATGCTTTGCTATGCTGTACTATGTTATGCTGTGCTATGCTGTGTTACACTGAGGCTCACAGTATGGAATTTAGATCTATAGAGTGTAGTATTGGATATCTTTTTGATCAAATACTATACTCTTGTACAGCAGTGACCTTGACTGCTTCGCTTTTTGTTGTCTCTGATAAAGGTGTCATAACGTGGAAAAACTCCCTCCATATACTTTTTTCTCTTATATTGAACTTTCATAAAAATGTCTTAGAGTCTATGTTTTCTTGTTGTTTGAGGTAATTTTGTTAAGGTGACAAATGCAGAGTGTAGAAAATACACTGGGCTAGGTTTTAATTTTTAGCCTCCAGCTGAGAAACCTTGAGCAACTCATTTTATCTTTCAAAAACTCTATTCCTCATAAGGAAAATGGGAATAAGAATGCCTTGTTCTGAAATATATGTAATCAGATTTTCTTATTGCATTTATTTTCTAGAAATGCCTTAAAAATAATCCCAAACTGAAAACATAAAACTACAGACACTTACTCTGTCAGAGTTTCTGGAGGCAGGAAATCTGAAATCAAGGTGTGGGCAGGGTCATGCTTTCTTCAAAAACTCTAGAGGAGAATGCATTATTTGCCTCTGTTGGCTTCTGTTGGCTGTAGTCATTTCTTGGCTGTGGACACATCATGCCAGTCTCTGCCCCAGCAGACACATTGCCTCCTCCTCATCACCGTGTCAAATTACCCTCTGCCTCACTCTCAGGAGTGCACACACTATTGGATTTAGGGTAAACTGGTTAATTTCAGATGAACTTCTCATCTTAAAATTTTTAACTTAATTACATGTAAAGACCGTTTTCCAAGTAAGGAAACATTCACTGATTCCAAGGATTAGAATTTGGAATATTATTCAAACCATTACACTAATATTCTACCACCTACCATAATACAAATATAAACAGCATTAAAAAGCGAGAGGATGGAGATAGTAAGCATTACCTTTCAGGGTAGTTGCACTAAACACCATCTTCATATGATCTAAAATCATCCTTTATATAAACACTTTAAATTTTCAAAAAGTAAATTTAGCTTCTTTGAGAAAGGTTACAAGCTGCTTAAGTATCATAGGTCACTTGATGACTCCTGAGCTTTGTAAAGTGAATAACACAGCCTACTCTCTGTTCATTTTCACTCCAAAATGACAACCATGCTGATATTTATAGAACTCTATGGCTAGATGGTTATAGTGCTGAAATAACATGCAAAGTGATTTTCTGTGTTAAAAATATTCTAATTCATTCTACGTACAATTGTAAATTGTTGACTAAACATTTAGTTTGGTGTTGGTCTAGGAACTTCCAAAAGAATCCACAATGAGGTTGATTTTTTTCCCAAAGCCAAAATAGACCTTGCTCTTGTAACATTTTATGGCTAGATATACCATATTATTAAATATTAGAATATTTGGTAATGAGTCAACACTCCAAAAAATTGAGATTATTGACATCAGATGGCATGATAGAAAATCTAATGAGAAATGGAAAGCAGTCACAAATAAGCCAATGATCTAATTGGGTAGCTGACAATATCCAATTGCTTGTGGCAGATTTAGTGTGTTGGTACACTTTCAATTAATTATGTAGGAAGTTATAATGGTACTGAAAGAAACTGGCTTCACAAAGACTTAGTTTTTATTAATTCATTACAGTGTGACTGTTTCCAACAAGACTCAGTATTTAGAATAGAAAGATATAAATGAAGTGTGGATGCTATAATATTTGTTCATATTCCTAAATATTGGATACTGCTGTACATATATTCTTCTAATATGCTGAAAATTTCTGGATTTGGTATTTTTATCACTTTGTTCGGTTTTTATAAATTAACAACAGACACAACACAATGGTAAGAATTTAATTAAATCTCTTGTCCATACCTACTAAACACAGTGGCATTTTAAAAATTTGTTTTGACTTTCTTACCATTTTTATTTTATTTGATTTAACCAAGAAAATTTGAATTAAATTTATTTGATTTAACCAAGAAAATTTGAATTAAATCAAATGTCAGGAGACATTCCTCAACAAGGCACAATATCTGTTGATCTTCTATTCATCTATTTATTTTGCCATAAATATTTCCCTGGCAAATGCGTTCATTAACTCTGCTTCCTTTTTCTTCTTGTTTGCATCTAAAAGGACAACCAAAAGTCACAGCTCAATAATTTTAAATAAATAAGATCTAGACCAAAGTAGCATTTCTGTATCAGGGCATCAGATGAAGTACACTAAAATAAACAGAGAATTTGGATTTGCCTGCTTTATTTTATCTAAAAATTAGGCAATGTGGAAAGAACTTGAGATATTTAAATGCCAACAGTAATAATAATGGCCAGTCTTGTTTTATTAAAAATAGAGAAAGAATAGAGCATTTCTCTTTTTTATCTGCAGGATATATGTTGCAAACCCAGATTGGATGCTTGAAAACACAGATAATCTCATACCCTATATATACAGTGTGTGTTATGCTTTTTCAATCTGAACTAAAATGATTGCTAAGTTACTAAAGGGCAGGGACTATGTACAGTATGGATATGCTGGAAAGGGGATGACTTACGAACATTCTGGGTGGGACTGAGAGGAACAGGGCAAGATTTCACCGTGCTACTGAGAACAGTGCACAATTTATACTTTATCAATTGTGGCCAGGCATCGTTGCTGACGCCTGTAATCCCACCACTTTGGGAGGTGAAGCTGGCGCATCCCATCACGAGGAGCTAGAGACCAGCCTGACCAATATGGTGAAACCCCATCTCTACTAAAAATACAAAAATTAGCTGGACACGGTTGCGCGTGCCTGTAGTCCCAGCTACTTGGAAGGCTGAGGCAGGAGAATCGCTTCATCCTGGGAGACAGAGGTTGCAGTGAACCAAGATCGTTCTATTGCACTCCAGCCTGGGTGACAGAGCGAGTCTCTCTCTGTGTGTGTATATATATAACCATGGAAAATGAAACTGTGATAAAGGAAGATTACTGTAACTAAAAGGAATAAAAGAAAGGAAAGAGGAAAGGAAGGGAAGGAAGGCAGGAAGAGAGGGAGGAAGGGAACTTAAGATTGTGGATTAAGTTACACAAATAGAATTGAGGATTTATCCAGACAGGCACAGTCTCCCCGCCACTTTTCCCCCCTCCTTTTCCTTTAAATTCTGGGATACATATGAAGAACATGCAGGTTTATTACATAGGTATATATTTGCCATGGTGATTTGCTGCACCTATCAACTTGTCATCTAGGTTTTAAGCCCTAGATGCATTAGGTATTTGTCTTAATACTCTCCTTCCCCTTGCCTTCCAAAGCCAGGCCCCTCAAAAGGCCCTGGTGTATGATGTTCCCTTGCCTGTATCCATGTTTTCTCATTGCTCAGTGTCCACTTGTGATTGAGAACATGAGGTGTTTGGTTTTTTGTTCTTGTGTTAGTTTGCTGAGACTGATGGCTTCCAGATTCATCCATGTCCCTGCAAAGGACACAAACTCATTCTTTTTTATGGCTGCATAGTATTCCATGGAGTATATGTGTCACATCTTCTTTAAATAGACATTTTAATTTTTCATGGAGTGTATATGTGGGGTATGCAAGGTAGTTTTCATTCTGAGGCTCCCTTCTTTGCTTGTAAGTGGCTGACATCTCTGTGGGTGCCCACATGAACTCTTCTTTGTGTGTCCATGGAGAGAAACAGATATCACAAGCTCTTTAGTGTCTCTTCTTGTAAGAACACTATTCCTCTGGGATTAGAGCCCCACCATTATGACTTTATTTAACCTTAATTACTTCTGTAGAGACCCCATCTCCAAATGCAGGCACACTGAGGACTATAGCTTCAACATAGGAATTATTTATGTATATAGTCCATAAACAAATACTTCCTTGTTTACTATAGGAAAAATATAAGGATATTAATGTTGTATGACAGAATATCCTTTGATTTCCAACTCCAAATGTTTCAAGGTCTAAATATCAATAATCAAAGAAGAAAATTTTCCTAGGTGAACTATAGGAGATAATTGTTCAATCCGTGAGCCCCTGTTTGAATATAGGACCAATATATCCAATTTCACCTCAGTAAAATAGAATTCTGTTATGCAGCCATTTAACATGATGGTGTTGTCAATATCTTAGTAAAAGTTTGTTTTTTTTTCCCCTCTCTAAGCCCTTTCTATCTGAACCTAAGTGTCCTCAGTTTATTGCTCATGTTTCATGATATGGGGCATGCCCAGAGAAAGGCTTGGAAATCATCAGTATTTCTCTTAAATTTCCATACACAATCCCAGTATATATATGCTTTCCAATAGCCTGAAATTGAACTTTCCCTCTGATTTATTTTGAACCACATATAACCCCCTATGACAAATAACATGAAGGGAAATAAATTTAAGTCCACAAAATATGGCTTATGATTTCTTATTTATTCAGCAAATATTTGCTGGAAACTCATTATGCATCTGCAATTGGTTATTTGTTACTTGGAGGTTTCTGAGTTTATTTCTGTATCTCTAATGTCTATCTTATCTCTAGTACTCTATCATTTCTTTGTAATAATGCTTTGATAAAAATATAAAGATTTTTGTAAGATCATGTAACTCATTTATTTAGAGATATTGGGGACAATTTATGAAGGAAATTATTCAGAAAGAAGTGACATTTGCACGTTGATATAAAGCATGCATACAGCTTCACAATTCAAATAATGGCTAAAGAGAGGTAGCGAGATTATCAGGCAGAACAAAGAGCAAATATGAAAGCCCTGAGGAGGAAGATGTTTGATTCAGAAAAGGCCAGGGTGTCTAGAGCATACAGAGAAAGGAGAGCAGCAGCACATGAAGCTGGAGAACTAGTCAGGGGCTAAACCAGGCAGGACTTGAGGGAAGAAACCCAACTCTCTAATATGTAATCAAGTGCAGAAATTCTAAATGTATTTTCCTATTCTCAGTTTCCATCCCCCTCACTACACACATACACACACATACACACATATATGTAGATAGAGAGTTCCATATGTTTATTATCGAGAGTCTATATTGCCTTCCATTTCTATTTGATGTAATTTTTCCAGAATAATGTGTTTACTCAATTTTGTTTTTGTCTGGTAACAGAAATTGTTATAATATTAGACAGATGGATAGATAGGTGGTTAGGTATATAGACAGGTAGATAGATATTCATTGCTGCCTCATTTTCTAACTTTTAAAAATATTTCTCAGTTTTAATTAATCAGTTAGGTGTTCCATTCCTTAAAACAAACCATTCCAAACGGAAGTGGATTAAACAATGGTACCAATGTTATGAGAATCCCTGCTCTATGCCAAGTCCTCTGCTACAGACTGAGAATTGAACTGTGACTAAGGCAAGTCGGCCTTAAGGGCCTTATGTATTAGTAAAACAAAACATACATATTTTATTTAAAGGTATCTATTTTTCTAAAATTTTGCAAGAATAATGCATAGACATTATAAGGGATTAATTGTAAGATGACTGCCTTTTTGCATTGTCTCATAACATTCAGCAAAAATCTAACAAATTTCTTGAAAAACAAAATTGCAAAAACGAAGAATAAAAGTAAACATTTTTGTTCATGATCAATCTGTTGTCAGAATCTGAAAGTTCATGCATATTTACATAATCGTACTCTGCTGCCTGAAACTCAGCAGACCTATGTACTTGAAAAGAGTTCTTGTTCATTTGGTCTCTTCTTTGCTATTTATTTGGCACACATCTTGTGTTTCTTTGCCTGCCGAGGGAAAAGAAAACCTCAATTCTACTGCCACTTTAGGAATATTGCCAATGGGGGCATGCCTGGTGCTCTTAGTCCTCCTTAAGTCCCCATGAAGATCTTTCATACAACAGGCAGTCATAAACAACTGGATATGGAGAATAAAGCAAGCTTCTGAAAGTGGAGTTTTTCTTTTTTCGTGGTATAATATTCATCTGTAAAGCATTACAAAAGAATGAGGAAACAGGAAAATCCCTAACTGGGAGAAATGATGGCAACTATAAATACAGCTGCTTATTGGTATACACTGGGGATTGGTTCCTGTGGATACCAAAATCCATGGATGCACAAAGTCTCTGATATAAAATGGCATCATATTTATACATACCCTATGCACATCCTCCTGTATGCTTTCAATAATCTCTAGATTACTCATAATAACCAATGCGATGTAGATATTATATGTAGATATCTTTTATTATATTTTACTATATATCAATATATTTTATTGTATTTTTAACTTACATTATTTTTATTATTATACTGTTATTTTTAAGTATTTTATATCCACTATTGGTTCAAGCCACAGATGTGGAAGCCATGGACACAGAAAGCTGACTGTATTTGAATACACCTATTGAGAATATCAGAGTCAGATGATGACATGATAGGTTTCTATCTCAGTGTAACACAACTGTAGTAGATGGGACATCAGTTATCCAGTTGGATATTAGTCCATCCTAGGGAATTCCATTTGATACTGATCCACCCATTTCTTCAGTTGATCTTGTCAACATATCCTTCCACCTTTTGGAAACTGTTGTTTTACCCTCGACTTCAAGAAATGTCATTTTTTATTACTATACTTTAAGTTCTGAGGTACATGTGCATGCAGGATTGTTGCATAGGTATATCCAATTCCATGGTGGTTTGCTCCATACATCCCCCCATTATCTACATTAGGTATTTCTCCTAATGTTATCACTCCCCAATCCCCCCACCCCCTGCTATCCCTCCCCTGGCTCCCCCACCCCTCAACAGGCCCCAGTTGTGATTTTCGCCTTCCTGTGTCCATGTGTTCTCATTGTTCAACACCCACTTATGAATGAGAACATGCAGTGTTTGATTTTCTGTTCTTGTGTCAGTTTGCTGAGAATGATGATAATTTATTTTTTTAAAAAAAAATAATGTATGGAACTGGGTTCAGTGATCATTTCCTCTTTTTTCACATATTTTTTTACTTCTAGAAAAGTTTCTCTCTTTTCTCTAATATCTCATTATTAGGACATGTTCTTCTGTTTACTGTGCTCAAAAAGACAAATAAATGCAATAAGGGCAATAAGTGGGAGGGGAAGCCATAAGGGGAGAGAACAGGCTAAGATTCAGAGACAAGAAGATGATATACAATGAAAACATGAAAGACTGAAAAGAAGGTTGTTGAATAATGTAGTAGTAAAATTAAAACCAAATTTAAAGGTAGTGAACAGCCAACATACTATCACTTACATTACTGTTCTTTCCTTTTAGACTATTGGACAGCAAATAAAACAAAATAAAAGAGAAACTAAAGTAAAAAACAAAAGAAATTCTAGAAATCAACAGACAATTAAAAACCGTTTAATAAACACCACTGATCATCTTACCAATTGTCAAAAGTCAAAAGTCTTTTCCTTTTTTAAAAAAAATCAGAACAAGGTAGAGTGCCTACTATAACTTCTTGTACTCGAAATTATATTAGAAGTTATTACTGTACTAAGATTTTTTAATAAAATGAAAACAATAATGCTTGAAAAGGGAGGAATAAAATCCTTTATTTGTGGAGAATGTATGACTGTACAGAATACTCTCAATATGGTATATTTTTTCCATTCTGTTTTAGTAATTTGCTCTTTAAATCCTTATAATTTCATTTCTTGTGATTGCCTTAGGTTTATTTTTCTCTTCCTTTTATATGGCTGATGGTGAAAAATTAGGTTATTGATTTAAGATCTTTCTGCTTTTTTAATACAGACATTAAAAGCTATAGATTTCCCTCTAAGTACTGCTTTAGTTGCAACCCACATTTGATTCATAGTCTCTTTATTTATATTTGTTTCATAATAGTTTATCAAACCTACATTTTGCTTTCTTCTTTGATGTATTGGCTATTTAGAAAAGCATTATTTAATTTCTATGTGTTTGTGAGTTTCACAAATTTCTTCCTGTTATTGATTTCTAACTTCATTCCATTGTGGTCAGACAACCTACATTGAATTGGTTCTATCATTCTACCATTTATTGAAGTTTGTTTTATGATCTAGCATATAGTCTATGGTGCAGAATGTTCCAAGTTCACTTAAGAATATTTATTATACACTTGTTGAGTATTCTATAGTGTTAGGTATAGTTTGTACTGTTGTTCAAGTCTTCTACCATCTACCTTGATTTCTCCAAGTTGTTTTATTTATTATAGAAAGTGAGATATTAGACTATGCCACTATTACTTTTTAGTTTCTAGATATTTTATGCTCAAAAATAGATATTTTATGCTGAAAACTATAATGCGCATATTGTTTTATACAATTGCATTGTAAAACAGTTAAGACAAAAAGGAGAAAACCTATGCATTTATACTATCTTTTATAAGTAGATAATTATCATCACTGATACACTTTTTATTTTTAATGTGGATTTGAATTACCATCTGGGGTCATATGCTTTCAGTTTGAAGAAAACTTCCTTTAATATTTCTTGGTAAGCACGCCTGCTGGTGACAAATTCTTTATTTTTTGTACATCTGAGAATGTCTCTAGTTTATATACATATTTATTTTAAAAGATAGCTTTGCTGAATATGATTGTTGGTTGACAATTTTTTTCCTTGAGCACTTTGAACATGTTATCCCACGTCTGTCTGGCCTTCATTGTTTCTGTGAAATTTTTAGCTGTTACTTTTATTAGGATTCCCTTGCAAGTGATGAATCAATTTTCTCTTGTTTTCAGCAAGTTCTGCTTGGTTTTGGCTTTCAGTGTTTTCACTATGATGTGTCTATTTCTGAATATCTTTGTGTTTAAGATCTTGGAGTTCATTGAGCTTTCTGCATGTATAGATTATTTTAAAAATTCAGATTTTTAATTATATTTTTTCTGTTTCTCCTTCTCCTCTCCTAGTACACTCACTGCACATTTCTTGGTGCACTTAATGGTTTTATACTTTTATCTGAGGCTCTGCTGATATTTCTTTATTCTTTTTTCGCTCTATTCTTTAGTTTTCATATTCCTTACTATTGTAACTTTTTGTTCACTAATCATTTCTTTTGCCAATTCAAGTCTACAGTTCAGTCACTCTAGTTAATTTTTTATTGTCCCACTAATGAGCTTTTTCTTTTTGCCAGGTGTTTTCCCCCATGGGTCATATTTTCTTCTTTCTTTGCATGTCTCATAATCTTCTGTTGGAAAGTAGGCATTTTAGATAATATATTATAGCAAAACTGGGTACTATCTTCTGAAGGCTTATTTTATTCGTTATTGGTTTAATGACTGGCTGGGTTGTTTTAGTGAACTCTGTTTCCCTCCTCTGTAGTATTAAACCTATGATGTTTCACTTCAGGGAATCTCAGTCATGGGTATGTCCATAGTTGCCTTAGAATGACAGCTGTTTGGGCAGGACTCTACTTGGCTGCCTGTTCCCCTGCCCAGGTCTAGCCGTTGAGCTCCACTAATTACAAACAGCATTTCCATATTGTTTGTAAGACTGCCCTGGAACCTAAATTGCTCTACAGACCAATCCATTCAAATTTCATTTTCTTTGAAAGAGTAGTTTCCTAGGTCAGAGTTCCAAATTTATTCCGACCTAGGTGGGCTCCAGAGGCTCTCTCTTTCCAAGATTCCCTGCTTTCCACCCCCTGGACAAAATCCTGAGCTATTGCCTCTGGAACTAGTGTGAAGATTATAGCATGTTTCTCTGAGGCACATTTATACCTTAGGACAGGGCATATGATGCTGGGGGTAAAAATAGCCTCAAACCTTTTTGACTTGCCTCTCCCAACGTAGAGTGGGCTATGAAAGGAGCGATTGAGGCTCCATATTCTCAGTGGCACAGTGCCCAGGTAGAGCCTCTCTCCCATGAGTGGGGACGAGGAGGAAGAAAAGAGTCCCTAACTCTTGACCACATTTACTTAGAACTTAGCTTGAATAGTCGAATGAGAATGTCTGACATCTCACTTTTTCCCTAGAAAACAGTCCTCCAGCTGCTCGCTGCAGGGAGAGGGACCCCTGTAGGTTCTTGGCTAAACCAGTTTGGAGTGGGGTTTCTACCTCACTGAGCTAAGAGAAAGAAGAATGGGAGTAGGTTCTTGTTCACGCACCAGAGTCTTACCATTCTTACGAAGCTCTAGTCGATTTTTTTCTGAATACATGTTTCTTTATTTGCTGCTTACTTCCAGATCCATTTCCAGAATTTTTAAACGTTTTTCCATTTATAATTTTCACCAGTTTCACCGGAAAGCACATCTGTAGAGCTCCTTATGCTATCAGGCTGAAATGAAATTCTCTGATAAGACATGTTTTTATAAGTAAAAAGAAAGTATTAGAAGATTGCTTAAGCTAAAATCAATGTATAAGACAATTAAATTTTATATGCCAGCAGCAGTGAGTTGAAAATACATATTTAAAAAGGTAACTAATTTTGAACAGGTTTATTATTGCTATAAAGTATGTACAGCAGCAAAAATAAATCTAACAAAAAGTTGTGGACATTTTTGTAGCTAAAAATATTTTATTGACATATATTAAAGAATGTAAAGAAATCACTATCTTAATGTAGAAGACTGATCATAAAGACATAATTATTTCAAAATTGGTTAATATTTCAATATAACTTCTACTAACTTTTATAGGAATTTTTATAGAACTTGATCTGATTCTATATTTTTAGAGAATAGCAAATAAACAATAATAGCTAAGACATTCTTAAAGAAGAACACAGTATGAGAAAATACTGTAACCAATATCAAGATTTATGATAAAGTTTTCATACATAAGAAACAGGGTATTCATGTGGGGTTAGAGAACCAGATTATTAAAACAGAATAGAGATATCTTAAAAGAATGAGAATGTGTAAAAATTTCATTTGTGGGAAACTGAGCTCTGACGACTAGTAGGTATGTGATAAGTTACTCCATAATTAACATTGAGAAACTCAACTTTTAGTATAGAAAACAATCAAATTAATACAACCTAAAGTAATTTTATATAATTAAGAATGTTTAAAATAAGGCTTGAAAACACGAATTATAAGAGATTGATAAAATTAACTATATTACATTCAAATTTTCAATGAAATGAAAAGGCATCATGTTTGTTAAAGAAGAAACCTTAACTTTGTAGAAGATATATTTGCAACATTTAAGATTTAAAAATTTATTCCAAAGACAATAATTTGAGCTACGTGAAACTACTCAAATTCTATAGTTTTTGATGTGTACAATAATGGAAATTTCATTTAGCCGAATGAAATAACTGAAGTAAATTGAAAACAAATACAAATGCCAATACAAAAATAGAAAGAAAAAAAAAAAAAGATAAGTAGGTAAACAAGGAATTGATGCTGCCTGGAACTGACAGGTACAATTTAACAAGAATGACTCCTAGACTTCCTTTTCTCAGTCAACAGTTTTCTGAGTGTAGAAAGGAGAACAAGATAGGCAAATTCCAGGATTGGTAGAAAATATATATCTTAGTATGAGTTTAGTATTAGACCCACCAATGTTTTCTCAGTAATAAAGGAGATAGCTTTGTTCTACAGCAAGCAGTATGTCTGCTGCAGTTTCTAAATTATTACAATAGACTGTTATAAACGGAGAATATGAAAAGATTATTTCTCATATAAATAATGTCAACCACAAAGAGACAATTGCTTCATTTCACTTTTATTAATTGTGTCTTGAAGAACAAATCCTATTTTCTATTTCGAACTATCCTATATAAAACCATCCAGAAATGTTCCTTGTGCTAATTAACTGTACTCAAACTTGTCACATACTTTCTGAAAATACAACACAACTATATATTCTATATCTGTTTTGAGATATTGCTCCTTGCTTTTAGCTCCATCTAGTTATGACAATAAAGATTACCGGATCATTTGGTATATGACTGCTTAACCCCATTAGAAATCTCTTTTTCTAAGTATATTCAAATTACTACATAATGATATACAACCAGAAGGAATTCAGAAAACAATTGTTAATTCAGAGTCCTTTTTCTACTTGACTGCTTATTAGAAAAGCATTGAAAGTCCTGTTTATAACTTAAACAAAGCAAAATTAAATATACCTATACATCTATTTTGGGGAATGGCTATCAGTTTTTGGAAATCCTAGTATAGTGCTACATGGTACAGAAGTTTTATCAAACTTATATGAAGTCATTTGAATGAAATATCTCACTTAGTTGAGTATTTTGGAAACCAGTAGAACACTGATGATCAGAAATTCAATTGCAATGGTTTCAATTCATTACTTTAATATACAATGATTGATTAGGTAGCCCAGCATTCTGGGATCTATAATTTGCCAGTATTTGAAAAAACTTCACCCAAAAAATTAGCTTGCCTAAATAACACTATGCACAGTAACCAAAATGTGTTTATTTGCTTTTGGCTGTAAAATCAATAAGTATTAATCAGCATTTCTATTTTGAGTAATGTATGCCTTTCAGTAATCAATATGAGAAAGTAGATTAACAATTAATATATACAATGTGACTGCAGTTCCTGAGAGGAGGATGAATGACAACAAAAAATTTCAACTTGAGGGTGAAAGTTTGAGAACTGTGGAGCTTACATGGGACCAATCACTTCTCACTGACCAGTTTTACTTTGAACTGAAGTATGTTCTTAAGTATTGCTTAACTGTTGCTCCAGACAACCAGTACATATCTCCATATGATTAACTGACACGTGCAAAATGGAGCACATGCTTTTGTGACTTCTCATTTTGTTCTTATTATGTAACCACTACAGGTCTTCTCTACAGAATTTTAATATATGCAGTGTATCTCCTTGGGATAGTAAATAGGGCTTTTGCAGTATCTTAATGTGAATGTTCTAGACCATGAATGACTCTCTTTTTAGGTACCTGTGGAAATCAACAAAGTGCATCCTTGCAAAACTGTATTGTCATACACTCCATCTTTCAATACAGAGCTTCTCAAACATGTGTTTCAAACATGATGACATTCTATCCAATCAAATTTGCTTAACCCATTATCAGGCTAAATAAAGAAAATGAAGCTTATATATGGTTATATGGAGACCTGAGATAATATATGTCTTCTGAAGGTACACTTAAAGGTTATTTTTGTAAAAGAAATATTTTGCATTTTTAAGGTGATGATGGCAAAACTCCTTTGGTCCATCAGGGGATCCCATCAACCTGTTATGATTGTCCTGGTCCATGCTGATTGAAAAAGTGGAGAGAGTGGGGTTGGGGAGAAAGCTTGAGTGGGCCATTGAAGTTGGGATTGTCTTGAGGTTTGCAAAGGGTTCATGAACTAGAAAAACAAGTGATATTTGGGCAGTCATTTTGAAACAATGCAAATCCTTGAAATTTTTACTTTTTCCAGATAATTCCCTCAGCATTTTGGCAAAGCATAATGGATTCAACCGCCAGAAGCAAGAAGTCTACCTTTTACCAATCATAATCAGTGATAGTGGAAATCCTCCACTGAGCAGCACCAGCACCCTGACAATCCGGGTCTGCGGCTGTAGCAATGATGGTGTTGTCCAGTCTTGTAATGTTGAAGCTTATGTCCTTCCAATTGGACTCAGTATGGGCGCCTTAATTGCCATATTAGCATGCATCATTTTGCTGTTAGGTACGTATTTCCTTCATAGCTTAATGGTCCCCCTTTTTCTGGTTGATAAATGATTATAAATAAGGACAGAAATCTCCGACCTAGCCAGGCAGCAGCATTCTCTTGGGGAAGAGGAACTTCCTTTCTTTCTCTACGTTTTGAGATCACTAAGAAGTGAAGAGAAAAAGGGTTGTGATAGTAAATGTCCAATTGAAGAGGACTTTCAGTGCCTTTTTCAATTCTATCACCGGTAAATGGTGAACAATGCATAATAGTGGTGGCAGTGGGGGAAGGGCCTGTATGTCATTACACACCACCTACTACATAGGAAGAACTCCCAGTGTGAAGCATACCAGTTCACTGCAACAGCAGTCTCTCCTGTGCCCACAATAGTGTTTTATTATAGATTGGGTTGCTGAGTCCATCAGATCCCAAATTTGGTGATACAAAAAGAAAACAAATAAACAAACAAAAAGTAAGTTTTCTTCAAAATACCATTGTGTTTCTCTGATATTTTCCTTAATATAAGCATCAAATTGATATTTTCCTTGATGTAAACATCAAATTAAAACAAAGATTGCAAATTAAGTTTCTATAACATTTTAATTTAAAGAATCCAATTATAAAAATGAGGTTAAGAAATAGGAAAATAGAAAAGAGAGTCAGTCATGTCTTACCCTACCCTTGAATAACAAAACACCGTAAAGAAGGTGTCAGTTACTCTTCCTCGTTCCATCTGTCCTGCTCACCCAGTGCCTCGGATTTAAGCATCACTTTGCTGACGTATTTTACTCCATCAGCCCACATTTGGTTTGGCTGATCTAGCTAGTTGAGTATTTTTCCCTTTTCCATTTTCATATTTAGGTTTCTCTTCCCAGCTAGAGGCATTCCCATCCTCCCACAAGGCAAGTTGCCCATGCAAATTTGACATTCACTTCTATTTTTTGGTAAAATGACATAATTTAATTGGAGAGTGCCTTGAAATACTGTTAAAGCTCAAGATCCTAGTTCTCTCCTTTTTTAAATAGAAAGGTGCTTTGGAACCAAAAGATGTTAAAGGACTTGCTTGAGACACACATACATCAAGCTAGTCATAATTTCAGTGTGATATTCTATTTTGTGCCATTCACTCTAATGATCATAACAGTGTAAAATGCAACTTTCACCATGAATACACGCATATCAATTATGTTAACCGAGCTCTACTGTCATTTAATAAACGAATAATCTGAAACAGTATTTACTCAAAATTTAATGTTCATCCTTCAGAAAGATGCTAAGTAAATATTACTAAAGCTGTATGCGCTTACGACTTTGTAAAAATACCCCTCTCCTAACATACATAGTGCATTGCTTGTATCACATGCTTGTTTGGCTGACTGTTATTTAATATGTTTCCTACAGTCATCGTGGTGCTGTTTGTAACTCTACGGCGGCATAAAAATGAGCCGTTAATTATCAAAGATGACGAAGACGTTCGAGAAAACATCATTCGCTACGATGACGAAGGAGGAGGGGAGGAGGACACGGAGGCTTTTGACATTGCAACTTTACAAAATCCAGATGGAATTAATGGATTTTTACCCCGTAAGGATATTAAACCAGATTTGCAGTTTATGCCAAGGCAAGGGCTTGCTCCAGTTCCAAATGGTGTTGATGTCGATGAATTTATAAATGTAAGGCTGCATGAGGCAGATAATGATCCCACGGCCCCGCCATATGACTCCATTCAGATATATGGCTATGAAGGCCGAGGGTCAGTGGCTGGCTCCCTCAGCTCCTTGGAGTCCACCACATCAGACTCAGACCAGAATTTTGACTACCTCAGTGACTGGGGTCCCCGCTTTAAGAGACTGGGCGAACTCTACTCTGTTGGTGAAAGTGACAAAGAAACTTGACAGTGGATTATAAATAAATCACTGGAACTGAGCATTCTGTAATATTCTAGGGTCACTCCCCTTAGATACAACCAATGTGGCTGTTTGTTTTAGAGGCAATTTTAGCACCAGTCATCTATAAACTCAACCACATTTTACTGTTGAACCAAAAAAAAAAAAAGATAATAAAATAAAAAAGTATATATTAGGAGGTTATAAATCTTGTGGAGTGTGAATTAAGTATGTGGAGTTTCTAGAAGTCCTTGGATATTTGATATTTACCTGATCACCACAGACAAAGATTGGGATCCTGGCTAATCCTTAGAGAAATGGTTTAAATAGAGGAAAAAAATCAAAATTAAAAGGTGCTCTTAGAAAAAAAAAATATGGACCTGCAAGGAATCTGCTGCTGATAGATGTCTTCTGCAAGAATTTTTATGAATGCAAATGGTTTTTTTCCCCTTCACCCGTAAGGATTCGCCACAAATGATAAAGCAATACTTGGTCTGCTGTACATTATAACTTTTTGGAGTTTTGAGAGGCCTCCTAGATTATACGGTACGGTGACCACACATTGTACATAATTGTTGGCCCCACTCACCAGAGACTGAATAGCATCTTTAAATATTGTGTCGAGCCTTAAAATATTCACATGTTCGTAATCCATTCCAGGGTGGGGCTTACCAATTCAGTGGTGGGAGGAGAGAAATCCCCATTCAAACGTGCTTGTTTGCTAGAAGCAGGATTCCTCGTTCCCTCCGCTTCATCTTCTTCCACAAGGACACAAAAATAAACTGTATCACACAGTGGACTACATAAGACACAGATGGTTTTATTGCTAGCGCGTGAATTTATTTGTTTAATCCTCGAAATAAATATTTTATTGATGTCCATTAATGCTTTTATTTATTAAGGTTGGTAATCTATAGATTAAGGGGATATATGGAAAAAAAACTAAATTATATCCATTAATAATCCTTTAGATTGTTTTATATAAATATATATACAATGAATGTTTAATACATGTACATTTTAATGAGATGAGTATGGCAGGCAATATTATCAAAAGGAGAGCTAATAGTCTCTTTAGAGTAGAAAGTGTTATTGTAACTGGTCATGATGGCAGGAACAGCATTTTCCCAGAGAAACTTTTGGACTGTTTTCTATTTTGTTCATAATCCTAGTATTTGGTGTTTTTACTACAAGCACAAACATCCTAAAGTATATTGATTCTTGTGAATATTTAAACTCTAGACTTTTAGATACCTACATAATGCCCTGCCCAATAAACATGCTTCTAGTTTTCCCCACAGTTTTAGAGCAGGAACTGATTTGTACATAATTTCACTGCTTACGTTTTTAGCACTCCTCTCCCTGATCTTCATGGTGATGCACAGAATGTCTTAGACTCCAAAAAGGGACAGCACTAGGAGATGTGAGCATATTTAATTTGTAATGCAAACCTGCCATTTAGGAGTAGAAAATGTATGATAAAACTCAAGTATTACATGCAGATCATTTTAATTTTCTACTTTGCTTTAATGCAATATTGTTTATTTACTCCATGTATTGTATTCAGAGAAACTCCTGTATTGTTTCCTACTTTGTGAAATATATTTTTATAAATATCTTTGTTGTCATTAATTTTTTTTTCAGTCAGTTGAAGATCTATTAAGAGAACCATCAACTCTAACTAAAATTCTAGAATACTCAGCCAAATCATCCCAAGGGTCACTTTTGTTTGTAAGAGTCTTTGTTAAAAAGGAACAGAGAAGAGAAATGGCTTACCAGTGATCACACAGCAAGATACCAGCAGGGAAATAAAAGGAACATGGAACACCTAAAGGCTAGTCCAGCTGTATCATTTGGGTCCTTCTGGAAGCAGAGGCATTGGGCAGGGAAAACCTACAGACAAGTTTGCAGACCTAAAACTTGTAACAATAAAGGGATTGGGAGCAGGATTTGGCAAGAGAGTCTTAGACTGCAGTGCAGACCTGGCAAAGTCTCTGCCAGCCTGACAGGAGGTTCTAGAGTGAAAACTTATCCGTTAAAGCAGTCAGGCTGTGGTGCTCCATCATCTCAGTCATTGGTGTGGGGCTGCTAAGAGGAGAATGGTTTTTGACTCAAAAACTGAAGGCACCAACTTCTAGAGAGTACCTCCATTGTGACAGAAACAGTGTGTTTAAATGCTAGACTAAGAATTTATAATTATCCAGTGGCTTAATCAACTTTTTATTGAGTTTCTGTTGCTTAGAATAAGTCGTTTTTATGCTTACGACTATGGCTAGTGAACACTTTTTCTTGAGGTCAAAGGGATGATCCAACATGACTTTAAAACATACTAGGACTTGGCACAGTGTTTAAAACAAGTGCTTGCTGAATGTAAATTATTAGTGGTAGTTGCAGCAATAATCAGTAGAAATATTCCAACTATCTTACACATTGCAAAGCAAGGAGAGATTATTATTATGTATTATGCATCTCCTGCACATCAGGCTCATTTCTAGTGTACTTTGAAGTCAAGTTCCCAAAGATTACAGACACACAGATATATCTAACAGAAAAATTACAGTATTTTTTTAGAAATATAAAATCTATATCCTCAGATATTGGTATTCTTCCTACAGTGGTTTCTGTGAACAGGAGATAATGTCTGGTATACAGTTGCCCAGGTATTGTCTCAATGTTCCCTTTGCCTAGGAAAATAGAATGACAGCATGAATCTATTTGCTGACTTTCTTTGACACCACAATGTCTGCATTTTGTGTTTAAAAGCCTACTTCAGGTCTTGTTACATAAAATACAGTGAGTAGTACCTTGATCCTAATAAGGTTGACCTATACTTTTAAAGTGTCCTGAATCAAACTAAAAATCTCAAAAACTCTCTCTCTCTCTCTGTTTCTCTCTCTCTCTCTTTCTCTCTCTCTCTCTCTCTCTCTCTCTCTCTCTCACACACACACACACACACACACACACACACACACACACACACACTAGACTTAAGGTTTTACTTTAGCAATAGACTTGCCAGGACTTCCCCAGTCAAAAGAGATCAGTAAGGTTCCTAACATTTTCTAGGATTTAAGTATCCCACGCTCAACTTGTTAAATAACACATTTTATAAACTTTATCGACATTTTAAATCTCTGTGCATTGTGTTCTGTTCCATCAACGTTGACGTAGAAGAGACAAGAGTACTCTCTGCTAAGTGTAGAAGAATGAATAATTTGGAACCAAGTGAGATCAAGTTATTTCCCTATGCCTACTTCTCAATTCAAGGTGTCCACCTGGGGAACTGATGCATCCCTGGGCAATGGGACACAACACGAGATCAATTCAGCCTTTACTCTGTCTATGATTTAATCAAATCGTATTAGCAAAATGTCACTTAAACATCCATATACAAATATAAAGGATTATTAAGGGGGACATTTCTTACAATATTTTTATGAGTACAGTTATTATAAGTTTCTAAACTTTTATAATAGGATGATTAAAATATGCTACTATTAAATTCATGTGTTAACCTTACCAGACAGAATTATGACATCTAGGGTGTGAACTTTAAAGTGAAACTGTTTTGAAAAAAATGTGTAGTTAAGTCTATGTGTATACATAGGAGAAAAGAAAACTGAGATTGACTGATATCCCCAGTGAAGCAAGAATGCTTAGAAACAGACAAATGTGTCTTTGGGAGAGTTCGCTTAATCAGATGCTTAAAGTAAGACAAGTCTCTGTGTGAGACTTAGAAATCTCCTAAGAGCAGCCGGATTCCACACTGAGATTCAACAGAGTTCTGGGCTATGCTGTATTTTGGAAAAGGAAAAGCGGGTGCTGAGAGCTAAGTAGCCAATTACTCTTTATAGCCACATAAGGACTGAAGGCAAGTGGGCCCTTCCAACAAGTTGTATTATGCGATCACTGGCTTTGCAGGGAATCTCACGAATGTATAACCTTCTGATTGCCTTTTTGATTGAAAGTTCCATCTGAGATCAGGGCAGTGCAACCAGTAATAAGATTTCAAAAAAATCCCATCACTGGCACTGTCGGAAAGGCTGAGCATGACTGAAATCCTATCATTGTCAGTCAAAAAGATAAGGTAACAGCGGGCATCACTATAAAAGCTCTATAAATGCACAACTTAAGCATGAATGTCAACATTAAAAGGAATATTTTATATATATATATATATTCTTATACATATATTTGTAAATATTTCATGTATGTAAATATGCACACATATACACAATTAAGATACTGGGGATAATTTATAGTTTTAATTTTTCATCTCATAATCTCAGGCACTGCCAAAAAATTGCAATTGTGGCTTTCTGTTTTCATGAATCTAACCTTGAATTTTAAAGAAATTGAATTGAGGGTAAAGGGTTTTAAAAGCAGGTTTTTATTTGTGAACAACAGAACAATGGCTCGTAACACCTTGGATTAGAGTTAAATATGTCACATTGTGAGGCTGTACTTAGACTTTTTAAATGTCGTTGTATTTTTTGTGGAAAAAATAATTGTAGAATATAATTTGCAGGAAATACTTTTCAATTTTTTTTAATTTCAATACTGTTTTATTTGCTATACAAAGTTTATTTGTACTATTAGCCAAACAGTGTTGAATGTATTGTTTGCCTGTGTAATTACTGCTTCTTATGATAATTGTAGAAGACTATGTCTTCATGATCTATCATTTAAAAATACATTTATTATCATTGTATTTTTAATCAACACAAATTTATGCAATACATGGTATACTGTTGATATTAAAGATATTCTAGTCCTAGTATTTTGAGCACAGATCTAGTGCTATGAAGAGCATAAAATTTAAAAATTTCATGAGTTGATGGACTATTTGAGGAACAAGAATTTTGTCTGCCACATTTATTGAGTATCGATCAGTACAGAAATTAAGCTACATGGTTGATATGGAAAGATTAAATATGGTAGCATTCTCAAACTTATTTTCTTTATTTATAAATGTGCTTAATCAATCTCATAAGAACTAATAGTTGAAACTTTCTTTTTTTTGGCCTATGGATAAATAGTATTTGAGCCTGGGCTTAAGTTTGGTTGGTCTGACACTTAAACCCCTTAACTTTCAACTAAACAATTCTCTGTGTAATGATAATATGAGGCTTTTGATGATAAGAAATAGAAACTAAGTCATATATAGTGCTATGGAAGTACTGAGGAGGACGTAAGGGACTCCATATGGGAAGACTCAAGAAGAATTCACGGTGAAATTTTCCAAAAGATGGAAACTCAAGAATTGATGCAACAGAAATCACAGCTTTTCCAAATACTGAAAGGGAAAATTATAAAAAGCACCAATGGCACATTTTGAACATTGGAAAGATCCAAAAATTAGGCGTTCATAGGACACTCTAGGTTTGCTAAATTGTGGAGTGTTTTAAGAATAGGAAAAATAAGGTTCAGAAACGTTATAAGAAATTTTCAGGATTAAATTACACATAAAATATGTGAGAGAAACAGAAATTAAATGCTGATATTGGGGTCGTATCCTGAGTTATAATGTTATAAGTGTTTTTGTATGCATTTTCCTTCCTTTATGTATGGAAGTTTCATCTAGGTCTCAAGGTTAGTAGGCATTTTCTGGAGAAAATGGTGCTTTTGGGTACTACTCCCCCAACTTGAGTTACTTGCCACCATCTAATTCACGTCTTGAATGAAAGTATTATTTCTTGCAAGTACCTCTACTAATAGATAATAGATATTTCTATTATTATCCACAGATTACAGAAGAGGGTTGCTAGGAGGAATGTCACAGGATGCTGTCTGAAGAGAAAGACTGTGGAAAACCATGGCTTCAATGAACTCAGAGGTCAGGACCAGAAAAGAAAATGAGAGGTCACTAAAGCCAAATGTTAATTTCTTGGGATTTCTTCTGTACATGCAAAGAACTCCAGACCATCCTATGATTCCTCATAAATAAGAAAAATATTTTAGCAATTATTGTCTAAGATGGAACATGACAATTTAGGAGTCACTGGGACCAACCCCCCCTTTGCAATGTTGCTCTGCTTTGACTACAAATATGTCTAATGGTTTTCTAATTTTTCTTTAATTCAACTTCTGAAGTTTGAGAGCTGTGTCATCTTTGTCAAGTCTGATTGTTGAGTATGTGGATGGATGTTTCTGGCATAATGTTAGAGCTATAAATAATGGTATTTCAAATAAACTTTAAAAAAGACCTTTCAATACAAAAATTTTTTTCTATAAATTACATACTAGGTACTATGCTAGTAATAGAAAAAGGATATGCCCAATATACTTCTCTTGCCTTTCAAGACATGGAGTTAAATTGGATAAATGATAGAAGCAAATAAGTGATAAAACATTTGATTTGGCTATCCTGTGGAAGAACTAAGCAGACAGTGTTTTGAAAGCACGGAGAATGAATATTTATCTAAGTCTAACAAGGATAGGTATCTTATTTGAGGCTGTGTTAGAATGAGTCTTGGAGGGAAGAAAATTTTACACAGAGAGTATCAAAAAGTAAGGCCAGGCTGAGGTCCTGACACCTGAAAATAAAGGGTGATATGAGGGGATCTCTCAATGGGTTTCATTACCATGTTTCTCAATGTATGAAATTCTCCAAGTTACGAAACAATCAGTATCTTTATTTATTTAAGAAGTATGTACCAAAGAGTTCCCATTCATTTAGATGCTGGAAATACAGCACTGAATAGGACAAAAGATATTTTTTTCCCCCCTCAAAGACTTGGTCATGTGGAAGAAATGTAAATAAATAGAAATACAAAAACAAACAAACAAACAAATAAACAAAAAAAAAACCTTGACATGATACAATAAATAGATGAATGAGGAACTAAATGTTTTACTTACAGTGGACAGAATGATATTTGAGCTACAATGTGAAGTTTTTGTGATCAAAGAAAACCGTAGTAAAGGGTTTGGAAATGTTTATGTTAATTGCTGTCCTGGTGTGAATCAGTGGCATATACAAGAATCAATATGAGGTCCAGATTATAGTGGATAAAGCGAAAAGAAACACAACAGATATGGAAATCTGGGAAGGGACCATATTATCCAGGTTCTTGTCAGCCAAGATAAAGAGCTTAGATTTACTTTATGTGAATGAGAAGGCAATGGAAGAGACCTAAATGCAGGGGGATGATATGATCTGATTTATATTTTAAAAATAATCACTCTGGCTTTTACATGAAAATCAAATTGTACAAGATATGAATGAAAGTGGGAAACCCAGATAGAAGGTTTTATCATAAGGCAAGGAATATATTGTCTTGACTTTATGGAGTGGTAATACAGATAGAAGAAAGACCCGGAATTCACATATACTTTGGATATAAAATTGGTAGTAATGGTAGTTGCATTACATGCTCAAAATAAAGATGGAATCTAAAAATAACTCCTAGAAGTTTTGGCTTGAACGACTATGTAATTCGTGGGGCCAGTTACAAAGATTAGGAAGATGAGAAGTGGATTTGTTTATCAAAAACTGACATTCTAACTTCTCAATGACGGACAACAGGAAAGGATAGCAGAAATCAGAGTCTTGTGGAAATTCTTACATGGGGTGTGTTTGAGACTGTACTGGGTTTTTCAGAGACACAGAACCATTTGGTAAAAGAGAGGAATTTTTTTAAGGAATTGGCTCATGAAATTATGGTGGCTGAGGACTCCTATGACCTGTTGTCTGCAAGCTGGAGGTAAACCAGTATTGCAGATCTATGTGAGTCCTGAAGGCCAAGAATCAGTGGAAATAAGATGTAAATCCTACTTTGAAGTCAAGAAATGATGAAATAAAATATCCCATCTCAAGCAGTAAGGCAGAAAAAAAGAGAACAGATTTCCTCTTCCTGTTCTTTATTTCTTCAGTGTATTCGATGATGCCCATCTATACTGGGAAAGGCAATCTTCTTTACTGGGTCCATTGATTCAAATGCTAAATTTATCTGGAAACACTATCACAGATACACCCTGGAATAATGTCTAATTTGTGCATCTTGTAACCTAGTTAAGTTGTCATATAAAATGTACCATCATAGTGATCATCTAGAAAGCATTTTGATTTTTCTGTATATCAATACCTAAGTCAATAAAGATCGTAAGAGACATAATAAATTTCAGAAAGAAAAGGTAAGTCAGAGTGATAATATTATATATTTTAGCTTTATATAAATTAAAAATATAAAGCTCCACTTCAGTTACTTAGTTCATTTTTGGTTGAGATATGATGTACTTACTTACTGGAAATATTAGTTAATGTAAATGAGGAGATAATATCCTGAAACCTTTATGTATGTTTACCTAAAAGTAGAAAAAAGGCACCTGTACCTCTCTCTGTAAACATAATACACTGTCCAGAAAGCATTTCTCAGATATATTCTTTCTTTCTGGACTGAATATTGAATCTGAAGAGAAGAAAAATTTGGACTTTGTGATTTAAGAGTAATAAAAATTACAGAAGAAACACCCTCAAACAAATCATTTTTTTGTTCGTTTATTGCTACTTACTGATAAAGTTATCTAGTTGTTTGGAAGTTTAGAGGTTTGGCACCTAATATATGTTGGATGCATAGAATTGAAGTAATATCCGTTGAAGAAGAGAAGTCATATGCAAAGTAAGTATAAGAAATTCTTATATTAAAAGCTTATTTAGGAGAATGCATCTAATCTGTTATGCAGTTATGATGCGATGAGCCCTGTGCTACATGTGTGGGTCTTGGACAAAGATAGAAAGACTCATGCTTCTTCTTCAGAGATTAATGTCTTCTGTAGTAGTTTGACACAGTTCTTGTTTATTTATTTATTTATTTTGTATTGTACTTTAAATTCCAGGATACATGTGCAGAACATACAGGTTTGTTACATAGGGATACATGTGCCACGGTGGTTTGCTGCACCCATCAATCCATCATCTACACTAGGTATTTGCTATCCCTCTCCTATCCCCCACTCCCTGACAGGCCCCAGTGTGTGATGTTTCCCTCCCTGTGTCAATGTGTTCTCATTTGTTCAATCCCAGTTATGAGTGAGGACATGTGGTGTTTGGTTTTCTGTTCTTGTTAGTTTGCTGAAAATGATGGTTTCCAGCTTCATCCATGTCCCTGCAAAGGACATGAACTCATCCTTTTTTTTATGGATGCATAGTCTTCCATGGTATATATGTGCCACATTTTCTTTATCCAATCTATCATTGATAGGTATTGGGTTGGTTCCAAGTCTTTGCTATTATGAATAGTGCTGCAATAAACATGTGTGCATGTGTCATTATAGTACAATGATTTATAATCTTTTGGGTATATACCCAGGAATGGGATTGTTGGGTCAAATGTTATTTATAGTTCCAGATCCTTGAGAAATTGCTACACTGTCTTCCAAAATGATTGAACTAATTTACACTCCCACCAACAATATAAAAATGTTGCTACTTCTCCACATCTTCTCCAGCAACTGTTGCTTCCTGATTTTTTTTAATGATCACCATTCTAAATGGCATGAGATGGTATCTCAACGTGGTTTGATTTGTATTTTTCTAATGACCAGTGATGATGAGCTTTTTTCATTAAACAATTAGTTTTTTTATGGTTTTAGGTCTTATGTTTAAGATTTCAATCCATCTTGAGTTGATTTTTGTATAAGGTGGAAGGGGAAGTAGTACAGTTTCAGTTTTCTGCATATGGCTAGCCAGTTTTCCCAGCACCATTTATTAAAAAGAGAATCCTTTCCCTGTTGCCTGTTTCCATCAGGTTTGTCAAAAACAGATGGTTGTAGATGGGTGACATTACTTCTAAGGCCTCTGCTGTGTTTCATTGGTATATATATATATATATATATCTGTTTTGGTATCAGTACCATACTGTTTTGGTTACTGTAGCCTTGTAGTATAGTTTGAAGTCAGAGAGTGTGATGCCTCCAGCTTTGTTCTTTTTACTTAGGATTGTCTTGGCTATATGGGCTCTTTTTTGATTCCATATGAAATTTAAAGTAGTTTTTTTTTCCGATTCTGTGAAGAAAGACAATGGTAGTTTGATGGGGTTAGCATTTTATCTATAAAATACTTTGGGCAGTATGGGCATTTTCATGATATTGATTCTTCTTGTCCATGAGCATGACATTATTTTCCATTTGTTTGTGTTCTCTCTTATTTTCTTGAGCAGTGGTTTGTAGTTCTCCTTGAGGAGGTCCTTCACATCCCTTGTAAGTTGCATTCCTAGGTATTTTATTCTCTTTGTAGCAATTGGGAATTTGAGCTGATTTTCCTTTATCAATTTAAGGATATTATAATTTATGCCTACGGATTAGTTTTCTGAGGGTTATTATCTTAAGTGGGTCATGAACTCTATCAAACTTTTTAAAAATACATCTATAGAAAAGCATATTTGCAAACTAAAAGTTCTTAAAAATTCTATTGCAATAAAAAGAGTTATCTGGTTTATTCCTGGATTTCCTAAAGATAGGTAATTAATTATTATTATTTTCACTGAATAACCAATGTTATCTTTCTAAATAGATGTCTTTTGTAAATTAAATTTAAACATCACTATTGGAATCAATAGACATTACTATTAGAATCAATAGAGAAACTGAGGATTTTTAAGATGTGAAAAGATATGATCAAATCTAATATAATTTCCTTCCTTTTAATAGGATCATATTCAGGATATCATCATCTATTTATTGAGCATCTATAGTGTACATAGCTCTGTGATGAGTGTAATTGGGAATAAAGCTGTAGGGGTAAGTCACAGACCTTGTTCACACAGAGCTAATTGGAGAGATAAATTTAACACACTGAGATAATTGGATGATGTGACCTATCACATATGACAGTATGTAAAAGGAAGACGCAAAGTGTGGGGAAGCTGTCAATTGACATACGGAAAAGAGAAAAGGTCAAGGAATTTCAGATGGCTGAAGAAATCAATGTGCAAGAAGTTGAGCTTGTTTTTTTTAGGCTTGGTTCCCCATTCAGAAGAGAGCATTTGTGAAACAATGATTGTTCACATAGGTTATTGTAATAGTCTATGTCTACTCCATTTCAAATCTTCTCTGTCAAATTTTGGAAATCTCTATGAACAAGTAAACACCCGAAAACATCCCATCCTAAAAGTGCCAAGATTCTAAAATTGCCTCTTTAATCATGTAAATTTCTGTTGATTTAAAACAAATCCACATAAATATACATTTTACAAGATTACAGATCCAATAATATTTATTTTTGCTCACTTGAGTTTTGCTCTTTGTAGTTGTTTTTAATTTGGTTCTGTGTATATTTTCAGTTTGTGATGTTCCAGGTTTTCCTGAAACATATATTCTAATCAAAATAAACTTCTAGGCTGGTTTTAAGGTCCATCATGGGGAAGAATGACCTTATTTTATTAATCAATGACCTTCATGCCAACATAATCGACCCTTGCTTACTTACCTAAATCCTCTCTCTTTGCTTTTGACAAAATAAGATTCTCCCTCTCAGTAGCCTTTTCTAAAGACACTCAGAAATGTCCTTCTTCCTATTAGTACTTAACTACAGACACTATATTTACCCATTAGCTTCTCATCACAGTAATTGGGCACAGAGATCAGATGTAAACCCCAGGAGTTAGGCAGCCTTTTAGTGAAAGTGGCAAAGCATATTGAGTGAGTTATTTTACAAATAAAGAAAATAATCCTAACATGTTAATATGTTGGAGATGAGAAAGATACAAGCTAGTTAAACATCTGTATTATCTTTAGATAACAATGGTTATTTGGCAGTGGTGGTGAGGTCGAACAAAATCCTAACTCAGTTCCAAGTAAGCATTTGTTTGTCCTGTTTATTGAACATAGAAATGATTCAGTACTTTCAGGAAAACAAAGTTTTATATGACACAGTCTTTAGATTGTAATCTTTTAATATACAGTGACTTGCTCAGTGACATCCTCTATAAAAGAAACTTGCTCTCAAACTGGACTCCACAGACATTAACAGTTGGTGAAGCTAATGATCATGGTTGAAGAAAAAATCAGCAAAAAGTGTCACAGATCTTTCATCATCACTATCACTGACATCACTTTATCTCACTTCCCAATATTTTTCTTTGATGTATTAAGGTATCAAGTAAACCACAGTTGAAGGAAACATTTTTGTTTGGCTTAATAACAACATTTTTCAGAAATCCTTTCTAGCTTGCATGTATGAATAGATTCTATTCACTCGAAAAGCTGCATATTTTAATATGACCCCATTTTCTGTGACAAAAAAGAAAATTGGAAAATGATTTTTAAGTTTTCTAAATGCAATAAAGACAATACTGGATTTTTTTTCTCAATAAAAAGAACATAGAGTTTTCGTTCTATAACATTTTGTCTATCTTATCAGGAAGATCATTTACAGGGATGCTGGTGTGTTGTACTAAGTTGCCACAAGCACTGTATCACTGACCTGTAAACTCGCAAGAAATACTTAACAATCTTGTCAATGTTTGCAGTGGGAAAAGGCATTTTCATGTCTTTATGTTTCTTACTTCTTGGAATGTTCCTGAAAGTCCCATGTTGAATTGATGAAGTACTAAGCTATTATGGTTTATCAAACATCTAATTTAGGCTCGCATTATTTATAAATTTGTATATGACAATATTCAAGCATATTCTACATTGAAGTATGTAGAAACAAGTTTTTCTAGCAATAGGGTGGTTTTATAATCACCATGATGATTGCAACCATTGATGCTTTTGTAATCACACTGCAATATAATCATTCTCTTCTCTTTTATCCAAAGCTAATAATGTTAAAGGATGGCACACACTTCACAGCAAGTTCCTTAAAAGGGCATTATAAACACCCTCACAAATGTGCTAATGTGATAATGGTGAAGAGGTCCTCAGATTGTTTTCTAAGATTCATCCTTTATATTTAGATAGAGATGTATACACAAGATCATTAAATAAATTTACCAGACTGTACCCCACCAACTCATCACTAAAATTAAGCCTGCTAAAATCCCTCTGATCAATTAGGGGAGAATGTGGTAACCAATGCAAAGTTAAGTGATTTGGGAAGGTCTCGTCTAACTACCCAGCGCACTTGCAACACAAATGTTCATGAAATGACCATCTTGAAAGATGAAGGGTCGTGGCCGGGCCAGGGGCTCACGCCTGTAATCCCAGCACTTTGAGAGGCCGAGGCGGGTGGATCACGAGGTCAAGAGATAGAGACCATCCTGGTCAACATGGTGAAACCCCGTCTCTACTAAAAATACAAAACATTAGCTGGGCATGGTGGCGCGTGCCTGTAATCCCAGCTACTCAGGAGGCTGAGGCAGGAGAATTGCCTGAACCCAGGAGGCGGAGGTTGCAGAGAGCCGAGATTGCGCCATTGCACTCCAGCCTGGGTAACAAGAGTGAAACTCCATCTCAAAAAACAAACAAACAAACAAACAAACAAAAACAAACAAACAAAAAAAACGGAAGGGTCTTCTCCTAGCCTACATAAAAGTACCCAATAAAGATAAGTAATAACTTTTTCCAGGATCCCACTTTGAAATTGTTCCATGTTCACTGTTTCTGCGTATTTCCTTTATGGGCTAGCCCGTTGACTACTCTCTCATGGCCTGAACTTTTCTAATGCCGGCTTTGACTCATGAATTCTATTTTGTTTCCCACTCCAAGATTGGCTAGCCCAGTTAAAATATATAGATATAGATATAGATATAATGATCATATATAATATATATATATATAGAGAGAGAGACAAAGAGAGAGAGAGAGACAGAGAGAGAGAGGGAGAGAGAGAGGGAGAGGCGAGGCTTATTCTTGGGTGACCCATTGGATCTAGAATACGGTCTTTGAGTTTTAAAAGACGTATATCTGGGGAATTGAAACATTCAATCATCTCCTCTGTATTGCATTATTGGGTAAGGAAAGTTCAGTTTGTACTTATTGGACCTGAAAGGCAGGAAAAGGAAATGTGGGTCAGTGTCCTGGCAGAAAGATATGGCACACTCAAATTAAGAAAGTAAGGATGATTTAATGAGTATATAATTTCATGTGTATGAGTATAGTTGAGGAAAACCAAGAATGGTATGCCTAACGTCAAAGCTAACAACAGAGAGGAACCAGCTAATATTATTAGTCCAGACTGGAAAACAAGAACAAATGGTTGCTGGAAGTTGAAAAGGAAGGTAAAGCTTTTAGCTGTAGAATAGAAGACAGGACCTATGGCACAGAAAGGTGACTGTGCCAATTTATTTTCTCCACTGATTATGAGGGGCCAGAATAAGGACACAGAAAGAATTAGGCAGAAACAAAGGAAGTAAAATATTGTTGAACTTTGTTAATTGATTAGGTATTATGGGATATTATTTTCATAAGTGTTTATGAAATGCTGATATATATGACTTTTATCATTTATTTTACATATTAAGAAACAAAGAATCTAAAACCTGAAGTAACTAGATCAAAATCACATATAATCACCTGATCACAAAGGCTGATATTTATAGCCCTTGGATGTTGAACTGCCATCTAATGACACTTATAGGCAGGACCAAAAACATGACCCCATTGATTTGTGCCAACAGTGTTTCTGCAAGATTCTCAAATCATGTCCCTTGTGGTGATACATCTTATCAAGTTCTACTTTCAAAAAGAATTAAGACATCTCTTAATTTTCATGTAATCATTAGCCTGGTATTTTTGCTTATGTCCATATAAGGCTTTTCCCTTTACCAGCGAACAATTTAGAAACCATCACTTTAGACTGAGGCTTTCATTATATTCACAAGACAGATACGTTTAGAAATAAGATTTCCAACATGTTTCCTACTGCCCTTTCTCCTAAGCATACATTGAAAAAAAATTTTTTGTAACAATTAGAATTAAATTCAGTGCATAATTTCAGAATGTCTTAATATCTCTTACACTTATGAAATAGATAATAACCAACTGCAACCTCACGTTTTCCAGAGATTATGAATCTATGCCTGTTCTCAACTATTGAGTGGAGAAAAATTATGCTTCCTGAATACACCTGGAAAGAAAAGAAGAAATGTTTCTCAGGCAATGATACCAGGAGATAATAGACTATTAAATTATTATTCATAGAAGTGGATTTAGCAAATATGTGAATTCATTGTCTCCTTACACATCTGGTGCTGAAATACTGTATAGCTGTCTACTGTGCCAAAATAAATAAATAAATAAATAAATAAATAAATAAACAAACAAATAAATAATCTACACCTTTTCACAAACTCGGGTCATAGAGTTACTTATTCAGTAATTGTTTATTGGGTGCCCTTTCCTGCTACAGAATATACTGAGTTCTGAGCACACAACTGCAAATGAAATTTTTTTACATGGTCTCTGACTTCTTGAATCTAACAAAGTAGGGAGAAACAGCCTAAATGCACATAACAAAAATATTATATATTGTGAAAAGTGTTACCCGTATAAGGAATCACAAGTGTATCCCACACAAGGTGCTTAGGCAAGAGGGCACAAACGGAGGCAGAAATCTAAGTGGTCAGCCATGTGTCATGATGTAGGGCTGTGGCAGCTTGGAGGAAAAAGTATTATTTGTTCACAATACAGAAGGTGACATTTTTTTCAATCCATCTTTTGGAAGAGAAATATTTTTCTGAACCATACAGAGACACTATAAGAAATAAAGATTTCTGAACTACTGTGAGGAAATATTTGACTTCCTATGAAAAAAAAAATATTAAAGAAGCCGGATTTCATTGGGTTAGCCAGCAGGTCCTCAAATGAAAAACAAAAGACATTTAAGCTAACATTTAAAGGACAAGAAGAAATTAACCAAGTCAGGAGAGAAATAGAGAGTTAACATAGGATCACAGGGCAGATGATCCCCATGCTGGAAAAAAGCCTGATTTAATTTGGAAAAAGTAAATTGTTGTCAGATTGCGGTGGGAGAAAGGAAATTTAACATAAGATATGCTTGTAGAGAAAGGTAGTGAAAAAAAATCATACAGGATCTTGTAGAGCATCATGGCGAATATCCATTGCATTTATTCAGTTGGGTGGTTATATCTTGACGGCAGGATGGCTGTAAGTGCTGATAATGAAAAAGCAAATGAAGAGACAAGTTCAGAAAACAAGAACATTTTCTCCTGGAGATAGAATTCTATCTGTTATCTTTAATAAGTGAATTATCTTAGTGATTAGAATAACTAATGAGTACTAGGCTTCACACTTAGGTGATTAAATAACCTATACAACAACCTCCAACGACACGCATTTACCTATGTAACACACCCACACATGTACCACTGAACTTAAAAAACTAAGAGAGCGAAGGAAAGAAGTTCCAGTTACTGTATCGAGGAAGAGTTAGAGTAGAAGAGAAGATTGCAAAAAGATGGAATGAGTTCAAAGATGCGGAAGGAAGCCCCAGGGAAGGGGCTGTTTCGAAGGCCCAGAGAGGAACTGCCTCGAGAATGGCCTACTTGCCTAAAAACCCTGAGCAATCAATCTAGTGAGGTGCAAATGCAAACTATCTATTGAATTTGCCTCCAATGACCCTTGCAATCACATAGTCATGACAGTAGACTGGATTGAACCAAGTAGATTAAACCAGGTAAGTGGATGAAAGACACATATGGGATCTTAGGAAATAGAGACAGTAGTTATACACATATTTTAGCTGACCTTCAGAAGCAAATTTCTTCAGATAACTGATTATAAGAATATATGGGACCACGGGATCATATTTTAAATGTTTATATTTATATATTTAAGTATTAGAGCAATGGGTTCATGCCCTAGGTTATTAGGGATAGACCAATAAATAAAGAAAGGTTGGTGACTGAGGATTGAGAGAGATGACCAAACTGCAGGATCAAAATCGCTGAGGAGGTGGAAGGGGTGCAGAGAGGCTGTGGTCCAGAAAACATGGAGAGGAACCGGTCTTTGACTCAGCATAATTCTCTCATTGGTAGTAAGAGGAATAACTAGTGGATCATTCATTCATTCATTTATTTATTCATTCTTCATTCATTTATTCATTTATTCTAACAGAAAAAAATGAAAGTATTTCTTAATTTCATTATGGTCTAGCCACTGTGCCAAAGGTTGGGCATACTTAGGTGAGCAAGACCACCGTGATCTCTGTCGTCATGGGGCTTTTCAGTCAAGCACAAGTGACAGACAATAAACGAACAAATAAAACAAATGAAAAACAAAGTAAAATGAAGTGACTTAAAGAAAACAAAAAGGGCTGGGCTTGGTAGGGGGCGCCTGTAATCTCCTGGGCAGAAGGATCACTTGCGTCCAGAAAGTCAAGGTCACAGTGAATTATGATTATGCCACTGTCCTCCAGCCTAGTTGACAGACAGAGCAATACCCTCTCTCCAAAAGCAACAACAACAATTAAAACAAAATGTGAGGTTAAATGTAGTGAGAGTGATAAGGGGAGGGAGGAGAGTATAGATAGAGTAGTCAAGGGAGGACAGTGTCCTCTTGGAAGAGGGAGCCTTTGTGCAGAAACCAGAGTGAATGCATGAGCTGTACCAGATCTGAAGGTGGATTTTGCCAAAGAAGCAAAGAATCAAAGAGGAGAGACATTGGGAGAGGTGTGGCCACCAGCGTTGTCTCTAAACAAAAGCATTTATATACAATAGCAGGAGGCAGACACTATTACAGTTACTTAGGGTCCAAAATCATTTTTAAAAACTCTGATGTTAGCTTATTTAAGGAAGCATCTATTGGCAGCCTACCCTCAAGTACTTAACCTTATGTTGCCCCGTCATGATTCTTCTTTTCCCCCTGAGTATTTTGAGGTAAATCTCTGCATGGTGTACTCTCTTATGTCTCTGTGTTAATACTATATTTGATCTTTTAAAGACGTCTCTTGTATTTGGCACAGAACTGGGTCTCAAATATATTATAAGCCTTATGCCAGTCTCCAATAACTGGTGAAATGCTGTTACCTGATGTTTCAGCTGCTGTCAAGTTCCTAGTTGCTCTGGGAATGTTTTACCTTTCATTAGCATAATGATAGAGTTTACAGTTATCTATAGCATGTAATTACATCCATTAATAGTAACATTGCATTTTTACATTAATTATAATGAGAATTAATGGATAGTTATGTGGATTTTCAGCTATAAGGAAAAATTTTGGTACCAATTACTCATGTACAGCTAAAGATGAATTTATGGACAAATTTACCTCAGTAATTCTTTCAGGAAAATATGAGAGTTCAAGTACCAGTAACCATGAATTATGAAATTTAAGCATATGTATATATATATATATATATATATATATATATATGATGAGAAATTAGAGTCTGTAACTGTATATGAAAAAGGATTATTGTAAGAGGAGGTCACATGGTACAGTATTAAGGAGGAGGAACTAGAACTGAATTAGAATCCAATGTCTGCCATTTTCAAGCTCTTGTTTAAACTCCTCCACCCTTTGTTTCTTCCTACTTTGTAAGATGACTACAGCTCCCAAACTGTGCCCATTAAAAAAAAAAAAATTATGGCCAGGTGCGGTGGCTCAAGCCTATAATCCCAGCACTTTGGGAGGCCGAGGTGGGTGGATCACGAGGTCAAGAGATCGAGACCATCTTGGTCAACAAGGTGAAACCCCGTCTCTACTGAAAATACAACAATTAGCCGGGTGTGGTGGTGCATGCCTGAAGTCCCAGCTACTCGGGGGGCTGAGGCAGGAGAATTGCTTGAACCCAGGAGGCGGAGGTTGCGGTGAGCCGAGATCGCGCCATTGCACTCCAGCCTGGGTGACAACAGTGAAACTCCGTCTCAAAAAATAATAATAATAATAATAATAATAAATCTTCAGCATGCTTCCTGGCACACTGCAAATGATCTACAAATTGTAGTTTTATACATGGAGAATAGGGAGTAGTATCAATGAATAAAGGCTTAAGAAATATTATTTTTTCTTAAATATCTAAGAGAAGGTAAATTCATGATTTAAAACTGTATTCTTTGATGTCCAACAGGAAAAAAAAAAATTGACCAGTAGTGTAAGTGAGGCTGAGAGATGCAGAAGGTGGCTGTGGAAACTATATTTCACAGTCCATAAAATCAGAGTGGCATACAATTTTGAATGGAAGACCAACCACAGTTAAAAAGTAAATTCCCTCCTGGCATGCATATTATCCATAATAAGGCAAAATGAAGTTACAAGCATCTCACTGAAATGCAGGGGTGTAAAATACTAAAATTCTTCTAGGTGCCCAAGGCTGGTTAAAGAAAAGTTAATGTGTAATAAAAATTAATATTAATTTAGAACTTGCAAAATGCTTTCATGGGTTTACATGCATTCTTGCTCCCCAGACATTTCCTCTTTTCCTCCCTCCCTCCATCTATCCCTCCCTCCATCCCCCCTCTCTCTCTCAAACACACTTCTGTGTTCTTAAAAATGATGGCTTTTGTTCCAAAGGTTTTCAGGATGCTTTAATTCATGACACAACTAGATGAGAATGTTTTATACATTTTGATGTCTATACTTTGCAACCTAATCATCAGAACCTCGCTTATTAAATTATTGAATCCTATGACAACCATCCTAATCAGGGAAGGTGCTGTCATTCCCATTTTTGAGTCTGGCAAATATTTGCCCTGGATGCTTTTAAGCTACATGATCCTTCCCTCATCCAATTAATCACAAAGAAAACAGAAGGCAAAATACCTGCACAATCAGTGTGGTCAAGAACAACTCTGTATGTGAATTTGTCTTTCTCTTATCCACTGCCTCAAATTAAGAGCACATCAACACTATGAAGAGAAAACACCTTGACATTTTCCAAATCTTGAGAAAGCGTACAATCATTCAGTAATGAGATTTCCATTCCCTCTTGCACTCCCTTCGCAGGGTCCTTAAGTGCCCCATGCAGATGGCTGTCAAGCAAGCCTGGGAACAATATCACCAGCAAAAGCTGCCTGATGGAGAAAGTAAAGGAACCCTCTGTCCTCTGCCTGCAGATTTGAAATGACCTCTGCTTGAGCCTTTGCCTTCATTAGCAGAAAATTCTTTGCTTCACATTTGGAGACATGGGCTCAAGGGATGCAGGCTAATGTTCTCTAAATTGGGTTTAAGATTAGACCTCCATTCTAATATCAAGTTACATTTAGAGTCTTAAAGAACCCTAATTTCCTCTAAAGGGAGCCTAATTTAATCTCCCTTCCAGGTGGGCTTTTGAAAAGGTGCTGCAGTGTAGACAAGCCCTCGACCCCTCCATCCACCTTCAGTCTTTCACTTAGGGTATTCTAATTGGCTTTCCCTCCAAGAGTCAGCAAATGGTGATTTTTGAGAAGATTTCATTTGGGTATCACACGCTGCCACGTCTGCTAGATACATGATCCATTAAAAATACAGACTTATTTCAGGGGAAATGGTCTTGATTTTGTTAGAAAATCCACTGTCTTGCCGAATTTCCTCCCCAGCTGCAGGAAAACAACAAGCTTACCTCAGTGACAAGAAAGCTGGCTCTTTAATAAAAGGTCAGAGGGCAATTAGAAATCAAGACTCACATGGTCTTCAAATCAAATAAACTTAAGTTGCAGTTGGAGAGTATTTTCCTTAACCATGCCTCCTTGTCTTCTTGTAGTAAATCATAAAATACAGGCTTTCTAAACACTGAAACAAAGTATTACACATTCTAACATTATAAAATTGTTAACACTGATTTATTTTATTATTATTATACTTTAAGTTCTGGAGTATATGTGCAGAACATGCAGGTTTGTTACATAGGTATACATGTGCCATGGTGGTTTGCTGCATCCATCACCCCTTCATTTACATGAGGTATTTCTCCTAATGATATCCTTCCCCTAGCCTCTACTCCCCTACTTTCTCTTCCCTATCCCACCACCCCCTTGCTATCCCTCCCCTATACCCCACCCCCTGCTATCCCTCCCCTGGCCCTCCACTCCCTTACAGATCCCAGTGTGATGTTCCCCTCCCCGTGGCCATGTGTTCTCATTGTTCAGTACCCACTTATGAGTCCGAACAAGCAGATAACACTGATTTTTAAAGATAATAGAGCAAAAAGATACGCAACTTAAATATATGTTCTCTTGACCTATCCATTTACTCACTAGTTTAACAAGTACGTATTGGCATCTGACTCCATGGTAGGCATTGTTCTAGACACTGGGTAAGATCCCTAAACAAAAGAGCCATACTGTCTGCTGTCTACAGACCTACAGTATTGTGAAGGAGATAGGCAATAAACAATAATATTCTGTTGTATTCATTAAATGTTAATCTTATTTTGACTTTATGCCAGGTTTTCTTTTTTTAACCTCTGAATGTATTTATTCACTAAATCATTTTACATAAGGCTTTTAAAAGTCAAGTTGGTGTGTGATATGTATGTGTGTATGGGTGGTAGGGTGGATAATGAAAGCACAGCAATTTTCCTAAATTCAGATTTTAATGAATTTATAATATATAAATAAGAAAACAGGAATAAAATTCCAACAAGTATTTGGACCCTAAGTCATCCCATTATATTATCCTGCAACATCTAAGAAACAATGTTGCTGAAATAAGAGAAAAAAATGAAATTGCTTTTCTTCTAGTAACTTTTTTCTTTTGTGAATTCTCTGTATTCTGATAGAATTCAATGACTTTCCTTTTCCTTCCTCCCTTCCTCCCTTCTTTCCTTTCTTCTTCTATTACTTTCTCACCTTTTCCTTCCTTTTTTTTCCCCCTCCCACTTTTTAACTAATAAAATGTAAACAAGAGGGCGCTTTAAGGTCACTAAGAATGTTTAGTTTAAAATATTAGATAAAGATTATTTCTGTTAATTGTTTATTTTTGTTTTCTTGACCCTTCAGATATTTTTCTTTTATAGACAAAAAGTCAAACAGGTTGTTTTTGGTTTGTTTGTTTTATTTTGCTTTTTTTGGGACAGCATCTTACTCTGTCACTCAGGCTGGAGTGCAGTGGTGCAGTCACAGCTAACTGCAGCCTGGAACTCCCTAGGCTCAAGCAATCTTCTCACCTCAGCCTCTCGAGTAGCTGGGAACATAGGTGCACACCACCACAGGCAGTTTTTTTGTTTGTTTGTTTGTTTGTTTGTTTTGTAGAGATGGGGAATCACTATATTGCTCAATTACTCAGCCTGGTCTCAATCCTCCCACTTCAGCCACCCAGATTGCTGGGATTACAGAAATGAGCAATTGTGTCTGGCCATGTTTTTTGCTTTTTACCTATTATTATCCTTCCTCTTAAAAAAGAAAAATTCTCAGGGACTCGTTTTACTTCCAGAATAAAGTTCTTACCTAGAATTATTGGACTTAAGATTCATGAACAATTGGGCTCTAACCTATACTTATTTTAACATTAACAAAAACATACTTTCAACCTTGCAATAACAACTGTAATTCCATTGTTCTTAGAGATTGAATGTGGTGTGAAAGTTCATGTATCATTGTCCTTTCTCAACATTCTTTACTTTTTGTGAAACAGCAGTTCTTCCTTCTCACCTTATCTTCAGCATTGCAGTACAGCTCTCTCTTTCTGTGCTGTCAGAGTGACTTGCTAACCAGTCTAAGTCTGAGGGGACATAAAAGTCTTAGGTTGGGGTGTATATACTTGCCTGAGATGATAGATTCAAGTACTTAAGAGATGGGTATTAGCGGATAAAAGTCTGTAAGAAAGGTAACTATTTCCTGAGGTTACACACACACACACACACACACACACACACACACACACACAAACATTCTTCAGACCTAAAACAGTGTTTATGTGGGACTTCTTCCCCCACTCCATGAATAGCTGGGAGTTATAGACACTTAATGCAAAGAAAAAATAATTGCTTTTCTTATGTTTAAATTTCTTACTGAGCCCATTGATCTTTTTTTCTGGAAACCTATCTTATAATAAATAATCTTGTCAGCACAAAATAAGCCAATTATAAATACAATAATTTTCATATGTAATACAACAGCCTTTAGCAATTTTTCGGGTTTTGGTGGTTTCTGTTCCTTATATATTTACTAAACATAGATATATAGTTTTAATATGCAATTTAGGGGTCAGAAACTCCCACTCAGTTTTCTAAACATATCTCTGTATCTCTGTAATATCACTTCGTTAACATTGTTATAACCTGAGACTGAAAGGTTTCAATTTCCCCTGCCTCTTTTCTGTCTTGCTTATACTTGTCATTTACATTCTCAAATGCTATGCCACTCTGCCATTTCTTTTTATATCATCAGAAAACAACAAAAAAGAAAAGTGAAAATCTGCAGGTCAAATGAGCTGCCATCTTTCCCAATTTTTGTGGAAATTTTATATTGGTGATGTAGACCTAAAGTGTCTTTAGTACACTTAATTTTCAACAAATACCTGTTTTACATGAGAAATAGACAGTCACCGGTCCAATTTACTGCTTCAACTTCCCCACTGATAAAACAAGGATTTCAGTGAATTTTAGTTTTACATAAAGTATATCAAGGCAGTAATCCAAATTGTGAATTCTACCTTTTCCAACCTCAGTTCTTTCCAAGTGACCTCTTGACCACTTCTCCTTCTATGGTTCCACATATATGGTTTTCTGCTATCTTGAATATCCTGATTATATCTTGTTTCTTGTACATTCAGTAAATCCAGTTTTTCCTTAGGGAACAATGTCATTGCAGAGGCTTCCTTAACTCCCAGGACCTACACTTCTACAGACAGAAATAGAGATGGCTGCATCTGAAACACCATGGTCGTCCATTGTCTCTCAAGGTGATACGTCCATTATCTCTCAAGGTGATACATACCACAACAGACTGAATAACAATCATTCTTAAACCTGTCCACTTACTAGATCATTATATTCCTAGATAAATTTGTCCTATTTATGTTTCCAAGACCTAGCAGAGAACTACTCAAATGATGCACATACAATGAATTTCAACCCCGTGTTTTGAAGCATCACCCTATTTCTACAACCAAACCTCAGATGATAATTATTCCATTGACAGCAACAAAAACAAACCTTGGAGACTAGGGAGGGGAATCTAATTCTTAGATTTACTTCATCATATGAATGACAATGTTCAATATTTAACAAAAATATAAAACTGTAAATAAAATATGATAGCATGCCCCCCTCATACACACAAACTCAGCCAACATACACTGTTCCTGAGGAAGCCCACATTGTACTTACTAGACAGACTTTAAATAATTATTATAAATAGGTTTTAAAATAACTAAAGAAAACTATGTCTGGAATTAAAGGAAAGTATAAGAACAATGTCTTGCCAGATAGATAATATGAATAAAAAGAGATAAATTACAAAGCAAAAATAAAAAACGGAAATTCTAGATTCAAAAAGTGCAAAGACTGAAATGAAAAATGTACTATGGTGGCTCAATAATAGTTATGGGCCGGGCGCAGTGGCTCAAGCCTGTAATCCCAGCACTTAGGGAGGCCGAGGCGGGTGGATCACGAGGTCGGAGATCAAGACCATCCTGGTCAACATGGTGAAACCCCATCTCTACTAAAAATACAAAAATTAGCTGGGCATGGTGGCACACGCCTGTAGTCCCAGGTACTCGGGAGACTGAGGCAGGAGAATTGCCTGAACCCAGGAGACGGAGGTTGCGGTGAGCCGAGATTGCGCCATTGCACTCCAGCCTGGGTAACAAGAGTGAAACTCCGTCTCAAAAATAAAATAAAATAAAATAAAATAATAGTTATGAACTAGAAGAGAAAAGGATGGTGAACTTACAATAGTTGGTAATACAAAGAACAGAGGAAAAAGGACAAAAAACAAATGAGCAGAGCATCAAACCTTTGGAATAGCCTTAAAGACAACAATATGTAAATCACGGAAATCTCAAAAAGTGAGGAAAAAGAGAAAGCAGCAGAAAAGATACTTGAATAAATAACTTCTGAAAACTTGATGAATTTAATGAGAAACATTAATGTAAATATCCAAGAGCTCCATGGACCTCAAGTGAGATAAATCAGAGAGGTCCACACAAAGATACACCATAGTCAATGTTTCAAAGCCAAAGACAGAGAATTTTGAGAGCAGCAAGAAAGAACAAAATAAGTCTTCATATACAAGAAAGCCTAGGGAAATTAACAGCTTATTTCTCACCAGAATACACAGAAGCTGGGAGGCAGGGCAATGATATTTCAACAGCCTAATAAAGAGGAAACAAAAAATCCAAAACACTAGAAATCAAGAATTTTAATTTTACATACAACAAAACTGTCTCTCAAAAACAAGAAAGAAATTAAGACATCTTAAATAAATAAAAAATGTGAGAATCTGACACTAGCAGACCTGCTTTATCAGACATACTGAAAGGCATCCCTCAGGTAACACTGAAAAAACACTAGAAATAGCACAAATCTGACACTCAGAAATAAAGAACAGTGTCAAAGGTAACTACATAGGTAAATATAAAGAACATTCTGGATGCATATTTGTGTGCAAATTATTTTTATCTTATCTGATTCAAAAGATAACTGCATAAAGCAATAATTATAATATGCTAATGATCTTATAATGTATAAGAATTTAATCTGTCTTACGATAACAGAAAACAAGTAGGGGGAAGATAACAGTGTTATATTGAAGCTATTTATTATATGATTATAATTAAGTTTGCATTAGTCCAAACCAGAATACTTTAAATGAAAACATTAATTTAATACCCAGGGGAACTACCAAGAAAATTTTTTTAAAATAAAAAATTAATAAGGAAATTAACATATTAGTCTACAAAATATCTAACACCAATGAGGTAGTAATGGAAAACTAAAATAGTAAAATGGCAGACATAAATGTTCTTTATCAGGAATTATGATAACTGTAAATAAACTACACTCTTCAAACTAAGACAAGGAATGTCAGAAAAGATACAAAAAAAGATGATCTAATTATATGCTGTCTATAAAAGACACACCTTAGATTCAAACATACACATTGGCTGAGAGCAAAAGAATGGGAAAGTTACAGCGTGCAAACAATAATTGAATCAGAGATTATATGTCTCTATTAATAGCAGACAAAGTAGAATTTAAGACCAAATAAATGTTATTAAAGAAAAAGAAAGACATTTTTATTATTAAAAGGGTCAATCCATCCAGAAGACCTTATAATTATAAATGTATGTATCTAAGAGAAGAGTCCCAAAATGCTTGAAAAAAAAAAACTGTTTAAATTTAATTAAGTAATGATAAAAACAGGCAATTAGAAAAACAGCCTCCAATACTCTACTTTCAATAACATATGCCCCAAATGGTAAGAGTTAACAAAGATATAAAAGACTTAAACAGCAATATAAAACATTTAGTCCTAACAGATAATTCACACAAAACCACACTCAACAGCACAATATCCATTCTTCTCAAGTAAACAAAGAATATTATCTAAGATATATCATATGTTACAAAATAAATTAAATTCAAGATAGTTAAATTAATATAAAAATATTCTTCCATTACAAAAAACCAAAATTGGTAATATGAGAAGAAGTATTGGGAAATTCATAAATACATAGAAATTAAACAACACCCTCCTAAGTAATCAATGAGTAAAGGAGAAGTAAGATAAATTAGAAAACATTCTGAGATAAATGAATACAGAACACTAGGTACACAAACTTACGAAACACAGCTAATGCAGCATTTAGAGGAAAAACAATGCCTGTAAATTTAAATTAGGATTAGACAATGTTTTCTTGTATATGACACTAAAACACAAGCAACAAAAGAAATTATAGATATATTAGATTCCATCTATATAAAAAATATTATACCCCAAAAGAAACCCTCAAGAAAAAGACAATGAAACACATAAGAAAACAAAACAAAACAAAACAAAACAACAGCAAAAACTGCAAGTCATGTATCTGGAAAAATACATGTATCAATAACATTTAACAAAACTCCTTCAACTCAATGACAAAATGATAAATAACCCAGTAATAAATAGGCAAAAAAAATTCAATAGACATTTCTCCAAAACAAGATTTAAATAGCCAAAAAGCACATGAAGAAATGCTCAACATCATTATTCCTTAGAGAAAACAACTCAAAACCACAGGACACACACTGAGAGAACAAAGATTGGTGAAGATATGGAGAAGTGGGTCCTTTGTACACTACTGGTGGGAATTTAGCAATGATACATTCATTTCGGAAACCTAAAAATGTTAAGCATGGTTTTCATATACCTAAGCAATTGAACTCATAGGAATACACTCAAAATAATTTAAAACATACATCTACATCAATGTTTATAGCAGCATTGTTAATTGTAGTTAAAAGGTGGAAACCACCCAAATATCTATAAACTGACGAGTCAACACAACATCTCATACTCCTACAACAGTATTTTTCAGCCAAGAAATAGAATGAAGTGCTGCTATATGGTACAACATGAGGCTCTTTGAAAATATCATGTTAAGTGTCTTCGAAGAAGAAAGACAAAAGACAAAAATACTACAGGTTGCATAAATTCATTTACCTGAAATGCCCTGAAATGCCTATTTTTGCCAGAGGCTGTAGTGAAAAAGGGGAGGATGATGGATAATGACTGCTAAGGTATATGTTTTTTTTTTTTTTAATAGGGTCATGAAAATGTTATAAAATTACACAGTAGTTATATACAACTCTGAGTTCAGTAAAAACCATTAAATTATATATTTTCAAAGTATATAATTTATACTATAATTCTATAGCATGTGAACCATATCTCAATAAAAATGTTATTTAAAAAATAACACAGCTTGAATTTTACATTTGTGTAGTTATCTAATTAATCTATGACTCCTTCAAAATGTTGAATCTCCCAAGTACAGAAACATTTGTTTTTCCCCCTTCATTCCATAACGTAATTATTGAATCCACAGTATCTAAAGTGATTCCTGACACTGATAGGCATTGAAAAAATGTTTAAAGAGTAATTTTTTTTTTTTTTTTTTTTGAGACAGAGTTTTGCTCTTGTTACCCAGGCTGGAGTGCAATGGCACGATCTTGGCTCACTGCAACCTCCGCCTCCTGGGTTCAGGCAATTCTCCTGCCTCAGCCTCCCGAGTAGCTGGGATTACAGGCACAGGCCACCATGCCCAGCTGATTTTTTTTTTTGTATTTTTAGTAGAGACGGGGTTTCACCATGTTGACCAGGATGGTCTCGATCTCTTGACCTCGTGATCTACCCATCTCAGCCTCCCAAAGTGCTGGGATTACAGGTGTGAGCCACTGCGCCCAGCCCAAAAGAGTAATTTTTTTAAAGTGTAGAATGATATTTATATATGGCAACAAAGTTGCATGCTAGACCAAGCATATCTGGATAACAGAGGACTGTCCTCGGCCAACTTCAGGGAAAAAATAGCTATTTAATATTTTTTTAAAATTAAATTCCCTTTCATTTCCTGATCTGAAATGAAGAGAATTCCCTTAATTAACAGTCATGAGCCACATGGTATGCATGGTATAAATAAAACAAACTGCTAAAATAGATTTCTTTCCTAAATAAATTAGTCCTCTGCTTTTGCTTATTCCATTTTGCTTAATAAGATAACCACTACAATTATGCAGGTGACAAAAATCAAGTCAAAGTTACAGTCACTCGCAAACTATTTACCAAGGGACTTTGGAAAAATTAGTGCTTCTAATTTGCCCTGTCAAAGGTTTTACTCTGGATATTGGCAAGTATATTTTGTACTATTATGGTTTATATATAATTTTACCAACAAGTATAAAACCACTGGATGGTAAAGGCATGCTTTGCTCAATATTCCTGATAGTTTATAAAGAAAGTTAGCCTGGGAATCGCTCTCCAGTAATAGCAGTGATGTCTTAAGTTCCACAGCCTTGCAGTTTGCCCTGGATTCACTCCAACTATAACTTTGGATTCTCTGTATCTTAAAATTCTAGTCTATTTTCAGAACAGTTTTTTGTTTCTTTTTTTCTTTTTTTTTGGGCCAAGGTTAACAATGTGTGCATTTCAAAATATCATCCAGTACTCAAAATACCAACAGAATTTTTCCTTAATTACTGACAATTTTAAGCAGAATAATAACTGATATCTTACAGTAACTATCGCATAGCAGGTGCTTTGCGTACTTTATAAATCATATTCTCAAATTATAGATGAACAAACTAAGACCTCAGATTGTTCAGACATTCAGTGGAAGAAGGCTTAATCCCATCGTGGAACGAATTGGATTCAGACATAGCTGAGTTTGTTTACTTACGTTCATTACACCATTGGTTCTCAACTGGAAATTAATGACTTTGTCGTTAGGAGACATTTGACAATGTCTGGAGACTTTTGGTTGCTCCCATGGGGTGAAGAGTACTACTGTCATTTACAAGGTAAGGCTAGGAGTGCTGCTAAACATCATCCAAGGCATAGGACAGCCCCCCACAACAAATAGTTATGTGACACACATATCAATAATACTGAGGTTGAGAAATTCTGCATGAGATCAGGAGCTCCCAACTTTTAATGTACATGAGAATCACCTAGGGGAGTTCTGACATATTTCCTGTATATATTTTGATTTAATTTATGTAATATGCAAGCAGGATATTGGAATTTTTTAAAGACCCTCATCAAGCCATATTAGAGAACCATGAGTGTAAACCTCGTTGCATCTATACAAATTGAGGCTAGGATACTACTCATCAATTAGGACATTTCTATTAGAACTTCCTTGAATTATGGGAACAAGTTGAGGTATGGTAGTGATAAATAACCTCCTATTTCACTCCAACTACTTTGCCAAAAATGAATCCAAAGACCCGTTTGTTCATCAGCAGACGTCAGGTGGTGATGGTCCATTTGGCCTAGGCTAGAGAGCACAACACTACGAGTGATGGTTGCCAACTGTCTTATGCCCTTAGCATTAGAATTAGAAATTAGCAGGCTTCTAGGAAATCTCTTAAGAGTTTGTTTCAACGACATAGTTTCCAAACAATCATAGCTTCTTTTTAATTTTTGAGTCCAAAATCACGGACATATTCTATTTTACTAGTTCTTTGTGGAGTCTCTAAATCTACTGTCATTATTCTACTTCCTGCTCTGTGCCCTGGGAGGATGAAGTCTGCAGACGACACACATTGGGTTCTTTTGCCCTCTGTCTCCCTTGCTTCTTATCTACATTTTTGCTGGTGGTTGCACCCCACGATGCTTTCTTTATCACATCTTATAAATTGACTTTTCATTAAAGTATCTTGAACACCTTTTTGAAATGTACTTGAACACCTTTTTGAAATGTAGTTGAACACCTTTTGGAACGTTTTGGACCTTGACAACAACAAAGCTAACCAAAACAAGGCTCCATAAAATAAAGGTCTTGTTAGTATTACTATTACTTTACTCTTTCAGTGGCTTTTTAAAGAATTACATTTTAAAATCAAACACACGTTTTATCATACGCATGCACAACACCACCAACTAGAAGCAGAAGTTCTTAGCCATGTCTTTTGCATTTAGAACATATTCAATGAATGTTAACACAGGTTACATAATGGATTTTAGCTTGTCTAAGACTCAGTTTTTCATGACAATTCGCAAGGAAAGAATTCAGACAAGGTTTTTGACCTGCTAACTTGACTTCTAAACACTAAAACATACCAATCTACACATAGCATTTTTAGTTTATTAGGCTTCTTTTAAGTAATTTTCTGGAGAGTCTATTTTGGGAGCAGGAAGCGGGGTTAGAGGTTTTGAGGGTATAGGAACATTATAAGTCAGAGTCTAAAGGAAAAGATAATCTCAAAATATAACAGTTTTAAAAAAGTTTATTTTCAGTGCACTGTACAAAAATAAGAAATATGCATTCTGACCTTAATCAACTCCTTATTCTGCTCTTCAGCTGGAGATCCAGCGTCTGGTCACAGCCAGAAACACAAGAACAGAGGAACCCATTGATATACTCACAGAGGCTACTCCTGGCATTAAGATAATACAAGGAAGGGTAGGAGGAATATCTGAAGGGCAAAGGTAAAGCTTGTTGACACAGTGGTCATTTGCTACTGGTACTCATTTATATATATTTCTTAGCTCATACAATATTTTCACGTGAAATACTTCATTAGGTCATTAAACTTTCGATAAGCTGTCTTAAATGCCACATTTAGGAATTCTGTAGAAGATGTATAAAGAAAGAGTTTATCTTTTGAAAAACAAATTCCAATGCCATGAAGTTACTGACCAATTAAATGTCTCCCAAATGTAAAATTGTTTGTATTTTTATTTCTTCCTTTCTTCATTTATTTATTTGTTTTTAACATTTTTCATTTAAAATTATTCTGCATATATTTATGGGGGATATAGGTATTTTGACATAAGTATACAATTTGAAATGATCAAATCAAGGTAATTAGAATATGAGTCATCTCAAGCATTTACATTTTTTGGATTAGAAATTCCGATTCCACTATTTTGGTTGTTTTGAAATTAACAATGAATTATTATTAACTATAGTTGCCTAACTGTGCTACAGAACACTAGAGCTTATTCCTTCTAGCTAACTTTCTTTTTTTATATATCCAGCATTTATTTACTTCTACACTAATTTAACAAAAATTCACTAGCACATTTATCGAATAGCTTCAATATATGTTGACCCAGAGGGCTCACTTCTGATGGACGTGATCTCTGCTATTTACAATATAATGGAAAACTATTAGGTTTCAAAATATGAAGCATAGCTTATTGGGATACGTTTTCAAATATGTTAAATCAATGTCATTAAACTGTAAGTAAACTCACTTTTGTTCAAATTTTTAATTTTTCTGATTATGAAATGATTACAGAATGTATGGTTTATGAACCAGAGTCTAGAACTCAAATTTCCTGACATCAAGGCCATTGCTTTTTATACACTAAGTTACTTTTTGTTATTAAGAATTGATCATCCTTATGGGCAAATGATGATTCTTATTTGCTTCTTTTCCTCACTGTTTTATAAGAATATATCAATCTTCACTCTTATCAAACATATATCGTATTTATTTATCTTAAGACTTGGAGTTTAATTTTAAGAGAAAAAGAATGACTAAAGGAAATTCTTTACATTCTGACAACAATTAGCCAAACCTTAGAATGCTGGAAGTTTAGTATGAGCTTCTTAGATTTTGAGTAATCATATAACTCACATTTAAAATTGTGAATTTATTCAACCATCCAAGTTACTTTTCAATGTTCTGAACTCCCTAATTTGGTCTGAAGAATCTGATAGAATCTAAATAAATAGGAAGTATCTACGAACTGTAAAGGCAAAGATTTCTTTCCTTCTTTCTTTTTCTTTTTGAAGAATAAAACCATGTAATAAAGCTTCAAGAGTGGGACACTCCATGATGCACTTTCTAAGCAGGTAATTTTTCTATTATTGATGCTGCCCTCATTTAATTAATCACCTGGAGATAGGAACAGGGACTTCAGGGTACGGTTTTGCATTTGCAAGTTGATGTGGGCATTACTGTTTAGACAGGAAGAGTGTTTTCCCACATAAGAAATCAGAATCTTAATTCAGACAACAGATTAAGCCAGCCAAAAATAAATAACTACATTAATAAGTACTCCAAAAGTGTTAAAGAGAAGTTTAATTGCTGGAAGGAATCTACTAAACCAAGAGTGAGGATTCGGAAAAAAGATGCAGATAATAAATAACATTTCGTATGGTGTCTCCCTTACTCTGTTCATGGAAAACATTATTCAACTCCTTAATGTAAACCACTAGATCGTGCACAAACTATTCTCAGAACGACTTTTCCACCATAGCTCCTTCTCCTCTTCGCTGAGTCTCTCTAGCCATGCAGTCGCTCTCTTTGTTCCTGGAAAAGGCATTGCTTGTTCATGCCTCAAGGCTTTGTACTGACTGTGTCCTCTGTCTGAAGCGCTCTCCCTCACAAGGATGGCTCCTCATCTCCATTCATATTTCAGTTCATACACCACCTCCTCAAAGGTCTCTTTGTCATTATTCGATTGTATTTCTTCTTGTGATCTGTCTGATGTCTTATCTGAAATCCTGTCATGTATTGGCTCATTTATCAATCCCTGTCTTTGCAGCTAGAATTAAGTATCGGGAGAACTGGATCTATGATTGATTCGTCATTGTTATCCTGGTGCCAAAAGTAGAGCGTGGCTCATGTCATGTGCTCGATAAATATTTCTTGAAAACCTGGTTTATAAAAGGCAGTCTTATAGACTGATTGGCACTGTAAGGTCTGGAGTCATAGTCTCCAGATTCAAAATCTTGTTCTGCTACTTCCTAAATTTGTAGCCTTGGATGGATGCTTCAGTCTCCTCACCTCTAAAATGTAAATACTACCTGCCTTACGAGTTGTTTGGAAAATTAAACACTTTTATATATATATATTTTTTTTGAGACGGAGTTTCGCTCTTGTTACCCAGGCTGGACTGCAATGGCGCGATCTCGGCTCACCGCAACCTCTGCCTCCTGGGTTCAGGCAATTCTCCTGCCTCAGCCTCCTGAGTAGCTGGGATTACAGGCATGCGCCACCACGCCCAGCTATTTTTTTTTTTTTGTTTTTTTTGTATTCTTAGTAGAGACGGGGTTTCACCATGTGGACCAGGATGGTCTCGATCTCTTGACCTCGTGATCCACCCGCCTCGGCCTCCCAAAGTGCTGGGATTACAGGCTTGAGCCACCGTGTTAAGACCATGCCAGACATATATCATGAAGGAAAATACGTAAACATACGCGCATATAGCACAACGTATGTAACATAACATAGCACATGCCAGGCAAGTGTTGGACAGTTAGCTGTTGTAAAACACCTGGATGTGAGCGCATGTGTGTGTGTGTGTGTGTGTGTCCTGCAAAATTCCTGTGAGTAGTTTCAGAGTCTTACTCAAAATAGCTGTGCCCACTACCACTTGACAATGATTCTGTATCCCATCTGAGATGAAACCTCTTTGCTATTACTCCTGTGAAGATCTATCTGTTCACACATGCGTGCATGTGTGTGTTTTTTTGGTCTGATACCATTTTAAAGATAGTTTATTTGCTTGCAAATTAAGAAAATCATGAACATTTCAGGGAAAACATGATCCAGAAACTAAAGTCATAGGTAGGAAGAGACTTAATACTTTTAAAGCTTCGGAGAGGGCAGTTTAGTCTCTAACAACTTTCTCAAGCTCCCACCTCTCCCCTCCAGACCTCCCCCACCTCCCGCCACACCCCAGTTGCAAGCACTGTCTCTCTGGACTCAGTTCCAGTGCTTTTAACTTCTTGTGCTTCCTGTCACCCCCCATATTGTAGACATTATGTCTGCGTGCTTAGCTGCCACAGTTGGTTTCCTGTAATTCCGTTACTCAAACTCCCATCTGGGGGGTTTCGATAAGTAGAAAATATAAAAGAACAATTTGTAAACACGTGTTTCTATAGTTCTCAACACAATGTGGAGGAACAAGGGGAAGTCAGAAGTCCCCGATCTAATCTTTAGAATTGTAAAGCAGTCATGACTATTTTGACGCGTTTAATTTTGTGGAAATGACATTTGTGCTCCACATGAGTGAGGTTTTGGTTTTCCTGTGTTAATTCTTTTAGCATTTTCCTCATTTAATAACACACAACATAAGTGATAGAAATAAAATTATTGTATATTTGTTTCCAATATTTTCCTTAAACATATAACATGAAATTTCATTTGACTCGTATCGTAGGAAGACACTAAAAAAAAAAAGAAGAAGAAAAAAAAACTGGTGAGGAAGTATAGTGAGAAAAGTCTGAGGAATGAATATATGACTTGGAATATATGTTTTGTTTTTTTTTTTTTTTTCACAGAATGCTATATGTTTGGCACCTTGAACTAGTACTCTGCTTACTGTTGAGAAGACTTTTTAAAAATTTAAAAAACACTGAGATAGAAAAGTCTCATCCAAAAGACAATCTTTGGTGGTTAAATAGTAGGGAGGGGAACATTATTGGTAATATCAATTTGCAAGCCATGAAGATAAAGTCTCCAGTGTGGACTGAAGGTACTCCCTCTTCCAAGAAGGGAAGAGAGAGATTGGGTTTTATGTCTCAGGGGGCTGGTTGGTGTTAGACATACTCAGGAGGTTTGCAGACAAAGCTATGCATATTTATGAGGGGAACCAAGTCCGTATGCCTTGGATAAACATGTATGTAACATATATCCCATGTTCACTTTGTGATGGAGATTCAGTGTTAAAATGAAGTGGCATTTAGCTGATTAAGTCAAAAATGAAATATAGGACACAAAGACACTTTAAGTGCAGCTGCTGGCTGCACTTGGCTTAAAATCTAGTCTGTAATAGCTTATTAGAAAAGATTGTAAGGGAACCAGGTAGAGTGGCTCACAGAAAAAGGATCACTTGAGCTCAGGAGGACAAGTGTGCAGTAAGCTATGATCATGCCACACTGCACTGCAGCCTGAGCAACACAGAGAGACTCTGTCCCCGAAAAGAGAGAGCAGACGAGAGGAGAGGAAGAGAGGGGAGATAAGGGAAAGGGAGGAGAGAAGAGAGGAGAAGTTTGCAAAGCGGGGCTTCTGTCCAGTTAGGATTGTTGTGGTCTGGGTTGTAAATCAGCCAGCTAACTGCGACTGTTAGAGGGTTTAGCAAGGGTGTGGTTTTTCTTACAGTGGGAGGAATGCAAAAATTTGTCACGCCAGCTGGTCCCTGAATCCTCAACCTGTGGGTAACTTTTATTTCCTTAACCGTAGGGTCGCTCGTAATCGATAAAAGAAACTATCTATTTTGGTCTCTTAGACCACTAAGAAAACAATGAAATAGCAAAATATGCCTACAATAAGCTGAGACTGGAAGAAACTGGCTTCCAATTCCCACATTGCAGCAAAATAGCACGTTGTCAAAGGGAGCCCATGCTTGTACCTTGGCTGCTGTTTGGAGGGTTGGATCTGGAAACGAGAGAACCCAGCTAGAAAGGGACAACTTTGAAATCCTGCCAGTGTAACTTGTCAGAGAAAGTGGATTTTCCATATGGGGTTCTGTGTTATTATAGGCAATGTAATTCCCCTTTTTGAGCCTCAGACACTTGACTTAAAAATAGTGGGGTTGGACAAAATATATGTAAGATGTCTCTTGGATCTAACAGTTTCTGTCTACTAAAACCTGTCTCCCAACCCATTCATTGTTTTTTCCAAAAAATTTTTCAAATTTGTGATCCTTCTACCCAATCTGAGGCATGAAAATGCTTTTTGAGGCCTTAATGCTTAGAGACATATGTATGTGAATAGCCAAAGTTCTATTACAAAGGGGAAAAATAAAATACATTGAGAAAAATAACATAGGAATGGCTAATTCTCAGAGTTTTACATGAGTTGTTTTCTTCTAGGAAAACATTATAAATCAACCGCATGGTGAGAGTATATAATCTACTTTTTCGAGCTATTTTGTGAGCATGGTAAACTAAATTAGCATAGGGTTGTAGAAGACAAAAGGGAAAAAATGATGAACAACAGAAGATGTAGTGCTGTCTTGAAAACTAATTAAGTTAACTTTTCTACTGAAGGACCATACAGCTGAGGGCCTTAGCAATAATGCTTCCCGCATCAGGGTAATAGTTCTAATACAACGCATGCTGCTGATAAGCAAAATCAGTTCTAGCAAATCACTCTTTCAGAGTTTGCAGTAACTAAATAGATGGACAAAATTCAATCTCTTAAACCACTGCCTGTCACCAATTTATACACTGATCTTGCACAAATGTAAAAATAAAGGAAAACTCAATTCAATCTTAAACTTGAGCTCTCATTCCTTCCAAATCTTTCTTAGGTCAACAAACTTTGAGTGATTGTCCACACTCTGGAAAGTATTTAGTGATTGTTGACTCTAGCTCATAACAAGCTGGGGATAGTCTTCATTTTCCAGAGCTCACTGACAGTCTAAAAATAAGGTACATGTTAAATGAATTGAGTGGAAAATGACTTTCCTATTGCAACAGAGACTGATACTTATTCAGTGGGGTGGTTAGTCTATCACCCACATCCATTTTCATCCTTTTCTGCCTTGCTGAGGACCTTGGAGGGCTGATATCTGTGAGTTGCATTATCCAGACTCCTTTGGACACTCCTTGAGTGTGGATCAATGGGAGGCACCAGCCAGAGCCTGGAGAGCCAGAGGAAAGAGAAGTCAGGGTATTTCTTTTTCATCCCTCTCACCGCATGGCTCCAAGTTCCGGCAAGGATTGCATTCCTCTACCTGGTGCTACAGGTCCTATTTTAAGCAACTTCTCTTTACAAGGGTCCAGATCTCGCCTAGCTCTAGTAATTTTATTTTATTTCCTTTTCCCTTTAGGTCTAAGGATGAGAAGAGCATCCTGCTGCTGCCACAAGTTAGATGTATCCATCTTTGGTTTCCTTAAATTGGCTCATACCTTTGCAAATAGGCTTTCATTAAATTCTCATTAACTGAGTCATCCTTATGTTCTATTTGTTTCCTGCAGGATCCCTGACTGATATGATTAGCAAAACTAAAAACATGGTAGATTCGGGATCAAAATGAGTATTCAAAAATTAAGGAACAGTTTTAATTTAAATATTTAAATGTTCACTCATCAGTCTTTTGATATAAGGAAATGGAATATGTGCCTATTGATTAGAATTCAAACTTGCCTTTATTATATGATTCTCACACATAATGCATTGCACGTAATTCAATTTTTGATTTCAGCTTCATCAAATGGGATGAAAACTTAGACTTGTAAAATAAGTATATTATCCATCTGGAATTTATCTCATTCTTTTATATCGCTTCATGCTCACCCAAAGTAGGAACAGTTTTTTGCAATATTCTTCATTGCTTCTTTATAAAATATTCCATTTTGTTTTAAAAAACGCAGAAAGTTTTTTCTTCTTTGCTCTGATCAAATATTACAGAAACACAATGAAATACAATAAATAATTGTAATAAAAAGTACAAATGTAATAAGAAAGTTTGAAAACAAATGCAACTTATTTGAATAAAAAAGCACAATAAATAGAAGCAGGAAAATGTCAAGATATTATAGTCTATTGGCTGTTCATCTATCCTTTTTTTCCCCAGAAAAATGTACAATGTTGATTAAACTAATACTTCAGTTAAGTAGAAGGGGATTATTGGAGTTTTATTTTTTAATATGAAAATAAAATTACTGAAGATATGAAAGCATTAAAAATGTACATTGAAAAGCTTCAGAGAGGGGAGGTTAGAAAGAGTTCCCCAAAGTAATATAGAAGTCAATACCTGAAGTATGATTAGGATTTAGCTAGGAGAGGAAGGAAAAAGATTATTCCCCCAGAGAGAATACTATGAGGAAGACATTGTTATACAAAGAGAACATCAAATGTGAAGCAAGAGAGTAACTTCAATTGAGATGTGAAGGCAGGCTCACTATGTGATATTGTATAATCTGACCAGGTTTTTACCTGTAAAATTAGATATTAAAACTCCCCTCATGGGGAAAGGTGAGGATTGAATTAAATGGCTCACGTAAGAAGTTCTCAGTGTGGTTGTTCTTCTTAGGGAGATTAATCTACTCCTGCTAATATCAACAAGAATGGGTTTGTCACACATTGTTATAAAAGTCATGAAAAGACACACCGTATATATCACTAGAATACAATCAGCCCCAATTTAGAATGTTGAAAATTCCAACTTTACGACAAGGGAGCAGCTATTCACTTTGTCATTATTAAATTTGTCATGAATGATTTATTTTAAAATGTGAAAAAAACACTATAATGTGTTACAAATCTGTGAAGAATTTTAACATTATCCCTATAATAATGATTACAATAATTGCCAATATAATGCCTATTGCTTCTCAGAACTGCTTCAGTTGTTCTTAGGTCTATCCTAGGTAGGTATACAGAAGAACGACATTATTCCGCATGACTTGGGGGTGCCCTCTGCCTAAATCTGTTCCAGGATCTTTGAAACAGGAGCTGAAAACCTTGTATTCAACCATCCCAGATTTCATTTTTTCACTGCCAGTATTTCCACTGGCCACTCCTCCCCCTCCACTTTAATTCTCTTGGTGTGAGACAGGCAAGACCCTACTTGTGACATCGGGCGAAGGAAATTCTAGCAGGCTTGAGAACTGAAAATTTGTTTTTGTTTTGTTTTGAATTTTAAGATAATATGCTTCAGTTAATCTTTCACTTCTGAAGAACATTGCTTTGCAAACGCCTATAAATTATTCTGAAAAAAAGATGGTCACATATGTGTTCCCTTTCTTTACAACATTATAATGTGATTGTGAGATTTGGATGCTGATTTCAAGTTATCTGAGGTGAAGCGAAGTCACAAGTTCCAGGTGTAATGTGCTATTGGATGTCCTGTACGGATGTAGGGGAAAGAAGGAAAAAGTTATTGCCACATCCCACCCTTGTCCAAAGAGGATGGTTAAATTTATCTTTTTGGATAAGAATTTCAAGAGACTGAAATGTCACTGTGGGTGAGAGGCATTGCTTAGATATGCATACTGAAGAGTTTATACATACATCGATTTGCTCTCCTGGATATTCAACAAAATAATTGTGTAGGACTAGGCACATGAAATGCTAGTGACCTTATCCAAATAAGGTCACTAGCATTTCATGTGCCTTATCCTTAATAAGTATTTGACCTTATTTGACCCAGTTATTAGAACTGGGTTATAAGTACCCTAAGACTCACCTTACTATTCTTTCTGTTTTTTTTCTAAGTTCACTATTTTTCTTTCTTTCTTTCTTTCTTTTCCTGCTCATTTGCTTTGTTTGAGGTTCATGCAGTGTGGCTTTGCCTAGTGCTATCTTTTACCATGGACTGTCTGTCTCTCAGATTAGACACAGCCATCAAATATTTAACTTATTTTTTATTTCTTAACTTATTTAACATATAACTCGCTTTTCTCTTCCTCTAGGCCAGGCGTCCCCAAACTTTTTACGCAGGGGGCCAGTTCGCTGTCCCTCAGACCGTTGGAGGGCCGCCACATACTGTGCTCCTCTCACTGACCACCAATGAAAGAGGTGCCCCTCCCTGAAGTGCGGCAGGGGGCCGGATAAATGGCCTCAGGGGGCCGCATGCGGCCCGAGGGCCATAATTTGGGGACGGCTGCTCTAGGCTGTACATTGGCTATGCTGTGGTCTCAAGTTCTACAGAGACATGATTAGGTTTGACGTTAAATTTAGGGAAATGGTTGTGTGAGCTAAATGTCTGTGCTCCCCCTCAAATTTATATATTGAAATTCTATTCTCCAATGTGATGGTATGGACTGTACTGAGGGTACACTTATTGGACTCTGCCTCCAGTCAATTACCAGGGCACCCATTCTACAGATTGCTTGAGGTAAGTGGTTTATCTATGATGTAAACCTGTGACTTTATTATTCTTCTATTTAAATTTCTAAATATCTTTCCTCTCCTACTTCTTCAATGAAGTTACAAAATTACTTGTGATGGTAAACATTGTCCCACCTTACCGGGCTCGTTTGCTGTGCACCAGCCACAAACTTCAACTGAACCTCAACCATGCCTTCCTAGCATACCTCTCCACTTCTGCCCACCCTTCCCTTCTTCATATTACTGTGAATGCCCACAACAATTGTATTAGCACCTTTGATTTTGCATCATCTCAAGTCGTTTTTTGCATATCCACTTTTTCTTATTTTCTCTCAAAAACTAAGTGAATGTTGAAATTATTTTAGCTTCAATAAGATTAAAAAATCCTTTATGTAATGGGCAGACATTATGTGTGTGTGTGTGTATGCATGTGTGTTTGTCGAGTGTGCTGTGTGTGTGTGTGTGTGTGTGTGTGTGTGAGAGAGAGAGAGAGAGAGAGAGAGAGAGAGAGAGAGAGAGAGAAAATTTGGTACATTAGTCTTTTCTAGACTAAAATAACTACATGGATTCTTCACCAACATTTTGGAAAATCAGGCTATGAAAGACAACTCCACTCCCTGCCACCCAAGATAAAGTTCAATTCTCTTTACTGTGGAATGGAAACTCTGTCAGGCCCAGCATCTAAGTTCCCCTCTAGCCTTAACTCCAGTCACAACTTGTCCTTCTAATTTAAACTTCAGTAATAATGAACTCCATACATTTCCCTTTCACACCTTTACATCTTTATGCTTTTCTAATTTCCTTGTCCGTTTCTTCCTTTAGTTAACAGGCTAATGTCCACTCATCTCTCTCTCTTTTTGTTGACACGGAGTTGTCTAGCTTCCTCTACCCCCAGGATGAAGCATAGTGGTGCCATCTTGGCTCACTGCAACCTCTGCCTCCCAGATTCAAGTAATCCTCCTATCTCAGCTTCCCTAGTAGCTGGGACCACAGGAGCATTCCAACACACCTAGCTTATTTTTGTATTTTATCAGAGATAGGATTTTACCATATTGGTAAGGCCGGTCTTGAACTCGTGACCTCAGGTGATCCACCCACCTCAGCCTCCCAAAGTGCTGGGATTATAGTCTACTGCACCTGGCCATCTCACCTTTTTAGACTCAGCTTACTAATCACCAGTTTTTAAAGGCTCCCCGATATCCTTGTTCATGCAGTTTCCTCTTACAGAGATAGCATCCAATACCTTACTTACTGCGGATAGTTACTAAATTTTGGAGCTGGAGCTTAGATTAGAACGAGGTATGAAATCGTCTTTGGCTATGCTGACAGTAAACTACTTGCCCATCCTATTAATGTTCATAGTCACAGGACATACCATATAATATCACTTGACAGATTTTCTTAAAATCATATGTATGTATATATATATATATATTTTTTTTTTTTCTAGAATATATTTTCCTCAAGGAGAGAGCTTATGTCTACATCACCATGGTGCCATTCTCTCTGCTATATAATATGTATACTATTATTATACATGAAATGGATGTTAGAAAGGCCCTATTCTGTGCCTCACTGCTAGTTAGCCATTCCTAATATATACATAACCCCATCACTGGTTGCCGTTTTACTTTCTAACCCCTGACCCTACCCTCTGTTAATTTGATGGCAAATAAATGAAAGAGCTGTATTAAGGAAACTGCTTGGGAGACTGGTGGGTTAAAAAACGACCTATCAGGGACTATGCTCACAACCATGGTGACGGGACTCATAATCCAATCCTTAGCATCGTACAATATTTCCATGTAACAAATCCATGTTACTCCCTGTATCTAATATAAAAGTTGAAAATAACAAAGAAAAAAAAATACCCTCAAACTGAATCATGAAGAGAGTGGCCAGAACAAGGACTATTAGTCCCTCACGCAACATTGGCAAATGACCTTGGAAAGTAACATTTAGGTGGAGGATTCATTACCCGAGATGGTAAAATATCCGTAGTTAAATATGAGACAGAAACTGGAACAGGGTTGGGGCTTAGAAATAAGGGGATGAATGAGAGCTGATGTTTATTGATCTTCTACTATGGCTTGATCTACTGCTTTATTCAACAACAATTTCCTAGTGAGCATCTGTCTTGTGCTTGGCATGGGGATAGGAACTAGGGTTTCCAAAGTCAACAAAAGACATCCAGTTGAGATTCTGCCATCACAGAGTTTACTGACCAACAAGAATTAAAAAACAAAAAACAAAAAACCAAAACTCACTTTATTTAATCCAAGATAATAAACACACTGCCAAAAGGTTATAGACACACAGGCCAAATGAACAACGGAAAGCCACATCAGAGGCTGCCTCAAAGCATAAGACTTTTTTTCCCTCTGCTTAATAAGAAATAAATTATCATTGTCATCATCTTCCAAACACTTCTCCTTTTTTTTCTGCTTGCCCCTCTTGCCCTCCTTGGGATACTTGTCTTCTCTTGATGTGTGGTAATATGATGAATGGTGAAAGGGTCTGGAAGGCTTCTGGGTTTTAAAACTGCCAGGAGAGGAGTAGGTTTTGGGGCCCCTGGGATAATCTTCATTCACTTCACGATGTCTGTCAGCCCTCTTGTGCTTCCCCCAGTTTCTATTCTTGTTCTTCATTTCTTTTTGTGTGTCTTTATTTTCTTGAGGCCACCTGTTGCTTTTCCTCGAGGCATGACCCTTTCTTGTATCATGGTAGAGGTTGTCATTTGCTCCTTCTATGTAAGGCAGCATGGATGGCTCTGGGAAATCCTTGTTTTTCTTTAGGACTTTTATTTTTTGTTTTAGTCTCTTTTCTCTCTCCTGAATTTCATATTTGTCATCACAGTGGCAGATGAATCGAGATACTGGAGAGGGATCATACACTTCTCTTTCTAGACATTCGTGTCCATAATGGCCTTTCTGCGTGCAGTGATAGCAATATGCTAAGGCTGATGGTCTTGAAGGGGTCTTCGGCTTTTTGGGTGGTCCAGGTTTGGTTGTTAGGTGATACTGCCTCCAGATTTCTGTGCAAGCGACTGTATAGTGGCCTAGCATATGACATCGGTCACACTGTTTATCCCAGGAACGTCTGAAAATACATGAGTGGTCCAACATCTTAGGCACAGGACAGTATTCGCAAAGTGGGGCTGGACAGGCATATAGGAGGTGTCCTTTCTCAGAGTACAGGAAGCAGCCACGAACTTTTGGTGGTAAGGGGCAGTTTTTTGATAAATGACCACATTTGCCACAGTTTCTACAGATAATGTTTTTGTTGGCTGAATAATATCACTGGGTCCATCATTAGTGCACCAAAGTCTGCTAAATATTTTGAGAGAGAAAATGATGGGGATGTGGCAGACTGTACAGAAACTGAACTTAGTTATATGTTATTGGATCCATTTCACTGGTCTACGAGGACTGGCATCACAGCTGAAAACAAAAATGCTATGGGAACTATGAAGTTTTATTTGTGGACATAATGCTCTGAGCTGACATTCATGCTTGCTAACCTATGAAAGGAAAGAAAACTAGATTTGGAGACAATATGATAAATAAGCGACTTAATTCTTCAACTTCACTATTTTGTAACCTTAAATAAATCACATCACCTCTCTGAACTTGAGTTTCCCTGACTGCTGTATGTAACCACTAATACCTGACCTGGCAGATTCTCAGGACTATGAGAGGATCCGTTATGACAATAAGGGAAAAAGACTCTGAAAACCACAAAAACCCATGTGAAGTTTGTTATGAGTATAATTTCTATGTGAACCAGCCCAGGACGTCTGGAAGTGAGCAGGTTTGGTTTTAGTATAAACCTGTATGTCTAGACAGATGGATGGTTCTGGTCTGCGAAGTTTCAAAAGCTCCATGTATTTCCACACCAAAGTTTTTCCCTCTTCTTAGGGTTTGATCTTCTGTTCTCTGAAAAGATGAGTTTTAACAGAGGGAAAAAAGAAAATCACGTTAGTGTTCAACTTTGTCTAGGACTCTTGTCATGACATTTCCATAGATAATCATAAAACAGATACCTGAGCAAGACGAAGTGTGTTCTGACGTCAGTAGTAGACATTGTCAGTGCTCCATTCAGGTTGCCTGATACTTCTTATTTGATCTGTGTGCCTGTTGGCCATCTGTGTCTCTTATTTTTTGTATCTACAACCTTCTTATCTGACTGTCATTGGCTACTGGAGCCATTGATGAATGAACGCACAGTAATGAGAATTGTCTCACTATTTACAATCCCTTTTCCTCAAAACAGAGACAGTTCAAAATCAGTAGGAGGCGGGTTTAAGACTATAAAAGCCCAGCTTTCTCTCAGAGAGTTTAGACAAATTTTAATGTATAATCTACACTTCAGAGCTAACCTGTGTAGTAGGCTGAGGCTGATACTGTGTCTAAAATTGCATCTTTACTTGGCTTCTCCTTTTTCTCTCCTGTCTTCCCTGCTATGTTACCTATTTATCTTTGGAGCACTGTCTTAATAAATGATTCTCATCCCAGGGTCTGTTTCTGGATAATCTGATCCAAGGTAAAGATCCTTAATTTTGAGAAAGTAAGATATATATATATATATTTTTTTTTTTCTAAGTAGTTAGTTAATGATGCCAGAATGGATTTTTTCAAAGTCAGTGGGGAAAAAAATAACTAGGACAGAGACAGAGATAGTCATTTTGTTGGCAATAGAGGCATTATCCCAAAAGTTTCCCCTATCAAGACAATAGTGAAGTCTAGTGATATTAAATTTATTTAGTAGCAATTTAATAACCCTTACATGATATTTATTGTAGCAGGCACCAGGTACATATAAAACATTATTATTCAAACTACAGCAGGAGACATTTTTTTTATTGCATTTTAGGTTTGGGGGTACATGTGAAGAACATGCAAGATTGTTGCATATGTACACACCTGTCAGTGTGGTTTGCTGCCTTCCTTCCCCTCACCTGTATCTGTCACCCCCCGTCCCTCCCCCATTTCCCCCCAACGGACCCCAAAGTGTAGTGCTCCCCTCCCTGTGTCCATGTGTTCTCATTGTTCAACACCCGCCTATGAGTGAGAACATGCGGTGTTTGATTTTCTGCTCTTGTGTCAGTTTGCTGAGAATGATGGTTTCCAGGTTCATCCATGTCCCTACAAAGGACACGAACTCATTATTTTTGATTTGGCTGTTTAATATTCCATGATGTATATGTTCCACATTTTCCCTATTCAGTCTGTCATCAATGGGCATTTGGGTTGGTTCCAGGTCTTTGCTATTGTAAACAGTGCTGCAATGAACATTCGTGTGCATGTGAGCAGGAGACATATTATTTGAAAATAGTTGAAACTGGAATTTTATATTGCACTTAAAAATTAGGACAAAGGGTTTCTATAATTTATAAACTGTGAAACTTACACATATTCAGCATGGATTGCTTTTTATTAATTATCTCATTTAATACTCATTACAACCCTGTAAAACAATGATTGTCATTCTCATGTGAAGATAAGGTGAATCATATTAAAGCAAACAATACCATACAAAATGTACATAGAATAAGTGACTAATTTATTGTAGCCTAAATCAGGTATTGTCCAAATCCCATGCTTATTGGGCAATGCCATGATTTTTTTTAAGTAGAGCACAAGACAAGAATCACTCAAAAACAAACAAGAAAATGACAACAGCCTTTATTGCAAGTGACTTAATAAGCTATTGGATAAGGAAATATTTATATTTTAGCTCAATTAAATTGAATAGTGCAGCCTTCCCATATTTACATGTACTTTACTTAAATACAGATATGTATAAGCCTTCCCGTGTTAGCATTTAGTGGCATTTAGTGTATGGAAATCTTATTTTTTTTTGCCCCACTTGTAGTTCTGTAGCAAAGCTCCTGACATAACTGACATATAGATGATAGGATCCATGCATATAAGACATAGTTGCCATCCTTAGCTTAAAAGAGTGAAACGATTGTTATTGTTACAGATAAAAATGGAACTTTTTCAAGTCCCAACTCTGACACCCACTAGTTATGTGATCTTGTAAGAGTTAAACTTTGTAGCCCTGAGATTTCATTATTGGTAAAATGAAGATGCTAAGACTCCCGGGAGTTGTTATCAAAATTGTGAGGCTATGTATAGTTAATTATATATAAATACCACATTTTACTCATCCATTCATCTGTCCATAGACACTTGGGTTGCTTTCTTTTTTTAGGTATTGTAAATAATAGACATGGGTGTACAAATATCTATTTAAGACCCTACTTTCAATTATTTGGGTATACACTCAGAGTGGAATTGCTGGATCAAATGGCAATTTTATTTTTACTTCTTTAAAGAACAGACATACTTTTTTTTTAAGCAGCTATAACATTTTACAGTCTTAAAAAGGAAAGAAAATCTGCCACATGCTACAACATGGATGAATCTTGAGGACATTATGCCACGTGAAATAAGCCAGTCACAAAAAGACAGAAACTATGTAATTCCACTTGCCTGAGGTACTTAGAGCAGTAGAAATCATAGCACTAGAAAGTAGAATGGTGGTTGCCAGGAACTAAAGAAAGAGTGAATGGGGACTTATTATTTGATGGTGCAGAGTTTCACTTTTACAAGATGAAAGGAGTGCAGGCGATGGATGGTGGCCATGGCAGCACAATATCATGGATGTATTTAACACAGTGAATGGTACACTTAAACACGGTTATGATGGTAAATTTCTTGTTATGTGTATTTGACCATAATAAAACATTGGGGGGGGGACTTCCAACTACCACAAAGCAAAACAAAGCAAGCTGCAGAGTTAGACCCTCTGAGTTAGAATCCCAGCTTGACCTCCCATGGATGCCACCGGCAGCCGGTCGGGGAGCGGGCGGGGAGAGAGAGAGATTAAAAAAAGAAAGAATGGTGGAGAATATGTATATTTGTAGGAAAATACCTGAAAATTATATATGATAATGTAATGCTCATTATTTATTTCCTTTTCCTCAGAAATGGGTGTTAAATCATAGGATCAAATAAAATGTCTTAGGAGGCAAACAAAGCAGAGGGAGGTTCAGGACAGGGAAAGGTCACTCCTGCTGGAATTATTACTCCTTTTAAAAGGGCAACTTTTGTGTAAGATATGGCTTCAAAGACTAGATAGATAATCCCTCTCTGTATGGTAATTGTGGGCTTCTTCTAATACATAAAGCAGTTTTCACCTAGAAAATATGCAAAACGTGCTACGCATTCTGGTTGGAGAAAGTTTGTTCATGTTTTTAAGCAATTATACTAAGAATCTATACAGATACTTAGGATCTATCATTACATTCAGAAAAACAAAACTTAAGCTTCTTTAGACATGTTTTCAGCGATTTAAATTTTTAGTAGTTATTTTAGAGAAATGAAGATTAATGCTCAGGGAAAAAAAAAAAAATCTCTGCTTTGATTGTCCACTGAACAAAGGCCAAATGCAACAAAGAGGCAAAGGACATTCTTTCAACTCCCTTGAAGTAAAAGCCTTTTGTACATTTTCTGGATTCATATGAGAAAAAAAAAAAAAAAAAAAAAGCAGAACCAAAAAGGAAATGAAGACAAGGGATGAGCAGAGCTTGTTTACTCCAATGTCTGTGATGTCCAGTGCTATTTCTTATTTAATAATCCACATAGAGAAGTGGTTGCTCTTTGTTCTCATCTCCTTCCCACCAAAGGGCCTCAGACCATGTCCTAAGAAGATTACGAGACTTTGTCTTTGATTCATTTGAAAGGCCATAATTGGACAACTTCAAACCCCATTTAAAATCTTTCTGTGGTACTTGAAGGTCCACTTCTGGACAAAGGTTTCTGTTAACTCTTTCTGAAGGGTAAGTCCAGTCGTCACAAGCCAGTGATGGGCTATGTACATTTAGGTGTCTGAAAAAACCCTGCAGAAGGAACCAACTACGTATCTGAAACTCACATTCATAATTTAATTTAATTTGCAAAATTACACCAAGAATTAGTCAGGGCAGACATTTATCTGATCTCCATGATTATTCTTTTCATTCCTATTATTCTTTATTAGTGCATTCTTTTTAAACTACTAGATTTTATTTTTTAAAGCAGTTTTAGACTTAACAGAAATATAGTTTGGTATACCTCTCACTCCCCTCTGCCTCACCCGTAGTTTCCCCTGTTTGCATCTTACCTTAGTGTGACAAGTTTGTTGCAATTAATGAGCCAATATTGATACATTATCATTAACTAAAATTTGTCCTTTACAGTAAAGTTCACTTTTTGTGTTGTATATACTAGAGGTTTTGACAAACTTGTAATGACATTTATTACAGAATAGTTGCACTGCTCCCAAAAATGCCTGTTCATCTCTCCCTTTCTCTTTGCAACAGATCTCTGGTGACACTGGTCTCTTTTTTTTTTGAGACAGAGTCTCGCTCTTGTCCTCTAGGCTGGAGTGCAGTGGAGCAATCTTGGCTCACTGCAACCTCTGCCTCCCAGCTTCAATAAATTCTCCTGCCTCAGTCTCCCGAATAGCTGGGACTACAGATGTCTGCCACCACACCCAGCAAATTTCTGTATTTTTAATAGAGACAGGGTTTCACCATGTTGGCTAGGCTAGTCTCAAACTCCTGACTTCAGATGATCTGCATGCCTTGGACTCCAAAAGTGCTGGGATTACAAGTATGAGCCACAACGCCTGGCCCACATTGGTCTTTTGAATTTTCCCATAATTTTGCCTTTCCCAGAATGGCATGTAGTTGAAATCGTATAGTATGTGTAGTCTTTTCATATTGACTTCTTTCTTTTCTTACATTTTTAAAAATTTTTTAATTTTACTTTAATTTTTGGAATACATGTGCAGAACTTGCAAGTGTGTTACATAGGTATACATGTACCATGGTGGTTTGCTGCACCTATCAACCCATCATCTAGGTTTTAAGCCCTGCATGTATTAGTTATTTGTCCTAATTTTCTCCCTCTCCTTGCCCACCACCCCTCAACAGGCCCTGGTGTGTGATGTTCCCCTTCCTGTGTCCATGCATTCTCATTGTGAGAATATGAGGTGTTTGGTTTTCTGTCCCTGTGTTAGTTTGCTAAGAATGATGGCTTCCAGCTTAATCCATATCCCTGCAAAGGACATGAACTATTTTTTTTTATTGCTGCATAGTATTCTATGGTATATATGTGCCACATGCTACCTGACTTTAAACTATACTTCAAGGCTACGGTAACCAAAACAGCATGGTATTCATACCAAAACAGATATATAAACCAACAGAACAGAACCGAGACATCAGAAATAACACCACATATCTACAGCTATCTGAATTTCAAAAAACCTGACAAAAACAAGTAATGGGAGAAGGATTCCTTATTTATTAAATCGTGCTGGGAAAACTGGCTAGCTAAATGCAGAAAACAGAAACTTTACTCCTTCCTTAAACCTTATACAAAAATTAACTCAAGATGAATTAAAGACTTAAATGTAAAACTTAAAACTGTAAAAACATTGGAAGAAAACCTAGTTAATACCATTCAGGACATAGGCATAGGCAAAAACTTCATGGCTAAAACACCAAAAGAAATTGAAACAAAAGCCAAAATTGACAAATGGGATCTAATTAAAGTAAAGAGCTTCAGCACAGCAAATGAAACTATCATCAGAGAAAACAGGCAACCTACAGAATGGGAGAAAAATTTTGCAATCCATCTGACAAAGGGCTAATATTCAGAATTTATAAGAAATTTAAACAAACTTACAAAAAAACCCCCAAAAACATCAAAAAGTGGGCAAAAGGTATAAACAGACACTTCTCCAAAGAAGACATTTATGTGGTCAGCAAACATATGAAAAAAAGCTCATCATCACTGATCATTAAAGAAATGCAAATCAAAACCACAATGAGATACTGTCTCATGCCAGTTAGAATGGTGATCATTAAGAAATCTGGAGACAACAGATGCTGGAGAGGATGTGGAGAAACAGGAACACTTTTACACTGTTGGTGGGAGTGTAAATTAGTTCAACCATTGTGGAAGACAGTGTAGCAATTCCTCAAGGATCTAGAACCAGAAATAACATTTGATCTAGCAATCCCATTATTGGGTATATAACCAAAAGATTATAAATCATTCTACTATAAAGACATGCATGTTTATTGCAGCACTATTTATAATAGCAAAGACTTGAAACCAACCCAAATGCCCATCAATGATAGACTGATCTTTGTGTTTTTTAACATGAGTAAAACTTGAGGAATAGCTAGGGCTCAGGAAGTTTCTTTAAGCCCAGGGTTCAAGCCTCAAGCCTGCTGTTGCTACCTGTGGAACCCCTTTTGCCCAAACAAAACAATAATAATAATAACCTAAATCTCACTTAAGCACAAAATTTGTCAGAGATAAATTAGAAGGATTACTTTTTCTTATAACCTCTCATTTCTTGATCATTAATGGTGAAAGGAATGCTGCTATTAGGTCATTAAGTTCTTTCAAGCCTTTCTCCTCTCCTCACATTCCTTTCTTGTGCACATTCTTAAATGCTTCCACTTTCGTCTCTCTTCATTCTAGAAGACAGCAAGGGCTATCAATCACCTAATGTCATTCTCATGCTTTCTTGGAAGTTAAAGATTAGATTTGTTTACTTGTGATTCAACAGAATTTAATAAATATTTTTACATTTTTTTCGCTAGAATCACTATCCTTTTATTTTTGTTTTATATATTGCATCGTAAGTTTTCTTCACTCTAACAAACATAGATGAAAATTCCGGCCAGGCATGGTGGCTCATGCATGTAATCCCAGAACTCTGAGAGACTGAGGCAGCTGTATCACCTGAGGTTGGAAATTTGAGACCAGCCTAGCCAACATGGAGAAACCCCAGCTCTACTAAAAATACAAAATTAGCTGGGCGTGGTGGTGCATGCCTGTAATCCTAGCTAGTTGGGAGGATGATGAAGGAGAATTTCTTGAACCCGGGAGGCGGAGGTTGCGGTGAGCTGATGTTGTGCCATTGCACTCCAGGCTGGGCAACAAGAGCAAAACTCTGTCTCAAAAAAATAAATAAATAAATAAAATTTTTATTACTTTTTAAAAGTCAAAAGGAAAAAAAATGATTAATCAGTCTTAGCACACTAAAGTTGAAATCAGTGTTTTCTTTTAATATATATAATATTATTCATAGTTCTAAAACAGGTGATTATTAATATATACATTATATAATGTTTTATTCTGAACCTTTCATGTAATACATAAATAATATTTGGAATGGCTTTATAATATTTTAACATAAGCAAACATATATGCTACCATAATATTTTATATTCTAAATTTACTAAAATTTATTTAACTGAAGCACCCAATAATAGATACTTGCCCCATAGTCTGTGTTATGAGTATAGTATAATAAATTAAACCTTTTTTGTTGTGTGTGTATATATTTTTTCATACTGTTTCTGGTGATTTATTTATATAGATGTCTTAAAAAGAATTTTCTTGGTTAAGACTATGACATTTTTAGAATCCTTGATACATTATAATTCCATAGAGCTGGGAAGGTGGTTTTATTAACATTCATCGTGTTTCGTAGTGAATCTACCATCTACTTCTGTATCTGTTCTAAGCTCTTCAGTTGAAATTTCTATGGGAAGCATGCTTGAGATAATCCTATCTGCTCTGGAAATTTGCCTTGGTGAATAATTAGATCCCAGCTGAACTGGTGTTGGTAGTGATTTATCAGGTTCATGCATAATTTTTTCACATATATTTTTACAATATCTATTTTGCTCTTGGTACCCCAGCCTTCTACACTCAAATAATTCTTGTACATGTACTTTATCAGAACAACTTTGACAAAATCATACAAAGACACACAGACTGTACCATGTCTCCACAACCACCCAGTTCACATACACGCAAACCTTCATATCCTCAATTTTATCCAAATCCTCCTTAGATAAACACCCCATGGGGAACACATCTGCTTCAGTTTTGATATATCTTTCAGATAACACAAAACATTGCTCAGATCTTGAGGCCTTTACAAAATACTCACAACAGGGTCCAGGTAGCAGTCAGCCATATGCAGCTCTTGCACGGCAGGTGAAATGACTTGATACATTATTTCTTCTAAGTAGTAGGTGGAGGAGTTTGTTGAGTTCACTATGGTCACTTAGTGTTTATAGAAATGGGGCTACTGGAACGTTAGCTGTATTCAATTTTTAAAGTATTACAATGACATTTATTAGAGATAGGGTATCACAGTGAAACTTTATAAGTATAGTCATGTGCCATATAACAACGTTGTGGTCAGTGATAAGCCACATATAGGATGGTGGTCTCATAAGATTATAATGGAGCTGAACATCTATTTCGTTTAGTGATATAGCTATCATAGTTACTCTCCTGGAAGTCATTCTTAAATTTTGGACTTGTCTTAAATATTAAAGAGAGAAATTTGTTAAATACCTTTTTTTAAAAGAAAAAGCAAGACATTCTAGACTTTAATCATCTGATAGATAACATATAATAACTGATGTGAGTTTCTTTACAAATATTACAGTACAGAGTGTGATTTAGCACCAAGAGTGCAAGCTATAGTCCTTGGAGAGAAGAAAATAAAGTTTGATTCTTATTTCTACATCTTGTTATCTCAAGTTGGGTAAGGGATATGAAATCTGTAAACTCATATGTAGTCATCTATAGATTAGGACTAATAATTGTACCTACTAACAAGGTTGTTCACTCCACAAAGAAGTCTTGAGCAACTTCTAACCACAAAGCACACTTTTGTCCTAGGGATGGGTAAAAAGATGAATTGTCACCAGTGTGAGCATTGTAGCAAGAGCTCATATCTAAAAAATAAATAAATAAACTATCCATAATTGTGTTAGCCAAAGCTTTAGATAATTTTTAAATGATTTAAATGTAACACAATTTTTAGGGCATATTTCCCTGAGGAACTCTCACTAATACAGTTATTGTACCACTGGGTATTACTACCTACTCATAATGTAGAGAATTCCAGTTGTACCATATCCTTGTCAGTACTTGGTGTTATCAGTGTGTTTTGTTTCTAATGTAAGCTATTATTAAATATATGTAATGGAATCTCACTGTGTTTATGGCTAGTCTACAACACTGCACAGTATAGAATTATAATTCATTATAAAGGGATAATACTGAATATAAAGACTTTAAACTTTTATAGCATGAAGTAGTTTACCAAGTATGTTCACTGTCTTATAGTATTCATTCTTACAGGTCAACGGCATGAGGTAATTTATATTTTACTTTATTTTATTTTATTTTTTAGCGATAGGATCTTGCTCTGTCTCCCAGGCTAGAGTATAGTGGCATGATCATAGCTCACTGCAACCTCAAATGACTTGCGCTCAAGCCTTTACCCACCTCAGTCTCCCAAGTTGCTTGGATTACAGATTCTTATATTTCTAAATTCCTCAACTGTGTGCAGAGGTTGAAACAATCTCCCAGGAAATTTTCTCAAGGTTAAGACATAAACATTGCATCCCATTTTAAAATGAAGACAGAGATAGTTAAACACAGAAAGGAGGCCATACACAGCAAAGTATTTCTTCTGAGACCTGACATTAAAATCATCCAACACCTTCAACAGAAAATACTAGAAAAACTGGCCTGAAAAGATGTTTTGCCAGTCCCATGTCATTACTTAACATTTCTCCCAAAGCCATTTTTACTATTCTAGAATCTAATCAGTTAAATTCATCAACCTCCTGAAATGGAGAATGGGACAGTTAAACTATTTGTTCACGTAATTATACACAAAGGGCTAAAAGAAGTAACACCATCACTTGTTGCTTTGGAAACAGGCAAATTCTGTTCATTGTAGCCTTGTTTGGGCACCATTGTGACATGTCTTTTCACAAGCTATACTAGTACTTTGGAATGCAGCTAGAAATTCGGTATTCAAAGTCAGTGCAGTACCTCGTGAACAAAATTGAGTCCCTCAAACAAGAGGGTCTTTGTTTATGACAAATAACAGTGGTCCATTCTCTGAATTAGACATCCAATTCCAATAACGACACCAGGCAAAAAAAAAAAAAAAAAAAAAAAAAAAAAAAAAAAAACAGAACTATGCCTCCACTTACAGCAAGGTAATAAGTACTGACCTGTGCTGGTCATGTCACTGGAAGGTTGAGGAGCAAATTGCTGAGAAAGACTGGAAATCACAGTGAATCTACTAGCCTTCCAGTCATGCCAAATATCTCTGTCAAGATATTCTATAGAATGTCATTAGTGGAACAACAGGGAGAGGGAAGTCAACAGTCAGGCAAAAAAGGTCAGTCATGAAGGAAGGGAAGAGGACAAGTGAAAATTACAGTTCTGACATTAGTAAGTGGGAATAAATGGAGATGCTCAGACTAGTGTCTGTAAGCAGGGAACAGGTAATTGCACATAATAAATTTCCTGGAATTGTCATTCTTCTTGAGCCAGTGTGTCCTTTCTCTTTTTCATTGTCATCTTTGAAGATTTTGTGTGATTTGCTTTGTTTACTCTCTTTTTCTTATATTCTACATTGATGTTGAAGCCTCATAGTTAATGAGGAGAAACTCCTAGAAATGAGTCCCCCTTTTCCTGGCAGAAAGAAGTAAAGCTCGCTTAGAATATATATTTCATTTCCTATGTCTCTGCAATTTAAATCCGCAGGTCATTTATTCGAATGCACAATTTTGATTACTCTTGTAAGGTCCAGTAATGATATGACCTGGCCTGGAGTAGCCTGGTGTTCAGTAAGGAAAACAGGGAAGAGAACCAAGACTTACTAAAAACTTACTATGTGTCAGACACTCTGTCATATGCTTTACATTACCTTATACACTAAAGTATCAACCAAAATAACCCAGAAATTCAAAATCTATGAAACATAAAGATAAAAAATATTTATGCTATCATTTATCCAACTCTAGGGCTCTCCTATGTCTCATGAATTAAGGTACCAAAAGCATCATTGCAGATACAGTGTTCAAATTTTTCTCATCTGTCATTCTGCGTTGATCTTCAGCTGGTTGCCTTCATGATTTCAAGAGGGATGCAGCAATTCTAGCTGTCATATCCAGATCTGACAAATCCAAGTGGGAGAAAAGCAGCTTTTTACTGAGTGAAATTCCTCTTCCAGGGGCTCTGTCATGTTTTCTCATTGGCGAGAGTTGTGTCCATGTATGTTACTACACCAGTCACTGTCAGAACATGTAAGAATATCATAATTGACTTCAACTAATAAGGTTGAACCTCTTTATAGAAAGGCTGAACTGCTTGGGTGAGAAAGCTATATGGACTACATTGGAATGTTATGAGAAAGAGGGAGGAAGTAGCCAACTAATGTTTTCTAGGACCTCTGACCCTTGACACTCATGACACATCGAATGACTTTTATGGGATATGGAAACTTAACCAGCAGTGTTGGGAGTTGAGCAGTACTGGAAGATTCAATGTAGTTCTTTTATTCATTATTATATTTCCCTCATTTATTTTTGTCTACTTTGCACAATGGTTACAAACAAGGGTTGGGGGAGGTGTAATGATGATGAGATTTAAGTCACTACCTTGGCCCATTAAACATTTGAAAAGTCTATACACAAAAATGTCATGCCTCTCAGGCTATGGGAATTCACTTCCATGCTTCGTGGTTTGCTTGAAATAAACAACGATTTCAAGGTTTGGGCACTAAAAATGAAAACTTCATTGGATTCCACAAAAATGGATACGTAACAAAATACAATATGTGGTTAACCACAGACAAAGCAGTCCCTTCAACTTATCTCTGCCTTTTTCTACCACTGCTGTCCTGATGATGGCTTTGCTCCAGTAGATGATTATTTGAATGCAGAGAATCAATGTGACGCTAGCACATTTTGAATAAGTTAACAAGTAAATTAAGCTTCATGATCCCATAAAATGTTGATATTTTGGCTTCTTTGGGGAAGGGATAAGATTCACTTTTTGTTTGAAGTAAGGACTTTAAGATCACAGGAAGTTTCTCTCATTTTATAGGTGAATGAATTAGGTATCTGAGAATTACAATGACTTATTTAAGTTCAATTATAGTTACAGAAAAGTGATATATTTAGTACGGCCTATGAACTTTGATTTCTGGTTATAGTGTGAAGAAGCAATTATTCTAATTTCAGAAATTCAATGTAACAATTGGGAAGTATCAAATAAACTTGTGGTTAAACTCTGTTTTATTTATTAGTGGTTCTGTGACCTGAGTACTAACTTGAAAGTCACTAACTTTCAAGGCTGTTGTACTGATGATGAATAATGCAGGTGTGGCTTTAGTGATATGAGTATGGTCTATCTAAAATTTCAATAAATGAAAGAGTATAACTTGGTGTAATAATCTTATACCTGTTTATTCTTAGAGATATGTCCCATCCTCTCCTGCTCTACTCTGCACTATAGGTGAACTTATCCCTACAGGCTTCATTTTCCAATTTTCAAACTCTTCCATCAGTTGGTCTCTGCCTGGTTTCAGTCATCGGAAAGCTCAATCGGGAGAAGTGAAAACAAAACTAAATAGAAACTATATGCACTAACATAGCCTCCTCTGGATCCTTAAACAATAAGAGAACATTAGTGGAAAACTGGTGAAATCAAAATGAAGTCTGAAGATGAATTAATACTAATGTACCATATTTGTTAGCATCAGGGGAACTGGGTGAAAATTAGTTAAAATTCATTCATACTATCTTTAAACTTTTCTGTGAATATAAAATTATTTATAAATAAAACATTTATTTAAAATTTAGAAATTTAGAAAGTAAAAAGCCAGGGTCCTTGTCTCTCTTGTCTTCATCCACAAGCTTCTCTAGCAGTAGCACATTTCCTCCATGGCTCTCATGCCCACTGAATGACCCACCTGATTATTTTCCATTGAGTGTGCCTCCTTTTATTTTCTTTTAATCTTGGAATAATAGAAGCTGCCTTCTGTTGCTAGCATTTGACACACCTATCATCTCCAATTTGGCTTTGTAAGTTTCATCACCTGTATAATTGTCCAATGAGTTATTCTTGTCCACTACCCAGATACAGCCAATTTACTGAGACAGTAAAATTATAATGGAGAAAGAGATTAATAAACATCAAGTCAGCTAAGCAGAATACCAGAGTTTTTACTCAAATTATTCTGCCCAAAATTTAGCAACTAAAGATTTTTAAGAATAATTTAGTGAGTGAGTGGCCAGGGAATGGGGGATATTAACCGATTGGGTTGGGGATTAATTGAAGGGAGTTGAAGCTGTCTTCTTGCTATCTTCAGGTTCTGGGTGGGATCACAAAACTAGCTGAGTCAGTTTATTGGTCTAGGTGGTATCAGCTGGTCCTTCTGATTGCAGAGTCTGAAAAATGTCTCAAACATCAAACTTAGCTTTTACACTATTGATGTTATCTATAGGAGCATTTGGGAAGGTTGGAAAGCTTGTGATCTCTGGCTACCTGACTCCTGTGTCATAATTTCTAATATAGTGGCTTATCTGTTTTCTAAAGAAAGTTTCAGTTGGTTCTCAAGCAAGGAGGTTTGCTTCAGGAAAAGGCTGTTATCATTTTTGTTTCCAAGTTAATCTGTAAACTAAATTCTTTCTAAAGTTAGCTTGACTTATGCCCAGGAATCAGTAACAGCTTGGAGGTTAGAAGTGAGATGGAGTCCATTAGGCCACATTTCTTTCACGTTCATAATTTTCCTATATCAAATTGTTCACAGTATCATAATTTTTACAAAGGCAGTTTCGACTGAGTAAATAATTTCCTCCATTATTTATTTCTGTTTTAGAATTTTGGAGTAGTACTTTTTTTTTTCTTGATTGAACATTGGCTCTTATACCTTGGGAAAGCTTGAATAATTGAGGTTACTGCCTATCTACTTGCAAAGTCCTCTTTGGGTTTTGATAATCTTGATCAAAAGAGACACAGGTTACAAGACACTAATTAATGAGATGTTTAATAATTTAATTTTCTCTCTGTGCTTTATCCAAGATAATTCTGAATACTACCCAGATACTAGCGGGGATCCTACTCTTTGTCTGCTCAATGTGGAAATGTAGAATTCCTCAGTGGTCTCAACAATTTGAATGTTTTGTTAGTTTGTTCATTTGTTTTTTGAGACAGTCTCACTTTATTTCCCAGGCTGGAGGGTAGTGGCATGATCTTGACTCACTGCAACCTCCACTGCCAGGTTTCAAGCAATTCTTATGCCTCAGACTCCTGAGTAGCTGTGATTAAAGGTGCATACTTCCATGCCTGGCTAATATTTATATTTTTAGTAGAGGTGGGGTTTCACCATGTTGACCAGGCTGGTCTTGAACTACTCAACTTAAGTGATCCACCTGCCTTGGCCTCCCAAAGTGCTGGGATTACACGTGTAAACCACCATGCTGAGCTAACAGTTCGAATCTTTAGAACTTTCATGGCTGGTTCTTTAGCTTTAGACTGTCAATCAATTCTGCCTACTACTGGGGTCAAGTCCCTGTGGGGAAAAATTACCCAACTGCTCTGGAAAAGGGCAAAAATGAAAGAATAGGAAAAAAAGTTAATCACAAGTTTATTTAGACACATTTATATTCTAGGTTTCTAAAAGAGACTATTAAGATATTGTTATTGATGCTAAACAGTATTATTATTGAAGAGGTAAAGACTAGGTTACATAAAGCATATCAAAGACTTGGGGTTAATAGCATTAGACGCATTTATCAGTATTACTTGTTTTTGTAAGAACTGAAAAAAAATCAGCAGCATGGTGGTTCAGGCCCCACTCAGGGGTCTTCTAATAGCTTCCAGACAAGAGTCCCTTGTGTGATTTTCTAACAGATTATTTTTGCCTACTGCCTGGAAAAGCCAATACACCAAGAGCAATAGGAGTTTCTGCAGAAAAAGAGCTTAATAATCACAGGATCAGGCATGTGAAGAGATGGGAGTTATTTCTCAAACCTATCTCCCTGAGAATTCAGAGGCTAGAGTCTTTAAGGGTGCTTTAGTAGGAGCCTGGAGGTATTGGGACAATTGATTGGGGATGAAATCACAGCGTTCTTGGAATGGTCTTCCTGGAGCTGAATCACTTCCTGGGTGGGAAGTCATAGGATCAGTTGAGTCAGTAGCCTAGTATGGGTCACATATGCAGATAGCATCTCTTAGCCTGCTAAAATTCTAAATCTTAAAAAAATTTCTCAAATACCAGTTCTTCAGGTTTCACAATAGTGATATCTATAGGAGTAGTTGCACACTGGCAAATCTTAGGACCTCTGGTTACACCACTCCAGAGCAGTAAGAACTACAGAAAAACAAGCTAAGCAAGCAATGGCAGGTTATTGTTTAACTGTGCCTGTATAGCAAAGTTCAGGCCCCTCTCATAATCCTAACCTTGTGACCTTTTGTTAACCTTACAAGAAGTAGTTTTGGTCCCTATCAAAACAAAGATGGAGTTTGTTTCAGGAATTTAAACTATAAGCTTGACATACTTGCAAGTATGAACACAGACAGTAAACTTGGGAGGTTAGAAACAATGTGCTTACGTATATTAGATTTCTCTCTCTGTTACAATTTTGCAAAGGTTATTTTATCTGGATAGCATATGTTTATAGTTTACCATCATCATGGTGAAGAACTTCAGAAATGCAATTTCAGTGACTGCATGATTCATGGTAACTGTAAAGCTTGGAGATTATTATATATGAAATACCAAATAGTGACTTTGGCTTTCTGAAAAGTTCATTTAAAATAACCTGTAATTTCTTCATCTTTTACTGTTAGTTTACTAATATGTAGGCCACAATATAATAAAATGTTTCATTGTAGGCATGGACTAAACATTAAAGGAGTTAATTATAGAATTTTATTATTGAAAGATATAAGAAAGAAAAAATCAGTTTAGACTTTCTTCTACATCTGTAGTGTACCTGACATGAAAACAATATACTTACAATATTCCCATGTGGAAAGGGTAGAAAGACCCAAACAGGTGGTGCCCACTTCCTTATACATAATTATCACTGTTACTGGAAAGGAGTCCAAGTCCAGAACCCAAGACAGGGTTCTTGGATCTCACACAAGAAAGAATTTGAGGTGAGTCCACAGAATAAAACAATAGCAAGTTTATTAAGAAAGTAAAGGAATAAAGAATGGCTACTCCATAGGCAGAGCAGCCCCGAGGGCTGCTGGCTGTCTGTTTATATGGTTATTTATTGATTATATGCTAAACAAAAGGTGGATTATTTATGCCTCCCTTTTTTTAGACCTATAAGGGTAAATTCCTCTGGGTAACTTCCTGACACTGCCATGGCATTGTAAACTGTCGTGGTGCTAGTGGGAGGGCAGCATCCAGGACGACCAGAGCTCACTCTTGTTACCATCTGGGTTTTGCTGGGTTTTAGCTCACTTCTCTACTGCAACCTGTTTTACCAGCAAGACCCTTATGACTGGCATCTTGTGCTGTCCTGCTATCTCATCCTGTGACTTAGAATGCCTAACTGTCTGAAAAGGCAGTCCAGTTGGTCTCAGCCTTATTTTACCCAGCTTCTATTCAAGATAGTTGTCTGATAGTTATCAGACAACTCTGATAACACTGTCTTTCACATTTTTATAAATCTTAGAATTAGATTAACTTCCCCATTATTGAAATATTTTAAAATTATTCCACCTATTTTACACTCAAATCTTGCATTCTGTCTCTGTATATATTTGTGGTGATAATTATGTATAGCTCAATCTATTTCCAACTTCTCATTGGGTATCTTACCCATTTGATGATTATTTAATGATATTTTATTTTTTTAAATTCTATTATTATTGCTATCATCTGTTTATATTGTGCTTTTCAAAACAAACATGCCATAAATATATTTAAAGAGCCTGGGTAGATAGTTGAAATTGCTAGAGTTCTGGGATCAACATTTATCAGACAGGTTCTAATTATCTTGTCATGGCCTTTTCCCACTCCTCTAAAGCCTACAAACAATTTCCAATGACTGTCACACTAGCAACAGGGGGCCAGTACAATGATTCAGCCATCAGCACAGCTCCCTGTTGTCCTTGTCCTTATCCTAGCTAATGAGCCCCAGTTGTAGAAAGAGCTTAGGCTTAGAAAACAGAATGTCCTAGTTTTTTTTTTTGGAGAAGAAGTGGGACCTTAAAGTGTCTCTGACTCCTAGTTTTCTCATCTATGAAATGGAATAAGAGTTCATAATTCTCAGTGGATTAAGTAGATATAATTACGAAGCAAACACTACAGCACTTGAAATATCATAGGTATTCAAGATTTATTGATTTTCTGCAATCCATATATGAAATAATCCCATGTCTTCCTAATCTCTTTTTCTTGTGTCCAATGTGTATATATAAATATGAATAATAATAATAATAACAATATCCTCAAACACTATTATAGTTGATTTTTCTAAACATTCCCACATTTTCCATCTTGACAACTTGTGCCCATGTCTCCTATGCTGTAAGGACTTGAATTCAACTTAAAACTGCCAAATGTTCTGTTGTCTTTCTTAGAGATTTGGTAAGAAAGGGAGTGGGCATCAGTAGTCAGGGGAAGAGATGCAAAGTCACAACGATGTGGGTTTGAATCTTGCTCCTGACAATTATTACCTGAATAGCTCTGGGGAAAGTGTGTTCACTTATAAGATGAGGATAATAATTTATACTTTACAGGGTATTTATGAGCATAAAGGAAACATGAAAAGCACTGAATGCAATCCCAGACTTAGCAAAATACAGCCAAATTTAGCAATAGTGGAATCATTTAAAGGTATTTACATTTGTTATTACTGAAACTATTTTGGTCCTTTATTTTGGGGGACCTTGAATTTATGTGAGTAAACAGTGAGAGGAGTCCTTGTTCAGTCTGGTTCTACATCTGATACTCTTCGTCTACACTCCAGTCATGGTCTAGTTTCTTTTCCTCCTACAACTGGAATCTCTCCCCACCATGCCATTACTTCTTAGTCACTCATTTCACATCTCGGGGTCAGCAGAGCATCAGTGCAAAATTTCATGCCTGGATAAGAATGGAATCTACTGTCCCTTTGTTAATCATTCACTTTTTTAAAAAACTGTTTTTTTTTTTTTAAACTTTTTTTTTAACAGTTTTTTTTTAAACTGTTTTTTTTTTTTTTTAACAGTTTTTTTTTTTTTTTTTTTTTTTTTTTTTTTTTTTTTTTTTAACTGTGGCCCTACTTTCTGCAATCCTGGTTTCCACTAATTTCTTCTAAGTTTAGGCTCCTCCTCTGCCTTTAATGTCAAGGGTGTCTTGACATTTCTATCATGTAACTGTAGTAAAAACCATTTACTGGAAGCCAATTTAGACAATTTTAACTTGGTTTAATAATGTATTCTTCTGTTCCTCCGGGCAGAAATAAACTTGTGAGTGCAACCTGGTTTTTCATATTACGATTACACTTCTTTCAGAGATTATCTTCTTTTCTGCTTTTTCATACTCCTGCTGAAGCTACATATTCTATTTTCTCTGACATAGATCATTTATAGTTTCTGTTATCAAGAACGTTTGCATCAAATAACTGGTCTGGTGAAACTTAAAACATAGAAGTTATATGGAATTTCAGGAGCTGTCTTTCTATGTCACAATTTATTTATTCACTTATACCTTTAACAATGATTTTTAATATGGAAATAATCTATATGAGCTCAAGAGAAGGTTCATGACTTGGAATTGAAGAGATTTGAATTCAAAATTTGCTTTGATTTCAAGACATTGATTTAATTTATTGAGCATCAACTACTTTGATTCAACAATGCAAATTCGAAATATTGTATTTTATGTGTATTATAGCATCTGATATATTATATGTGCTTAATAAATGCTGTTTCTCTTTTTTTTGTTATTTTTAGCCTAATGTGAAATAAATAAATAATACTTAGAATCACTGAAAAGCTCTTCACTTTGCCATTATTAAATCAGATTAAGACACTATTCACTTTATGCTCTGTAATTATTATGGTTAATCCCCTCTAAATATTAGCAAAAGGCCATAGCTCCAATGACCCTGACACAGATGTATTAAGAAAGGTCTTAACCCTATCATTTAGTAGGTGTATATTTGTATATAATGGTGTGATGGTAGGGTTGGTCAGTTATATCTCTAGTGAAACTGTATGCATTTAGAAAAATAAAACTAGAATTAAAATCTTTAAAGGAATTACTTTTAAGGCGTTGGTGCTCACAGAGAAAGAGTAATGCAATAATAAGAAGAAACGTAAGTAAATATTCCGTTTATCATCACAAAGAATCAGAATCATTGTAGTAGTATAAAAATCAATGAAATATCTGTGTTATCCTGTATCACTGATTAAAAATAATAAAGACAAACAGAACTATTGATAAGATCTCACCATTCTGTGTAGAGTCTATAATGTTCTAAATGTCTAGATCAAATACCAAGATCTGAAAATGTGAGGAAATTTTAGATGTTTTGATACATTGTACCTACAGTTGAAGACTCCATTGCAGTACCACATGCTGGCCTTCAAATTGTGGAATAGGAAAATGAGGCTAGGGATGCCTAGAGTTGAGAACCACACCTTTGTGATAGCTCTCCTTTACTTTGGGGAAAAAATGGTTACTGGAATTATTGTTTCCTAAGTATGTATTTTTCAGTACTGAAAATGGACAAGATAAGAGAGGCAATAATATGATCACGAACAGAAATGAAATTTTGCTTTTGTGACAAACTAAAACTTCCAGAACAATATGAAGAAGTAAGGGCAGAGTAAACTTAGGATATAGAAAGTATTCTGAGGACTTGTCTTTTTCTTAGGAAGTAGAAAGTGGAAAAAAGATTTCTTCCATTCTAACAACAACAACAAAAAAGTTGGATAAGATACAAAATCATAAATTTTGTTGAACTAACCGAAGAGCCAAAATAACAGCCAAAGCAACTAGCCTGGCATCTAAGGTAAGAAAACTGCCTCCAAAGAGAGAAAACACATGAATATTGCATTACCTGAAAAATCCTGTGAGAGGACAAGCTTCTGCCATACAATTAGAAAAGAATTCAGTTAGCACATTTAATAAATTCTTCAATGATTAGTATGTTATATCCTCTAAGTACAAAAGCCTTGGGAGTCACAGATCTGGGGGAGTTCACATTCACTCTCAGATTCTTCAATGAAACTTACCAGATGCCACTGGAAAAGACTGCAAAGCAGAAAGCTAGAGAAAGCCTCCTTCATGGTGCATTCCTGGAGAAGTGGAACAGACTTGCACTTCAGTCTCACCTATATCTGATTTAGATAATATTTGTGATATGAAGGTGTCTTATGGAATGAAGAGAAGTCAAAGTCAGAGGAAAGGGATTCTGGAAAATATACTTACCCTGAATAAGAGAACGGAACAAGAGAAGAAGAGGTAATAGATTGGAGAGTAAAGAGTTTACTGACATACTCTTCCACCCACTCTATGGAAAGATGGCATAGTCATTTTTATGACCATTTAATTCCATATGGACATTATCCTGCCAAACTTTTATTACATCTCCATTTTCAAAATTGTTAAATATTCTGTATTGCTTAATATTCTGCTTATATCCATTTTGCAAACTATATTCCAGCATTACATGTTTTTAATATTCTGCAACCTTAATAGATGCTATTTACATCCTCAAGTAAACAAGACTCTCAAGACAAAAGGCTACTCTAACTTGAAGTCTCATATTAAAGCATTAAATAACTTGTCACTTATGTTTAGTACATAAGTCAGCACAAGGAAACTTGCAAAGAAACAAACAACTAAAACAAATCCAAAACAAATTCCATCTTCTATGTTGTAAAACTGTATGAGCAACTTGCCCTACAATGACTGTCCTGATTGAGGCAGTAACTGTGCCTTTTATATTTCTCTACCTCCTATAACTAACACACTAATGGTGTATGTGACATGTGGTGGTAACTCAATTAGGTTAGGTGGAAGTCTTTACAATATTCTCTTCAAGTATCATACATTTTCTTCTTTTTTTCCAAATCCACGCTGTGTTCTAATTATAATTCCATATGTGAATGCTTGAAGATTGATACTTTGGAAAGAAAAAATGGACAGTGCATTTTCACAATTCCAATGTGATAATGAAATTTCCGTTTAAAGCAAGCTAAGTTGAGATATATCTACCTGATAACTGTTGGCTTTTTGGCTACTACAGGTTTTCTGCTAGCAGTTCAGCATGTGTGCCCAGCATGGCAGCCCTCCTTCCATTGTACTCTCTTGAGATTCAATACCACATAAAAAATTTGATGGCATTTATTCATTTCATGTCTTTACCTGGAATTTACATCAAAATAGCATGTAAAATTCCAAAGTAGTCAAAAATCTCTAAAACATCATGTATGTAAACAAACATTAGGAAGCAACACAAGTCAATTATCTCACCAAAGTCAGTTTTTATAATAGCATAATTTTGTAAGAAAAATAGTTAAAAGATGTTAAACATCCAACTTCATTGTTATGGAGTCTTTGCCATTGGATAAAACTACGTCTCTGTTCACAAGTCAAGATATTTCACTGCAAGTATCAAAGATGGTGATACTCTGTGTTTGGAGAAGGGAAAGAGTGTTTTTCTTTTCTGCTTTGGCCAGGCTATACTTTATAGGAAAAATAATCTGGTAATATTGATAGGAAATTTCTCTGTGAGAATTGGTAACTATTATTTGTGAGATTAGATATATTTTCAAGACAGAACTTGAAAATTTTGCTATTAAAATTTGCAAGCCTCATTTTAGTGAATGTTTAAATAGGTAACACACAGTTTGTTAATTGTTTCTACTTTGTTTTCCAATGTCACTACAAAGGGAAATACACAACCAGTACGTATTATGTCTGTTAAACAACACTGTACTCCCTTTACCTGTTATTTATAAAGAGACATTTACTGCTCTTCCACACCCATTTTATGTCAGAAGAGGAAATGAAAGTGTTGAACAGTGTAACAGCAATCTGGGTTTCCTATCTTAAGGTTTTATTATCTTATCTCATCCTTTCTATTGCTTTCAGAATCAAAGATACCTTAAAAAATGGTTCTGTGCACAGGCACCAAGGAATAAATTGGCAATAGACTTATAAATACTGGAATTGTATCTAAAAGAATTTGTCTTTTAGATAAAGACATTGATCTGGCAAGAAGAGGGCACTTATTGGGGAGATGAGGTCATTAGCTTTTCCCTTTTCCCTCTGTCTTTTCTTTCTCTTGCTTTCTTTTCTTTTCTTTTCTCTTTCTCTCTCCCTCTCTTTCTTTCCTTCTTTTGTTCTTTCTTTCCTTCTTTCTCTTCCTTATTATTTTTTGTTACTTTCCAACGTTCTGATTACAACTTACTTGTATGTTTTTGAAGCATATGTTGGTAAGGCCAATGACAGCTTTTCATGGAGGTGGAACTGGAAATGCAGAAATTATAATTTAGGGGTGTGTGCACGTGTGTGTGTGTGTGTGTGTGTGTGTTTGCATGTGCTATCTTGATCCAGCTTTGGATTGCTGGCTAGAGGCCAGCTGGTCAGTTCTCTTTCTTGAGACTCTGGGTTTCTCTAGTCTACACCTTCCCTAATTATCCCAGGGCCAGGACCAGCCAACCAAGGACAACTCCTATTCCTCAGAAAGCATTGAAGTTAGCCAACCCAGAATTTGCTTTTTCTGCCTTACTCTTTTCTTCCCAAAGAAACCACAATGAAGGTGTTTGCCCACAGCCCCCCTCCCTCCTCCTGCCAAGTGACAACTGGGTTCTTGTCTTGAGTGACTGTGTTGAACGCTGTGTTCTCTTCAGGGAACTGTGAGTAGAACCAAACTGTAAAACTCCTCCCAGTTTCTCTCACTTGATCTGTGTCTGGTATCACCATACTTCACTCAAGGTAATCAAGTTAAAATAGAAACTCAGACTTTTTGCTTCTGTAAAAGGCACTCTTATTAGGAATATGTACACATCAGTTTAGTATAACTTGATGATAATAAGTATTTGAAACACCTAAATCCTTTTGTTCTAAATCCATAGTCACCCAGCAATCAGCAGTTCATTTTCTTCCTTTCATCCTCTCACTCATGTAAGTGAATATTTATTCGATTACTTCCAAATGCCAATCACAGTGCCTAGCACATAAATGAGGAAGCAGTGAGACTCACTAGAAGGCAGGTTCCCTGAGGACAGAAACTCTATGTAACACCTTAGCTTGTTAATAAAGAAGGGAATAGACAATTCTTATGCAATTTGTGAGTTTCCTAGTGCATAGGATAGTAAGAATTCTGACTATAAATCAAAGGACTAAAATTCTGATACATATGTTCTTATTAGAGTGAGTGCTTACCTTGAGAAATGACTCATCTCGATTTTCAGTTACCTAAAATTTATTTCCTAAGTAACATATACTGGTTTAGGAGGAAGGAAGAGAGACAGAGTGAAAAAGAAATAGGGCAACAAAGAGAGAAAGAGAGAGAATATAACAGAATAAGACAAATGAAAGGAAATGAAGCAATTCCTACACGTAGGAATCAGAATTTGTTTACTGTCTCATACTCTGTTATCATGAAGATAAAAAGTGCAATACACCAAAAAAGCTGAAAGAGACGTGAACTAGTCTTCCAATGGGGAAGTAGAAAGACAACACTTACTATTCCCAAAACCCCACAGTTAAAATGATTCTGGCCGAAATGATAGGGTTATATTCAATAGATTATCCCAAAGGAAATTTAATATCTAATATGTGATTTTACCATTTGTGTTTGATCTACAAAAAAGTTCTATATGATCCTTCTGCTCAAATTTTTCACAGAGTGGTGGTATATACTTTCATTTTTTTTGTTGAAGGAATGATGTGTCCTGGTCACCATCTTTGGATCAATAAAGTCCATCTAGGTCTAAAGGGAAAAATAATGTGATTAAGTCTCTAGTTTCTTTTGTAAGATCCAATTGAAGTAATAATTAAAACCTTATAGCTTTAAACAGGATAACAAGCATTAAAAAATATATGGCATTATCTCCTGGGCTAGCAACAAATAATTCACTTAATTTGTTCCCTATTAAGTCTAACCGAATCTATTACATAATAGCCTTGGGAAAAAGGTGGTGGTGGTGTGAGGGGAACTAGAAAGTATTATTTTGGATTTTGTTTTTCTTCAAACATTTTTCCAATTAAGGTAGTGTTTCCAATTAAGGCCATGTACAGCTATATGATACTTCTTAATTACTTCACTCAGAAAATGAGAATTTTTTTCATGTCCAAAGTTATTGAAAAAATTCTTCAATAACTCCTGAAAGTCTTCAATACTTCAATACTTCCTGAAAGTCAGGAAAGGGAGAAATGAAAAGTATCAAATTCCAAGTGGGACCAGAAGCTTTGACTGCTGAAACTGGCATTTTATACTGCATTGTTATTGAGAGACTTGATTTCCAAATACTAGGCTGAAGAGGGGGCTGAGTATGGACTTTAACAGCGTATGTGACTGGAGGAAAATGTAGTTAGGGTCCTCTGAAGAGTGGGGGCCTGATAACACCATCATGATTTGAATTAAAGACCCAAAGAAAAACCCTAACAGTAAAAGACATCAGGGTATAAACCAGCCTTGGAACTGTGTGTCATCTAGTTTAAAATCACTTGAAATTTTAACTAGATCTAAATAATATGAACTTCCTGGATGAAGCTCAAGGCCCAGATGCCAACCAAAAACAAATACCCTCTAACAAAGGGTCCTGGGATTGTCCCTCCAGAATAACATGTTATCACCTGCAACTGTCAAACTATTTCTACAAGATATTCATATACGAGATTCAGCATTTAATTGAAAATGGTCACGCACATGAGAAAAACAAACAACATGAAATAATAACAACAATCACCAAAACCACAAAGAGAGAAAATCTAAAAGAAAAAAAAACACTCGGGATGAAAAGAGGTAAGAGAGGTAAGATAGAGCTAAAGAGAGAGTTAGCAAATTAAAAGAAATGCTTGTAAAAAGTTGTTCATATAAGAAATAGAACATTAAAAAATATGTGGTTTTCTGTTAACTGCTAAAGTTGAACATATATGCATACCCTACAAAAAAACTGGGAATTCTACTTTCAGTTATGTATCATAAAATATATACATAGAGAAATGTATGTATATATGTATACATCAAATCATGCACAAGAACAATTACATTAGCATTGTTGGTAAAAGCCAGAATGGTGGACACAAGTGGGCGAAAGAGTAGTCTGGTTAAATAATTTGTGACATATTCACACAAAGGAAATAGTAATTAATAATGAACAACTGACATTGACAAGACATTGGACAAATATTACAAACATATTTGTGAACAATTTAGCCAGAAATATAGATACACTACTGTGTGATTATACTTACATAAATTCAAAATCAGGAAAAGTTAGTCTATATTTTTAGATAGTAGAATAGTGATTGCTTTTCAGATTCATGATACGAGTGAGTTTCAAACAGCTCAAAGTGAATTCTTGACTGCTAGAGGTATGAGAGAACAATCAGTTTGTGAAAAGACATTGAACTTACACTCATGATTTATGCACTATGTTACATGTATGATCTGAATAGATAAAATATTTTACAAAACATAAATGCAAAGCCTTACAGATAGAAAATGCAATTTAAAAAAAGAACAAAGTTAAAAGACTTAGACTATTGGTTATCAAAGCTGCTAAAAGGCAAGAGCATTATGACAGGTTTTTTTGGCCCAAGGATGAGGAAAAAAAAAAAAAAAAAAGACTAGTGAAATAGAAAAAAGAGAAATAAATAAACCAGCATTACTGGGCACTTTGTTTCTTGAGACAGTCTTGCTCTGTCACCCAGGCTACAGTGCAGTGGCATGACCATAGCTCACTGCAACCTCCACATCCTGGGTTCAAGTAGTCCTTCCATCTCAGCCTCCTGAGTAGCTGGGACTAATCAGCCTGGCTAATTAAAAAAAAAAAAAAAATGTAGAACACAGTCTCTCTCTGTTGCTCAGTTTGAACTCCTGGTCTTAAGCAATCCTCTCATCTCAGTCATCCAAAGTGCCGAGATTAGAGGCATGAACTAGCATGCCCAGTCCCTGGAAACATTTTCATGACAAAAATGTCATTGAAAAATGTGAGAAAATAAGATTTTTTATAACGTGTTGTGTTAATTAGTTCTTCAAAATGGAAAAATGAAGAAACTTGATTACTTTCCACTTTGTACTGACGGTGACGGCGGCCTGTCTAGAGCAGCTGTTGTGGGGATACCATCTGTAGCCCAGGAGGCGAGGCCAGGGCTGCGTGCTCCACAGAGCCAGCAGGGACTGGTAACAGGTGGGAGCCCTGCCCCCTATCAAGTAGGCGGGGCAGGAGGCCCGCACCTCTGGGTGCAGCTGCAGCCACCCAGCCATGGTTCTAGACCCGGGCGTCTCTGTACTCTCAGAGGCCCAGGATTCCCTCTGTCCCTGCAGGCTTGAAAGTGCCTGCTACTAGCCGGGCGCGGTGGCTCAAGCCTGTAATCCCAGCACTTTGGGAGGCCGAGGCGGGTGGATCACGAGGTCAAGAGATCGAGACCGTCCTGGTCAACATGGTGAAACCCCATCTATACTAAAAATACAAAAAATTAGCTGGGCATGGTGGTGCGTGCCTGTAATCCCAGCTACTCAGGAGGCTGAGGCAGGAGAATTGCCTGAACCCAGGAGGCGGTGGTTGCGGTGAGCTGAGATCGCGCCATTGCACTCCAGCCTGGGTAACAAGAGTGAAACTCCGTCTCAAAAATAAATAAATAAATAAAATAAGAAAAAGAAAAAAAGAAAGTATCTGCTACTAATCCCAGTGCCCGCTAGAGAGCAGAGCAACGCTGTGGCTGAGCCCAGGCACTGTCGCCATCCTCATGGATGTGCGCGAACTCAGGGCGGTGCTAACTCCCTGGCCCCCTGCCACCTCAGTCTTCTCTGGACTTTGGGTGCTCATGAGCATAGGAGGGAGGTTGAGGTGGGGCTGAGGGTGGCTCCAGGTGGGCCTGCAGGCGCCCCTCAGCATGAACAGCCTGGGCACAGTGAATGGCAGGTTGATGGCAGGAGGAAGGCAGGTTCCTGCGCTGAAAGGTTTGGGTTCCCATTGAAACCCCGCCTTCAAGCCAAGGATGGCCTGAAGCCTGGGGGCCAGGCTGCCAGTTCCCAGTGGAGTCCACAGCTCACTGATGACTGCCCATAGACCAATCAGCATGAACTGCCTCCTTTCTGAGCCCATAAAAATCTTGGACTCCGCCAGACTCGAACAGACGTTGGGATGACCTGCCTGCAGAAAGAAGTTGCACACTGCCAGTCTCCTCTCTGCTGAAAGCTGGGCACTCGTCACTGTGAGACTTGCCTGCAGAAAGGAGCTACCCACCTCAAGTCTCCTGAGAGCTCTTCTGTCACTCGATAAAGCTTCTCTCCACCTTGCACACCATCCAGTTGTCTGTGTACCTCATTCTTCCTGGACTCGGGATAAGAATTCCAGACCTGCCAAATGGTAGTGCACACAGACAGGGTTGAAACATGCCCCTCTTTGGGGTCCTGTGGTTCCTGGCATCTCCAAGTTCTGGGTGCCACCGCGTTCCCCTCATTCAGATGCAGGTGCCACAGCAGAAGCCATGTGCAATACATCTGGTCCAGCTGCACCCTCACACAGACCCTACACCTGTACTAGCGCCTGGAGCTGCCGCCCTGTGTGCCTGGCTGTGTGCAGTGGCCAGACCCTGTGCTCGATCACACAAACACCCCTCACCACTCGGTGCCTGGCTTATCCTGGCTCACCTTGGCAGGGGTGGTATCTGGGCCAGTAGTTTGAGCTGAGCACAACCTGCCAGGTGAGTGGGCTGAATTAGCCCAGTGAGCACACACACTACCCAGGAAGAAGGTGCCTGCGACCACAGAGGTTTCTGGCTGGTGAGGTGACACCCTGAGGATCCCATGACAGTGCCATACACACATACCCATTTCCACAATCAATTAGGTGGATTTTACATCTGAAATAATAAAATTTATATTCAACAATGTGGCCACACAAGGTCTATGACCTTGAGGTAAATACAATTTTCTTTCTGACAGAACCCAGAAAGTAACAATTATAAGAAAAAAAATTCTAAATTGAAATACATTACATTTAACAATGTCTATTCATTCAAACAGCCTATTAAAGGAGTTATACAAATCACAGGGTAAAAAAAATGTCTGTAATAAATATAACTAAGAAAAGGGCTCCATTTCAGAATATATAAACAGCTTCTGCAAATTAATAAAGACAGACAATCTATTTTAAACAATGGGCTAGAGATTTGAACATCTCTTCATTAGAGGCCCTCAGTAGGTACTTGCAATGATTAATTTTATGTTTCAATTTGACAGGGCTAAGGGATGCTCAGCTAGTAAAACATTATTGCTGGGTATGTCTGTGGAAATGTTTCTGGATGAGATTAGCATTTGGATCAGTAGACTGAGTAAAGAAGATTGTCCTCACTGATGCAGGTGGGCATCGTTTTATTCATGGAGGGCCTGAATAGAATAAAAAGGTAGAGGAAGTATGAGTTTGTTCCCTGTTTGAGCTATGACATCCATCTCCTCCTGTGTTCTGACATCAGTGCACCTGGTTCTCAGGCCTTCAGTCTCAGACTGAATTACACCACCAGCTTTCCTGGTTCTCCAGCTTACAGATGGCAGATCTTTGGATTTCTAGGCCTCCATAAACATGTGAGTCAATTCCTATAATAAATTTATCTCTGTTTTTCTCTCTTTTATATATATATATATATATATACTCATACACACACATGCATCACGTCATAACACACACATTTCCGATTGACTCTTTTTCTGTAAAATTCTGACTAATATAGCACTGTATAAATATTTGTTGAATTTATACAGAAAAAAATATAGTTGAAGGATAAGTAAACAAAGACAGGCATTTTCAGGAATCTCAATAACCCAGCTCTTAAGTGGCTGTCTCTCTGAGACACACAGGCACTGTTCCATATTATCCAGGAAATAATTTTGTGCCAGAACAATTTTCTTGCCAATTGCTACTGCATAATGCGAACTCTACCCTAGTACCCTGGTTATACTCTCTGCAAGGCATAGGTGCAGAGAAGCTAACATGAAATTTGAGACTAAGATCTATTACTTTAATAGATACCATTTTTATTTTGTTTAAACACACCATTTCTCTGATGCATAGAACTTTAAATGATTTCCACTTATAGGAGAGATCCCAATGCTTTCTTCACAGAAAGTGGAATTCGTCTTGTCATGCACCCCAGGTGAACCATATAGGCCCCAACTTCATTGGCTGCCATCAGCTCATTACCCATCCTGCAGCAGTTGTGAAGCAGCAAATTATTGGGCTATAGGGTGATGTCTAGAGACAGTCATATCATTCTGCTTTTTTTACCTTCACTTTATCAAAGACCTGAGGGAAAAAAAAAAGTCACAAAAATTGTCTCTTTTGAACACAGGTATCTTTATATGTACATCAGTAGCTCCTGGGGGTATGATTATTAAATGTGGTGATTCAACTACAGGAGAAGGATTTGACAGTTGATTTCCAGATTTCCTTCCATTGTTACTGGAACATGTTCTTATTAAGAATTTAAGTCACAAAATTTCAGATATGTGCTTAGGTGTTGCCCTTCATATGAGAATGTAGATACAATGACAATGACAATGACTCAAAAACATTTACAAACAAAATTCTCCTCCTAAATTTGTTCGTGGATTCAGTCCTATTATTTACATAACTCAATTAGAGAGAATATACAAAATTTTCCATCTAACAGCAGAAGAATACACATTTTTCTTTAGCACACATGAAACATTCTCCAGCAGAGACAAAATGTTAGGACCCAAAATGAGCTTTGAAACTTTAAGACGATGGACATCACATCTAGAATTATCTCTCATAACAATGATATGAAATAAGAAAACAATAACAAATGGAATATTGAAAAGTTCACAAAGATGTAAAAAATACATGCTTCTGAACAACAAATGAATCAAAGGAGAAATCATGGGTAAAATTGCAAATGTCTTGACACAAATGACAAAGAAACACAATAAATCAAAATCTATGAGATGCAGCAAAAACAGTTCTAGAAAGAAAGTTTATAGTAAGAAATGCCTACTTAAAAAAAAAAAAAAGATTTCACATAAGTAGCCTAACATGAAACATTAAAGAACTAGAAAAAAAGAAACAAACTAAACCCAAAGTTAGCAGAAGAAATAAAAAAATACATATGAAAACAGAAATAGAAAATAGAAAAAAACACAAAAATCAATAAAAGGAAGTTGATTTTAAAAATACTTAAAATTTACAAACTTCTAGCTAGACTAAGAAAAATAAGGAGTGATGTGAACACATAAAATTAAAAATTAAAGTGAAGATATTACAACAGATAAATTATAAATAAAAATGATTGTAAGGGACTTATGAAAAATTACAGTATGTGCCAAAAACTAAGTTACCTACAGGAAACAAATATATTCTAAATAAAATATAACCTACCATGACAGAATCACAAATGAATAGAAAGCTTGAATAGATAAGTAACAAATAGAGATTAAAGAAGTAACAAAATATCTTCTGACAAAAAAAGGCAAGAATCAGATTTCCACATGGATGAATTCTACAAAAAGAATTAATACCAATACTCCTTAAACTCATCTGAAAATATAGAGCTAGAGAGAATATTTCTAAACACGTTTTATGAGGTCAGCATCACCTTGATACCTAAACCAGATAAAGACATCACAAGAACAGAAAACTCTAGGGCAATTTATCTGATGTACATTGATGCAAATATCCTCAGTAGAATATTAGGAAACAGAATTCAGCAGCACATCAAAAAGACTGTACGTCATGACCATGTAGGATTTATCCTTAGCATATAAGCCTGGCTTAACATAGGCAAATCTATTAATTGATATATCACATTAATAAAATGAAAGATAAAAATCATGTGATTATCTCAATTGACACAGAAAAAGATTTGACAAAGTTCAACATTGTATCCTGATGAAAACTCTGAACCATTTAGTTGTAGAAGGGAAGTTTCTCAACACGATAAAGGCAATTAAGGAAAATTCACACCTAACATTATAATCAATGAGGAAAAACTGAAAACCTTTCTAATATAATACAGAAGAAGATAAGGATATCTACTCTCACTTCTGGTCATCATAGCACTGAAAATATTAGCAAGAACCATCAGAAAATGCAAGTCTTCCAAGACTGAATAGAATTGATAAAATTATCTATAGTTGTAGATGATGTGATTCAATATTTAGAAAGCCTCAAACACTTCACAAAAAAATCTATGTTAGAACTAATAAATTCAGTAAGTTGCAGAATACAAAGTCATACTACAATTAGTAGCAGAGATGATGCCAGGAAGAGATTCTTTTATCCAGAGACCAGACCACAAAGAAGACCAACACACTCCAAACAGATCTTTAGAAGGAAGGCATTGCGAGTTGATGAAGGGAGGTTGCAGACCCTGGGCTGAAGGAAGAGGAATCAGCATGGGGTTGCTGAACACCAGGAAGCTCCTAAGCAAGGCATGAGTTAAATAGACATACAGTGGCCCACCCTTGCCATGGACTTTCAGAATCCTAGCTTCAGGAGGCTTCACAACACCCATGGACCTTTGAGTTGGCAGGCAAGGTGCTTGAGGGTTGGAAGGGACAGGACTCCAGCCCATGCAGAGTCCAGAAGTTGTGGCATGGAAACAGCCATATTGGAACATGGCCAGGGACACCCATCCCTCATGGATTGCTATGCTCCTCTACCTGGCTTTGGAATTTGTTGACTGTTGGTCTTATAAAGAACAGGGCTTTCATGCCTCTGAGATGTAGCTAGTGTGATTCGAGCTCCCCACTGTCTGCTGGCTGCTCCCAGGGTCCCTTTCTATTCACACCTGCTTGCGGAACAGCCTTAGATGCCCAAGTGGGGCACTTTCCTGCTGTCACTGCCATATCTTCTTCATTAGCATACCCTGCCTAACCTTCAGAGAACTTCTTCAGATAGGTTCCCACTGGCACACACCTACCTGCAGCAACTCCCCAAAGCTTTGTTGGTGTGCACCTGCCCACAGACTCCCCACAATATTTTGACAGCATACATACACATGTGGACTCTGCTGCACAACTGACAATGTTGCACACACACACACACACACACACACACACACACACACACACCCCACTGCCTAACTACTGCCAGTACACACATGTGTGGACCATACCACACAGCCCCCCTGCCACCACCATGCACCCATACACATAAACTACATTGTGCTGCCTCTTTCCCAAAAAGCACTGTTGCCAACCTCCACACTGTAATGTTGTTCCACAGAAATCCAAGTCCACCATAGCTTCTCTGGAAGAGCAGGTGTTCAAACTATTGGGACCAGCGAACAAAGGTGTGAGCCTAGTCCCAGTACCCCAGAGTTAGAGCAGGCAACCCAAGAGTGGTGGGCTGTGCCTTGGCTCTTGAAATCATGCAGAAATGAAGTCAGTTAACTGAACCCAACTCATAACACAATTACACCCTTAAGAGCATCAAATAATATAAAAGCAAAAAGCCCCATCCAAAGGAGAGCAACTTCAAATATTAAAGTGACATCAGCCCACACAAAGAAAAAAGAGCATACACAAGATCTCTGGTAACTCAAAAAGCCAGAGTGCCTTCTTACTTCCAAATAGCTTCATTAGCTCCACAACAATGGTTCTTAATCAGACCGGAATGAGTGGCATGGCAGATAAAGAATTCAGAATCTGTATATCAATGTGGATCACCAAGATTCAGGAGAAAGTTAAAACACAATAGAAGAATATGAAGAATCCAGTAAAACTATACAAGAGCTGAAAGACGAAATAGCCATTTCTCTCTCTGTGTGTGTGTCTTTTATTATTGTAATTTTAAAAATTACAGGATTATTGCATAGGTGCATACATGGCAAGGTGGTTTGCTGCCTTCATCCCCTCCATCACCTATATCTGGTATTTCTCCCCTCATTATCCCTCCCCACCCTCCCCACCCTCCCCACCATTGCTGTCCCTCCCTTGTCCCCCTACTGACCACAGTATGTGATGGTCCCCTCCATGTGTCCATGTGTTTTAATTGTTCAACACACTCCTATGAGTGATAACATACAGTGTTTGGTTTTTGGTTCTCATGTCAGTTTGCTGTGAATGATGGTTTCCAGGTTCATCCATGTCCCTAAGAAGGACACAAACTCATTGATTTTTATGGCTGCATATTATTCCATGGTGTATATGTGCCACATTTTCTTTATCCAGTCTATCGATGATGGACATTTGGGTTGGTTCCAGGTCTTTGCTATTGTAAACAGTGCCGCTATGAACATATGTGTGCATGTGTCTTTATAACAGAATGATTTATAATCCTTTGGGTATATACATAGTAATGGGATTGCTGGGTCAAATGGTATTTCTATTTCTTTAGATCCTTGAGGAATCACCACACTGTCTTCCACAATGGTTGAACTAATTTACACCCCCACTAACAGTGTAAAAGTGTTCCTGTTTCTCCACATCCTACATCTGTTGTCTCCAGATTTTTTAATGATCATCATTCTAACTGGTGTGAGATGGTATCTCAAATGTGGTTTTGATTTGCATTTCTCTAATGATCAGTGATGATGAGCACTTTTTCATATGTTTATGGGCCTCATAAATGTCTTCTTTTGAAAAGTGTCTGTTCATCTCTTTTGCTCACTTTTGAATGGGTTTGTTTGTTTTTTTCTTATAAATCTGTTTTAGTTCTTTGTAGATTCTGCATATTAGCCCTTTGTCAGGAGGGTAGATCGCAAAAATTTTTTTCCCATTCTGTTGGTTGCTGGTTCACTCTAATGATTGTTTCTTTTGCTGTACAGAAGCTCTGGAGTTTAATTAGATCCATTTGTCTATTTTGGCTTTTGTTGTCATTGCTTTTGGTTTTTTAGCCATGAAGCCCTTACCTATGTCTATGTCCTGAATGGTTTTGCGTAACTTTTTTTCTAGGGTTTTTATGGTGTTAAGTCTTATGTTTGGATCTTTAATTCATCTGGAGTTAATTATAGTGTAAGGTGTCAGGAAGGGGTCCAGTTTCTGCTTTCTGCACATGGCTAGCCAGTTATCCCAACACCATTTATTAAACAGAGAATCCTTTACTTATTGCTTGTTTTTCTCAGGTTTGTCAAAGATCAGATGGTTGTAGATACGTGGTGTTGCTTCAGAGGCCTGTGTTCTGTTCCATTGGTCTATGTCTCTGCTTTGGTACCAGCACCATGCTGTTTTGATTACTGTGGCCTTGTAGTATAATTTGAAATCAGGCAGAATGATGCCTCCAGCTTCGTTCTTTTTGCTTAAGATTGTTTTGGCTATGTGGGCTCTCATTTAGTTCCATATGAAGTTTCAAGTGTTTTTTTCCAGTTCTGTGAAGGTCATTTGGAGCTTGATGGGGATAGTGTTGAATCTATAAATTACTTTGGGCAGTATAACCATTTTCATGATGTTGATTCTTCCTGACCATGAGCATGGGATGTTTTTCTGTCTGTTTGTGTCCTCTCTTATTTCATTAAGTAGTGGTTTGTAGTTCTCATTGAAGAGATCCTTTACATCCTTTGTTAGTTGTATTCCTAGGTATTTTATTCTCTTTGTAGCAATTATGAATGGCAGTTCATTCTTGATTTGGCTCTCTTTAAGTCTGTTATTAGTGTATAGGAATGCTTGTTATTTCTGCATATTGATTTTTTATCCTGAGACTTTGCTGAAGTTGCTTATCAGTTTAAGGAGATTTTGGGCTGAGATGATGGGGTCTTCTAAATATACAATCATGTCATCTGTAAATAGAGGTAATTTGACTTTCTCCTTTCCTAATTGAATACTCTTTATTTCTTTCTCTTGGCTGATTGTCCTGGCTAGAACTTCCAATACTATATTGAATAGGAGTGGTGAGAGAGGGCATCCTTGTCTAGTGCCAGATTTCGAAGGCAATGCTTTCAGTATTTGCCCATTCCGTATGATATTGGCTGTGGGTTTGTCAAGAATAGCTTTTATTGTTTTGTGATATGTACCATTGATACCTAGTTTATTGAGGCTTTTTAGCATAAAGAGCTGTTGAATTTAGATGAAGGTCTTTTCTGCATCTATTGAGATAATCATGTGGTTTCTGTCTTTGGTTCTGTTTATGTGATGAATTATGTTTATAGACTTGTGTATATTGAACCAACCTTGCATCCCCGGGTTGAAGCCTGCTTGATCATGATGAATAAGCTTTTTGATTTGCTGTTGCATTCTGTTTGCAAGTATTTTATTGAAGATTTTTGCTTCAATATTCATCATGGATATTGGCCTGAGTTTTCTTTTTTAGCTGTGTCTCTGCCCAGTTTTGGTATTAGGATGATATTGGTCTCATAAATGAGTTGGGGAGGATTCCCTCTTTTTGTATTGTTTGGAACAGTTTCAGAAGGAGTGGTACCAGTTCCTCTTTGTATGTCTGGTAGAATTGGGGTGTAAACCCATATAGACCTGGGCTTTTTTTAGTTGGTAGGTTATTAATTGCTGCCTCAACTTCAGTCCTTGTTATTGGTCTCTTCAGGGATTCAGCTTCTTCCTGGTTTAGTCTCGGGATAGTGCAAGTGTCCAGGAATTTATCCATTTCTTTCAGATTTACTGGTTTATGTGCACAGAGTTGTTTGTAGTAGTGTCGGATGGTAGTTTGCATTTTTGTGGAATTGGTGGTGATGTCCTTTTTATCATTTTTATTGCACCTATTTGATTCCTCTCTCCTTTCTTTTTTATCAGTCTGGCAAGCAGTCTATCTATTTTGTTGATCTTTTCAAAAAACCAGTTCATGGATTTATTGATTTTTTGAAGGGTTTTTTATGTCTCTATCTCCTTCAGTTCTGCTCTGATCTTAGTTATTTCTTGTTTTCTGCTAGCTTTTGAGTTTTTTGATCTTGCTTCTCTAATTCTTTCAATTTTGATGACAGGGGAAATAGTCATTTTAAGAAAGCACCAGGCAGACATACTAAAGCTGAAAAGACCCCTACAATAATTCAATAATACTTTCAGAAGTATTAACAGCAGAATAGACCAAGCTGATGCCAAAATCTCAGAGCTTAAAGACAAGTTCTTCAAATTAACTGAGTCAGACACAAAGGCAAAAAATATATATAAAATAAGAAAAAAAAAAAACTAAACTCCAAGAAACATGGCATAATGTAAAGAGATCAAAGTTATGACTCCTTGGCATCTCTGAAAGTGAAGGAGGTGAGAGAGCAAGCAACTTAAAAAACCTATTTGAGAATATTGTCAATGAAAAATTTCCCAACCTTACTGCAGAGGTTGGTGTTCAAATTCAGGAAATTTGGAGAAGACCTGAAAGACTATGCAAGATGACCATCCTCAAAACACATAGTCACAGTATTCTTCAAGGATGGTGAGAAAGAAAAAAATATATATATGTATTGGAGTCAGCTAGAGAGAAGGTGCAGATCACCTGCAAAGAGAATCCCATCAGACCAACAGCAAACCTTTAGCAGAAACTCTACAAGCCAGAAAAGATTGATGGCATATATTCAGCATCCTTAAAGACAGGAAATTCCAATGGATAATTTCACATTCAGGCAAACCAAGCTTCATAAACAAGGAGATAAAACGCTTTTCAGACACAGAAATGCTAAGGGAATTTGTTGCCTTACAAGAGGCCCTTAAGAGAGTGCTAAACATGAAAACAACAGACTGTTACTGTTTACCACAAAAACAGACTTAAACAGGTAGACCATTGGCACTATAAAGTGATTACACGATCTACTCTACATTACAACCAGCTAACAACATAACGACAATATCAAATCCACACATATCAATAAACTTTTAATGTAAATGGCTAAATGTCCCACTTAAAAGGCACAGAGTGGTAAGTTGGATAAGGAAGCAAGATCCAACTGTAAGTTATCTTCAAGAGACTCATCTTACATGCAACGACACTCATAGGTTTAAACTAAAGAGATGAAGAAAAATCTACTAAGCAAACAAAAAACAAACAAAACAAAAGAACACTGGTTGTTCTTTCTATTTCAGACAAAACAGACTTTAAAGCAATAGGAATTATAAAAGACAGGAAAGGGCATTGTATAATGATAAGGGTTCAATTCAACACACTTAACTATCAGAAATATATATGCACCCAACACTGGAACACCAAGATTCATAAAACAAGTTCTTAGAGAATTATAAAGAGACATGGATAACAACGCAATAATAGCGAGAGACATTAATATCCCTCTGATAGCACTAGACAGATAATTGAGGCAGAAAACTAACAAAGATATCTGGGATCTAAACTCTATACTGAACCAAACAGATGTCTACAGAGCACTTCACCCAACAACAACAGAATATACATTGTCCTTATCTACACACAGTGCATAACTTGAAATAGAACACATGCTCTGCCATAAAGCGATTCTCAAAAAAACAAACAAAAAATCCATACCAACTATACTCTCAGACCGCAGGGTAGTAAAAATAGAAATCAGTACTAAAAATATCTCTCAAAAGCATACAATATGTGGAAATTAAGCTAAACATTCCTGAAAGACTTTTGTGTAAACAATTAAATTAAAGCAGAAATCAAAAAAATTTTTGAAACAAATGAAAATGAAAATACAACATATCAGAATCTCTGGGATATGGCTAAGGTTGCGTTAAGAAGGAAGTTTATAGTGCTAAATTCTCACATCAGAAAGTCAGAAATATCTCAAATTAACAACCCATCATCACACCTAGAAGAACTAGAAAAAGAAGGGCAAACCAACCTCTAAACTAGCAGAAGAAAATAACCAAAAACAGAGCTGAATGGAATGAAACAGAGACATGAAAAGCTGTGCAAAAGATAAACAAAACCAAAAGTTAGTTTTTTGAAGGAATAAATAAGATTCATAGACCACTAAGAGGTGGACTAATTAAGGAAGAGAGAAGATTCTAATAAAAATAATAATAAATGACAAGGGACATTATTGCTGTCCCCACTGCAATACACACACACACACACACACACACACACACACACACACACATATGCATGCATAAACCCTCAGAGGCTATTATGTATACCCTTACATATGGAAATTAGAAAATCTAGGAGAAATGGATAAATTCCTGGAAACAGAAGCTTCCCAAGATGGAACTAGGAAGAAGTTAAATACCTGAACAGAACAATAATGAGTTACATATTGAATCAGTAATAAAAAGCCTACCATACCAAAAAAGCCCTGGACCAGATGTATTCACACTCAAATTCTTACCAGACATATAAAAAAGAGCTGAAACCAATACAACTAAAATGTTTCCAAAAAAAGTTTAGAAGGAGGAACTCCACCCTATTCATTCTATAAGGTCAGCACCATTCTGATTTCAAAATCGGGAAGAGATCAAATGAGAAAACAAAACTTCAGGCCAGTATCCTTGATGAACATATATACAAAAATCTTTGACAAAATAGCATACTAAATCCAGCAGTGCATCAAAAAGATAATCCACCATGATTAAGTAGGCTTCATTTTCGATATGCAAGGTTGTTTCAACATACACAAATCAATCATTGTGATTCATATATAAACAGAACTAAAAGCAAAACCAGATGATCATCTTAATAGAGGCAGAAAAGGCTTTCCATAGAATTCAGCATCTCTTTACATTAAAGCCCCGAAAAAGCTACATATTGAAAGAACATTCTGAAAATTAATAAGAGCTATCTCTGACAAACTCACAGCCAGATCATACTGAATGGGCAAAAGTTGGGACCATCCCCTGAAAACTGAGCAAGACAAGGATGTCCGCTCTTACCACTCCTATTTAATGTAGTACTGAAAGTCATAGCCAGAGGAATCTGGCAAGCGGAGTAAATAAAAAGCATTTAAATAAGAAGAAAGTTCTGATTATGTACTGGAAAATGCCGTATGCTCTTTCTGAAGGCTCCTAGATCAGATGAACAATTTCAGTGAAGTTTCAGGCTTCAAAATCAGTGTTCAAAAATCAGTGGCATTTGTACACCAATAATGTTGAAGCAGAGAGACAAATCATGGATGCAACCCCATTCACAATAGTCACCAGATGAATAAAATACCTAGGAATACAGCAAACAAGGGACGTGAAAGATTTCTACAACAAGAATTTAAAAAAAAAAAAAAACAAAAAAACCTTTTTATCTTGCCTGATTGTTCTGGCTAGAACTTCCAATACTATATTGAATAGGAGTGGTGAGAGAGGGCATCCTTGTCTAGTGCCAGATTTCAAAGGGAATGCTTCCAGTTTTTGCCCATTCAGTATGATATTGGCTGTGGGTTTGTTGTAAATTGTTGTATTTTTGGTAGAGACAAGGTTTTCCCGTGTAGCCAGGCTGGTCTCGAACTCCTGATCTCAGGTGATTTGCCCGCCTCAGCCTCCCAAAGTGCTGGGATTACAGATGTAAGCCACCACACCCAGCCAGGATGTCTCCCTTCCTTCCTTCCCTCTTTTCTTTTTTCTTTCTTTCTTTCTTTCTTTCTTTTCGTTCTTTCTCTTTCTTTTTTTCTTTCTTTCTGTTTCTTTCTTTCTTTCTTTTCTTTTTGCAGCAATATTGTGGCATTAGCTTACTGACACAGGATTGGTTTGGCACAACTTTTTTGAGTTTGGATAAGAATATGTTCTTATACGTTTACCGTAAAACATGAAGTTAATAATCTCATTATAATCTACCATTTTTCCCTGTCATAGGTGAATGACTATGACATTAGTTGATTTATGGATTAAAAAACGAGACAGGAACCTGAAGCCGCTGACTGAACCGAATGGAGGTAGAATGTATTTTCAGTTTAGGAGCCTGGTCTTTCCACTGCAGAGTCAGAATGAATATATTGCTAACCTCAAGGACCAACTGCAAGAGATGAAAGCAAAAACCAATTTGGAGAATCGCTACATGAAAATCAATACTGACCTGCAGATTGCCCAGACCCAGAAAAAGCGTAACAGAACAGAGGAACTCTTGCTGGAAGAGATCGAGAAACTAAGGATGAAAACCGAAGAAGAGACCCGGGTTCATATGGAGATTGAAATGTTCCTTAGAAAGGAGCAGCAGAAACCTGAGGAGAAGTTAGAGTTCTGGATGGAGAAATATGATAAGGACACAGAAATGAAACAGAATGAACTAAATGCTCTCAAAGCTGCAAAGGCCAGTGACTTAGCACACCTTCAGGACCTCGCAAAGACGGTAAGAGAGTATGAACAAGTCATCATTGAAGATCGCATAGAAAAGGAGACGAGCAGGAAGAAGGCGGAACAGGATCTCTTGGAATTAAAGAGCGTCATAAAGATCCAGGCCTGGTGGCGAGGCACTATGATACGGAAGGAAATGGGTGGTTTCAGGATGCCTAAAGACAGAGTTGACAGCAAGGATTCCAAAGGAGAAGGAAAAGGCAAGGGTAAGAAGAGAGGCAAGAAGTGACCAGGTTATCCTCTGTCTTTGCCTCTGGTGCTCTGGAGGTGGGAAGGGCGCGGAGAGGAAGAACAACCTCGTCCCAGCACAGGTGACTCGTCTACAGGTCGTTTCCCACGGAGACGCTCCCAGGCGAAGCCTGCTGATTCCACTCTCTGATTTAGGGTTATAGCATTGACTTAGGGCTTTCTCATACCTTGCTGTGAAGAAGTTTCTGGTAGTCCTGTGAAGATTCATTCTTCTGGCTCTTTCTCAGCAGAACCAAGCAGTTCATTGTCTTAGTAACAGCGATGCATTAAAACTTCAGTAATTCCTGTAATGTCTGATTCTGCTTTTACCCAACTGTCTGTAGTGAAAAAACTCTTAGGAGCAAAAGCATTCAGTAGGAATTATAAGATGATGTTTATTAGCTGTCCAGTATAATACATACACAGTAGAGTTTTAATGTTGGTTCCTGTCTGCCTTAAAAAAAAACAAAAACAAAAACAAAAACGAGACAAAGGCTCAGATATTTTAGCTAAGACCACAATTATGATGGGATGTTGGCCAGATTCAAAACCAATTTGTCTGACTACAGATTATTCAAATTTCTTATTCCATCATGATGCTTTTTTTTCTCAGAGATGAAGATCAAGGGAACAGAAGAAAATGTAATGATTATATAGTCTATTCATTCCATAAATGCTTGAATATCTGCCATTTTTCAGTAGATTTACTCTCAAAGATTTAATAATTAACTTCATTTTTGCTTTTTTCACTCCCCATGCTTCTGTTAGTGGAAAAAGAAAAAGCCCATGAAGAATTGAGTTAGAAAATAAGAATTGGAGAGGAATACAGGGAAAAAAAGCAAAAACAAAACACAGTAGCCAGATAATCCATAAACCGAAACAATCAAGCCTTAATTGAATGCACATGTGTAGACGGAGATGTCTCTCTAATAGTGAGGCAGTAGGCAATGATTAATTACTGGAAGAAATCAGTAAAGAATTCTTCCTGAGCTCTGAATTGTGCTCTGAATATAAAAATCTGCTGGAGCAGGTGACATGTTGCCAAGGGTTCCAACAAGCAGACAGAAGAAATTGCAGATCTGCCAACAATTTATTTCCAAAGACAAAGAGAAATGGTGACGTAGCAATGTCACAAAGTAATGCACAAAACTTTTCATTTTTCCTTCTGTCTGAAGAATGGTAATTCACACTACAGTTTTATTATCTGAGTGACAGGGAAAGACAAAATGCAATAATTAAGAAACCCAGAGACTGTCATGAGAGACAATCTGAAGCTGGAAGTTGAGCAATTATTTAAAGTGTCAAAAAGCTCAGTTCAAAACTTTGTTTTAGGTATTTTGGAGGCAAATAAGAGTTATCTCAGGAAGGGGGAAATACTAAATTTATAGAAAAGTAAACATAAAAATGTAAGAATATTTAGTCACTCACCAAATATATATCAAAACTCTGCAATGTCCCCATATATATATTTTGTACAAGAAGAAATATGAAGATACCGTTTATGGCTCCATCCTCATCAGCTAGAACAGAGTCTATTACACAGAAAATGCTAACAAAAATAACTAATCAATGAATGAATAAGTGGGTAGCACTTCCCTCATGGAGTTTACAGGGGACTAAGAAAGATATTTGACACTTTTCTGAAGTTTTTTGTGATTTACGTAATTATAAATGGGAGGTGCATATTCATGGTTATAAGATGATATCAAGCACAATTATCCTCACACTTGTCCTTACATGAGAATCACCTGAAGAGCTCTGTAACAATGCTCAGGCCTGCCTTTCTACCCTATGTGCCTGATTTAAATTGTCTAGGTTGGGGCCTGGGCATTGGTATTTGAGGATTTTAATGTTTAACTAGGGTTGAAAAATAATAATATGTAAAGACAGAATTAACCTGGAGTAGAAAATCTGAAGGAAGGGGAGGCATCAACCAAAACAATTGTAGATGTGGGTGTAGCATCCCAGGACCAGGAGAAGCATATTCAACAACCCTTTGGCTAGAAGAGACATGGCACTAGTCACACACCAACAGGGCAGCATGGTTAGTGCACTGAAACAGCAGCAGGGCATGAAGCTGGTGAGAGGCAAGGCCAGAACACACGCATCTTTAAGTCTTTGTCTTTAAAACCTTTAATGGCTGCCTAGTGTTTCTAGAATAATAAACGTGAGAAAGTTGATGGGAGTGATTTTGTCTTTAGAATCATCACTTTTATAGAAGGCTTTTTAAAAATGAGAGAGGCAAAATTTATGGAGAGGACAGGCAGGAGACCATTGCACTCTACCTCACAACAGCTAATAGTAGTCTGGATTAGGTAAAAAGTAGTGAGCAGTACTGCCTGCTCTAAGATCCAGGCAACAGGTATTCTGAGTTCCCAGATTAAGAGGGTTGCATTCAGCCCCTCTTGCGACTTTGTTCTTTCCTACAGAGCCCCGAGCCTTCTTAGAGGACTTGTGCAGACCCCTTTTCCCAGGTAACCTTCAAAGAGAGGGCTGCACCTTCAGTCTAAAGGCTTGCTACAGGGATAGTTGAGTGGTAAAGGGGTAGACAATGCATGGTAAGATGGAATGTTCACATATATGCACATTAGTCCCTTGAGGTGCAGGTTAGATTTTTTTTTTTTTTATTATTGCATTTTAGGTTTGGGGGTACATGTGATGAGCATGCAAGATTGTTGCATAGGTACACACATGGCAGTGTGGTTTGCTGCCTTCCGTCCCCTCACCTGTATCTGGCATTTCTCCCCATGCTATCCCTTCCCACCTCCCCACCCCCCCGCCCCTCCCCCATTTCCCCCCAACGGACCCCAGTGTGTAGTGCTCCCCTCCCTGTGTCCATGTGTTCTCATTGTTCAACACCCGCCTATGAGTGAGAATATACGGTGTTTGATTTTCTGCTCTTGTGTCAGTTTGCTGAGAATGATGGTTTCCAGGTTCATCCATGTCCCTACAAAGGACGTGAACTCATCGTTTTTGATGGCTGCGTAATATTCCATGGTGTATATGTACCACATTTTCCCTATCCAGTCTATCGTCGTTGGGCATTTGGGTTGGTTCCAGGTCTTTGCTATTGTAAACAGTGCTGCAATGAACATTCGTGTGCACGTGTCCTTGTAGTAGAATGATTTATAATCCTTTGGATATATACCCAGTAATGGGATTGCTGGGTCAAATGGGATTTCTATTTTTAGGTCCTTGAGGAATCGCCACACTGTCTTCCACAATGGTTGAATTAATTTACATTCCCACCAACAGTATAAAAGTGTTCCTATTTCTCCACATCCTCTCCAGCGTCTGTTGTTTCCCAATTTTTTAATGATCGCCATTCTTACTGGTGTGAGATGGTATCTCAATGTGGTTTTGATTTGCATTTCTCTGATGACCAGTGATGATGAGCATTTTTTCATATGTTTGTTGGCCTCCTGTATGTCTTCTTTTGTAAAGTATCTGTTCATATCCTTCACCCATTTTTGAATGGGCTTGTTTGTTTTTTTCTTGTAGATCTGCTTTAGTTCTTTGTAAATTCTGGATATCAGCCCCTTGTCAGATGGGTAGGCTGCAAAAATTTTTTCCCATTCTGTTGGTTGCCGATTCACTCTACTGACTGTTTCTTTTGCCGTGCAGGAGCTGTGGAGTTTGATTAGGTCCCATTTGTCTATTTTGGCTTTTGTTGCCATTGCTTTTGGCGTTTTGGTCATGAAGTCCTTGCCTACACCTATGTCCTGAATGGTTTTGCCTAGATTTTCTTCTAAGGTTTTTATGGTATTAGGTCTGATGTTTAAGTCTTTAATCCATCTGGAGTTAATTTTGGTGTAAGGTGTCAGGAAGGGGTCCTGTTTCTGCTTTCTGCACATGGCTAGCCAGTTTTCCCAACACCATTTATTAAACAGGGAGTCCTTTCCCCATTGCTTGTTTTTGTCAGGTTTGTCGAAGATCAGATGGTTGTGGGTATGTTGTATTTCCTCTGAGGCCTCTGTTCTGTTCCATTGGTCTATATCTCTGTTTTGGTACCAGTACCATGCTGTTTTGATTACTGTAGCCTTGTAGTATAGTTTGAAGTACGGTAGTGTGATGCCTCCTGCTTTGTTCTTTTTGCTTAGAACTGACTTGGCTACGCGGGCTCTCTTTTGGTTCCATATGAAGTTTAAGGTGTTTTTTTTCCAGTTCTGTGAAGAAGGTCATTGGCAGCTTGATGGGAATAGTGTTGAATCTGTAAATTACTTTGGGCAGTATGGCCATTTTCATGATGTTGATTCTTCCTAACCATGAACATGGAATGTTTCTCCATCTGTTTGTATCCTCTCTTATTTCGTTGAGCAATGGCTTGTAGTTCTCCTTGAAGAGGTCCTTTACGTTCCTTGTTAGTTGTATTCCTAGGTACTTTATTCTCTTTGTAGCAATTGTGAATGGCAGTTCGTTCTTGATTTGGCTCTCTTGAAGTCTATTACTGGTGTATAGGAATGCTTGTGATTTTTGCACGTTGATTTTGTATCCTGAGACTTTGCTGAAGTTGTTTATCAGTTTCAGGAGACTTTGGGCTGAGATGATGGGGTCCTCCAGATATACAGTCATGTCATCTGCAAATAGAGACAATTTGATTTCCTCCTTTCCAATTTGGATACCCTTTATTCTTTTTCTTGCCTGATTGCTCTGGCTAGAACTTCCAGTACTATATTGAATAGGAATGGTGAGAGAGGGCATCCTTGTCTAGTGCCAGATTTCAAAGGGAATGCTTCCAGTTTTTGCCCATTCACTATGATATTGGCTGTTGGTTTGTCATAAATAGCTTTTATTGTTTTGAGATACGTTCTGTCAATACCTAGTTTATTGAGGGTTTTTAGCATAAAGGGTTGTTGAATTTTGTCGAAAGCCTTCTCTGCATCAATTGAGATAATCATGTGGTTTTTGTCTTTGGTTCTGTTTATGTGGTGAATTACGTTTATGGACTTGCGTATGTTGAACCAGCCTTGCATCCCCGGGATGAACCCTACTTGATCATGGTGGATGAGCTTTTTGATATGCTGTTTCAATCGGTTTGCCAGTATTTTATTGAAGATTTTTGCATCTATGTTCATCATGGATATGGGCCTGAAATTTTCTTTTCTTGTTGAGTCTCTGCCGGGTTTTGGTATCAGGATGATGTTTGTCTTGTAAAATGATTTGGGAAGGATTCCCTCTTTTTGGATTGTCTGGAACAGTTTCAGAAGGAATGGTATCAGCTCCTCTTTGTATGTCTGGTAGAATTCAGCTGTGAACCCATCTGGACCTGGGCTTTTTTTGGGTGGTAGGCTCTTTATTGCTGCCTCGACTTCAGACCATGTTATTGGTCTATTCAGGGTTTCGGCTTCTTCCAGGTTTAGGCTTGGGAGGATGCAGGTGTCCAGGAATTTATCCATTTCTTCCAGGTTTACTAGTTTATGTGCATAGAGTTGTTTGTAATAATCTCTGATGATGGTTTGGATTTCTGTGGAATCTGTGGTGATATCCCCTTTATCGTTTTTTATTGCATCAATTTGGTTATTCTCTCTTTTCTTTTTTATTAATCTGGCTAGTGGTCTGTCTATTTTGTTGATCTTTTCAAAAAACCAGCTCCTGGATTTATTGATTTTTTGAAGTTTTTTTGTGTCTCTATTTCCTTCAGTTCTGCTCTGATCTTAGTTATTTCCTGTCTTCTGCTAGATTTTGAGTTTTTTTGATCTTGCTCCTCTAGCTCTTTCAATTTTGATGATAGGGTGTCAATTTTCGATCTCTCCTTTCTTCTCATGTGGGCACTCATTGCTATATATTTTCCTCTAGAGACTGCTTTAAATGTGTCCCAGAGATTCTGGTACGTTGTGTCTTTGTTCTCATTGGTTTCGAAGAACATCTTTATTTCTGCCTTCATTTCATTGTTTATCCAGTCAACATTCAAGAGCAAGTTGTTCAGTTTCCATGAAGCTGTGCGGTTCTGAGTTAGTTTCTACATTCTGAGTTCTAACTCGATTCCACTGTGGTCTGAGAGACTGTTTGTTATGATTTCTGTTCTTTTGCATTTGCTGAGGAGTGATTTATTGCCAATTATGTGGTCAATTTTAGAGTAGGTGTGATGTGGTGCTGAGAAGAATGTATATTCTGTGGATTTGGGGTGGGGAGTTCTGTAAATGTCTATTAGGTTTGCTTGTTCCAGGTCTGTATTCAGGTCCTGGATATCCTTGTTGATTTTCTTTCTGGTTGATCTGTCTAATATTGACAATGGGGTGTTAAAATCTCCCACTATTATTGTGTAGGAGTCTAAGTCTCTTTGTAAGTAATTAAGAACTTGCCTTATGTATCTGGGTGCTCCTGTATTGGGTGTGTATATATTTAGGATCGTTAGCTCTTCTTGTTGCAGTGATCCTTTCACCATTATGTAATGTCCTTCTTTGTCTCTTTTGATCTTTGTTGCTTTAAAGTCTATTTTATCAGAGATGAGAATTGCAACCCCTGCCTTTTTTTGCTCTCCATTTGCTTGGTAGATCTTCCTCCATCCCTTTATTTTGAGCCTTTGTGTATCCTTGCATGTAAGATGGGTTTCCTGGATACAGCACACTGATGGGTTTTGGCTTTTTATCCAATTTGCCAGTCTGTGTCTTTTGATTGGGGTATTTAGTCCATTGACATTTAGGGATAGTATTGTTATGTGTGAATTTGATACTGTCATTTTGATGCTACCTGGCTGTTTTGTTGGTTAGTTGATGCAGCTTCTTGATTGTGTTGATGCTCTTTTACCATTTGGTGTGTTTTTGGAGTGGCTGATACTGGTTGTTCCTTTATATGTGTAGAGCCTCTTTCAGGAGTTCTTGTAGAGCAGGTTTGGTGGTGATGAAATCTCTGAGTGCTTGCTTGTTCACAAAGGATTTTATTTTTTCTTCACTTATGAAGCTTAGTTTTGCTGGATAGGAGATTCTGGGTTGAAAGTTCTTTTCTTTAAGGATGTTGTATAATGGCCCCCAATCTCTTCTGGTTTGTAGGGTTTCTGCTGAGAGATCTGCTGTGAGTCTAATGGGCTTCCCTTTGTGGGTAACCCGACCTTTCTCTCTGGCTGCCCTTAGCATTTTCTCTTTCATTTCAACCCTGGTGAATCTGACGATTATGTGCCTTGGGGTTGCTCTTCTTGAGGAATATCTTTGTGGTGTTCTCTGTATTTCCTGGATTTGAATATTGGTCTGCCTTGCTAGGTTGGGGAAGTTTTCCTGGATAATATCCTGAAGAGTATTTTCCAGCTTGGATTCATTCTCTTCATCACATTCAGGTACACCTATCAGACGTAGATTAGGTCTTTTCACATAGTCCCACATTTCTTGAAGATTTTGTTCATTCCTTTTTGCGCTTTTTTCTCTGTTCTTGCCTTCTCTTTTTATTTCATTGAGTTGATCTTCGGCCTCTGATATCCTTTCTTCTGCTTCGTCAGTTTGGCTGTTGAAGCTTGTGCATGCTTCACGAAGTTCTCGTGTTGCGTTTTTCAGCTCCATCAATTCACTTATACTCCTCTCTATGCTGTCCATTCTCGTCAGCAGTTCGTCCAATCTTTTTTCAAGGTTCCTATTTTCTTTGCGTTCGGTTAGAACATGTTCTTTTAGCTCACTGTAGTTTCTTACTACCCACCTTCTGAAGTATGATTCTGTCATTTCATCACCCTCCTTCTCCAACCGGTCTGGTTCCCTTGCTGGTGAGGAGTTGTGATCCCTTTTAGGAGGAGACGTGTTCTGGTTTTGGGAGTTTTCATCCTTTTTGCGCTGGTTTCTTCCCATTTTTGTGGGTTTATTCACCTGTTGTCTGTCTCTGTCCCAGGGAGTTGGAGCTTTATGAGTTTCCGTTGCACTACTGCCTTTTTTGATTTTTCTTTCAGATCTGACCCACCCAGCTAGCAGCAGGGCTAGCCACTGCCTGCCCGCAGGGGCTTTGCTGAGTTGCTGTGGGCTCCACCCAGCTGCCTTGAGCTCTTCCCTGTAGTCCTTTTTATATGGGCGTAGTTAGAACTGTCTAGGCAATGGCGGCCCCGCCTCTGTTATGGCGGACTCTCTCTGTTGTGGCAGGTTGCCTCGGCAACGGCGGGTTGCCTCGGCAACAGCAGCCTGCCTCCATAGTGGTGGAGGGTCTCAGTAATGTCGGTAGCCCCTCCCCCACGGAGCGGGACCCTCCCGGTTCAGCTGTGCTTGGTTTGAAGGGCTCAACCCAGAGAGTTTCCAATTACTGTTTTTGTTTTCGTTGTTGTTGGGGGTGGAGGGGTGGGACCAACGGAGCCTGATTACCTGGCTCCCTGACTCAGAGTCTTTTCTTTTAAGTTGAACGACCCCGAGTTCCGGTCGCTTGTTGAAAAGGGGTCGGGATCTCCCGTGCTGCGACTCATGGAGTCGGCTGGAACTGCGGCGCCGGCTCCTGGCGGATTTTTTGCCTAGGAATCTCCTGGCCTCACTCGCTATTTCAGATGAGTGGGGAACTCTGCTGTCTCAGGGCTCTGCTCGCCAGCTAAGAGGGCTCCCAGACCAGTGGCTTTTGTACGGAGAACCGCAGCAACAGGGCGTGGTCACAGCAGCCGCAGGGGCGGAATCAGCCCCGTGGGAGCCAAAACAGCCACACCGGCTGGGACTTCGATGCTGGCGACCCCTCTGCCTGGGTATCTCCTGGTCTGTGGGCAATAAGAGTTCGTCTGGAAATGCGGCGTCCACTCACCCTCTGCACTTTCACTGGGAGCTGAAGTCCTGAGCTGTTCATAGGCGGCCATCTTCCCAGCATTCTCCGCAGGTTAGATTTTAGTGCAGCCAGAGAATTAGGTTAGGCTAGGAGTTGTGTTCAGACTTGTGGCCAGTATACCGTTCAATGTGCAACTTGTTAGAGGCCTTTGCATATATTAGGGTTAGGTCTGGCAGTAAGGAGAGGAAAAAAAATAACAGTCAAGTGCAGACATGTTCATAAAATGAACAGGTGGAAAGGGTAATAATATATTCTTAGCTTTATCTGAAATAATCATATTTTTAAAGAAAAAAATTCAATATATGCAATATTCCAAAGTAATTTCTCATGTATTTATTTTCCAGTTATTGTCATAACAATTCATTAAGGTGGTCAAGACTGGTATAATTTCTCCCATTTGCAAACAGAGAAATTGATGTTTACATAGAGGGGTGGTTGGCAGACTTTTATCTGTAAAGGACATGTGTGATGGTTAATATTAAGTTTTAACTTGATTGGATTCAAGGATGCAAAGTATTGTTTCTGAGTGCATGTGGGCGTTTCCGAGTGTTTCCAGGAGAGATTAACATTTGAGTGAGTGGACTGGGAGAGGAAAACCTATCCTCAAAAAGGCTTATCCACAATGTGGGTGGGCACTATCGAATTAGTTACCAGTATCACTAGTAAAAGCAGATGGAAGAAGGTGGAAGGAGCTGACTTAAGTCTTCTGGCCTCCATCCTTCTCCCGTGCTGGATGCTTCCTGCCCTTGAACATCAGAATCAAAGTTTTTTAGCTTTTGGAACTTACACTAGTAGTTTACCAGGATCTCTAGGGCCTTTGGCCATAGATTGAAGTCTACACTGTCGGCATCCCTATTTTTGAGTCTTTTGAATGCAGACTAAGCCACTATTGGCTTTCTTGCTCTTTGTCTTGCAGAGAGCCTATCATGGGACTTCACCTTGTGATTGTGTGAGTCAATTCTCCTTAATAAACTGCCTTATGTATATACATATATATTATATTATTTCTGTCCCTGTAGAGAACCCTAATACAGCATGTTAGTATTTTTGGCTTTGTAGGCTGTATTCTATCATCTTTGCCATTCTAGCTACTCCTTGCTGACATCTTAGTTCAAAAGCAGCAGCAGGCAATGTGTAAAAGAATGGGTGTGGCAATGTTGCAATAAAACTTTATTTATAAAAAAAGATAGGCAGCCAGATTTGGCTCATGGGTAGTAGTGTGCTAATTCCTGATGGAGGCTGTTATTAGCTGACTGCAAGTAAACAGCATAAGTGGTCCTAGAATTTAAATCCTTTTGTTTTTGGTTCCATGCTGGCTACTTCAAAATCCTTAAGGATAGCCACAGAATGCTAGTTTCAAGAAAGACAGAGATCACCTTGTCTGAATTCATTCTACAGACGAGAAAACTGAGGATCAAGGTTAGGTAAATTGTTCAAGACTGCAGGACTCTTTAAAGCCAGAAGTGTGACTAAAAATTTAAATTCTAGTCTTGCTCTCTTAACTATCTTGTTCTCTTAAGGGCCCACTTCTGCCAAAGTCGATCACCTTTACGAACTGCACTGGGCCAAGTCTGGACTTCCTATTGTGGTCACTTTCTATACTGTCTCCTTACAGGAGGGTGAGCCTAAATCAAAAGAAGAAAATTATAGCAAAGTACCAACAGAATGGCCAAAGTTCAGAAGGGCTTTTCTGGGAGCTTCTGGGTTTCTAGGTTTCCAAACTGAAAAATTATAGTTCTGGAATTCTCAATTTTGCCTCTCTCTCTCTCTCTCTCTCTCTCTCTCTCTCTCTCTCTCTCTCTCCCCGAGTCCCTCAGCAACATAGCTCAGATTTTTTTTAAATTTATTATACTTTAAGTTCTGGGGTACACGTGCAGATCATGCAGGCTTGTTATATAGGTATGCATGTGCCATGGTAATGGTTTGCTGCATCCATCGCCCTGTCATCTACATTAAGTATTTCTCCTAATGCTATCCCCTCTCAATCCCCCCAAACCCTGCTACTGCTCCCCTAGCCCCCCAACCCCCAGACCCTGGTGTGTGATGTTCCCCTCCCTGTGTCCATGTGTTCTAATTATTTATCACCTACTTATGCATGAGATCATGTGCCATTTGGTTTTCAATTCTTGCGTCAGTTTGCTGATAATGATGCATTCCAGTTTCATCCATGCCCAGCAAAGGACATCAGTTCATCCTTTTTTATGGCTGCATAGTATTCCATGATGTATATGTGCCACATTTTCTTTATCCAGTCTGTCATTGATAGGCATTTGGGTTGGTTCCAAGTCTTTGCTATTATGAACAGTGCCACAATAAACATACCTGTGCATGTGTCTTTATAATAGAATGATGTATAATCCTTTGGGTATACACATAGTAATGGGATTGCTGGATCAAATGGTATTTCTATTTCTAGATCCTTGAGGAATCACCACACTGTCTTCCACAATGGTTGAACTAATTTACATTCCCACAAACAATGTAAAAGTGTTCCTATTTCTCCACACCCTCTCTGGCATCTGTTGTGTCCAGATTTTTTAATGATCGCCATTTTAACTGCCGTGAGGTGGTATCTCAATGTGGTTCTGATTTGCATTTCTCTAATAACCTGCATTGATGAGTTCTTTCTTTCCCCTATGTTTGTTGGCTGCATAAATGCCTTCTTTTGAAAAGTGTCTGTTCATATCATTTGCCCACTTTCTGATGGGGTTGTTTGCTTTTTTCCTGTAAATCTGTTTCAGTTTTTTGTAGATTCTGGATATTAGCCCTTTGTCAGTTGGGTACATTGCAAAATTTTTTCTCATTCTGTTGGTTTCTGGTTCACTCTAATGATTGTTTCTTTTGCTTTGCAGAAGCTCTGGAGTTCAGTCAGATCCCATTTGTCTATTTTGGCTTTTGTTATCAATGCTTTTGGTATTTTAGTCATGAAGTCCTTGTTTATGCCTATGTCCTGATGGTATTGCCTAGGTTTTCTTCAAGGGTTTTTATGGTGTTAGGTCCTATGTTTAAGTCTTTAATCCCTCTTCAGTTAATTTTAGTGTAAGGTGTCAGGAAGGGGTCCAGTTTCTGCTTTCTGCACATGGCTAGCCAGTTTTCCCACCACCATTTATTAAACAGGGAATCTTTTCCCCATTGCTTGTTCTTGTCAGTTTGTCAAAGATCAGATGATGGCTGTAGATATGTAGTGTTGCCTCCAACTACTGTTAACGTTTGTTAGTATGTCCATTAAATGAGCCATAGAGACACAACTTCCTTGAAGCTGTTAACCACTTGATCCAATCTTAGGGCAGTGTCACAATCCAGAAAATCCAATAAAGTAGCCAAACGTAATTTCAGATTAGTCTGTGTGTTTTACTTCTATTTATTGAGCATGATGTAGCACATCTTCTTTTATAAATCACAATTTTGGCCAGGCACAGTGGCTCATGCTTGCACTCCCAGCACTTTGGGAGGCCAAGGTGCGTGGCTCATCTGAGGTCAGAAGTTGGAGACCAGCCTGACCAACATGGAAAAACCCTGTCTCTACTAAAAATTAAAAATTAGCTGGTGTGGTGGAACATGGCTGTAATCCCAGCTTCTTGGACGGCTGAGGCAGGAGAATTGCATGAACTCGAGAGGCAGAGGTTACAGTGAGATTAGATTGTACTATTGTACGTTAGCCTGGGCAACAAGAGTGAAACTCCATCTCAAAAAATAAAAATCACATTTTTTTCTAAATCACTTTCCTCCCTCACCATGGCAGCACCTATCCAGTCTTCATACTCCTTCCCTTTCTCCATCTTCTCCAGATTTTATATCAAGAATATAAACATAGCACAGCTGCCAAAATACAAAGAGCAGGTTGAAGATAAGCAGTGTAGATAGGTAAAGCCAGAATCTCTTTCATGGTAAAGAGAAGAGGAAGAACAGAATCACTTATATCTGAATAATATTTGTTGAGACACACTAAAAAAAAATATCCTCTAACTAAGAATCCATCAACATATATAGTCAAATTAGTGAAGGTACTAAAGGCCTCTTTCGGAGACAAAGTGTCTGCTGGCTGACATACAGTATTTCATAATAAAACGTGAGCATGTCAGACACAGCTGATAGCCTTCCTTCACTTTTGTTATAGCTGGAAAACAATTCAGTAGGCTTAATTTATGTGAAGTTTAGTAAACCATTTAGAAAAGTTCTGTAAGGAAATTTAACAGAAATTAGAAGCATTCTGTCTGGTTAAAACGACTATCGTCCGTCTACATAAATCTGACTGACAGGCAATAAAAAAGGTAATTACCATCAGTACAACATCAAACAGGGGATAAGATTAAAGGATTAGATTAGAACAGCCACCTGTGAAGGCAGAATTTGGAATTTAAAGTGCACTTGTAGCCAAATAAGTAACCATTTAAGATGACAATTTTATAGTACAGCACTTTTATGTCCTTCTCTTGCATTAGGAAGTGAAATAAAATAAAATATCAACCAGATTTATTCAAGTTCAAGGTTTACCTTAAGGATAAAAAGAAGAAAAATGGTAAAACCATGGCTACACAAAAATGTGCAAAAATTTATATAGAATTGTTTTTTTACAGTTGATAAAACCTGGTAATAACAAAGATATCTTTCATAGGTAAATGAATAAACAAATTATGGCACATCCATACAACAGAATATTATTCAGTGATAACAAGGAATCAACTATGATGCTATGCAATGACATAGATTGAATATTTAATGCACAATGATAAGTGCAAAAAGCAAGTCTGAAAATTACTTACTGTATGGTAGCATTCATATAGTATTCTGAAAGTTACAAAATCATGGAGAAGGTAAACAGATCAGTGATTGCCAGGAGATTTGGAAGGAGGAATGGTTATAGAGTACAACCACAGAGGACTTTTTTAGGAAGGTGAAACTATTTGGCATAATGCTGTAATGAGATATAGAACACCATATTTGTAAAACTCCATAGAAATGTATGGTACTTTGTAAATTCTGGATATCAGCCCCTTGTCAGATGGGTAGGCTGCAAAAATTTTTTCCCATTCTGTTGGATGCCGATTCACTCTACTGACTGTTTCTTTTGCCATGCAGAAGCTGTGGAGTTTGATTAGGTCCCATTTGTCTATTTTGTCTTTTGTTGCCATTGCTTTTGGCGTTTTGGTCATGAAGTCCTTGCTTACACCTATGTCCTGAATGGTTACACGTGCACACGAATGTTCATTGCAGCACTGTTTACAATAGCAAAGACCTGGAACCAACCCAAATGCCCATCGATGATAGACTCTATAGGGAAAATGTGGTACATATACACCATGGAATATTACGCAGCCATCAAAAACGATGAGTTCACGTCTTTTGTAGGGACATGGATGAACCTGGAAACCATCATTCTCAGCAAACTGACACAAGAGCAGAAAATCAAACACCACATGTTCTCACTCATAGGCAGGTATTGATCAATGAGAACACATGGACACAGGGAGGAGAGCACTACACACTGGGGTCCGTTGGGGGGAAATGGGGGAGGGGCAGGGGGGTGGGGAGGTGGGAAGAGATAGCATGGGGAGAAATGCCAGATACAGGTGAGGGGACGGAAGGCAGCAAACCACACTGCCATGTGTGTACCTATGCAACAATCTTGCATGTTCATCACATGTACCCCAAAACCTAAAATGCAATTAAAAAAAAAAAAAGAAATGTATGGTAAAAGAGTAGACTGTGAATATTAATTTGCAATATATGCAAATTAAAACAGACATTTTTTGGGGGCTTGGGGGATCTCAGGATAAAATACTGACTATGACAAAGGAATTAGGCTGCAATAGAAATGTAGGGAACAGCCACATTGAAAGGGTGAGGGAAAGGACACTGACCAAAATGAATTTGGAGGTAAACGGAATCTGTAGGATTAAAGGCAAAACAGATCTGTACATAAGCACTTAAGAGCTATTCTGCTATCTCCTTATGATGGTATAGGTTCATGCTTCTTAAACTACTATATGTGTACACTGGAATTAAACAATTAAGTAAATGAATGGTGGATGATAGTAGCCAGGTTTGCAATTGTTGGAGTGAGAGATTACATATAAACAAGGGAAGCAAGCTAGAAGGATCCATGTAGGAATAGAAACAACATTACGAACTTATCTTTCACTTTCTATGGAAAGGAAAATATGCATTAGTTTGTATGTGTGCATGAGTTAGTATTCACTTGTCTCCACTTGCTCTGTAAGCTGAGAGATCCCCGAAGCAACAGTATCTCAGTAGCAATGAACACACATAGCACATAGATATTGGTGCCTAACACCAATTTCCAAACCAAGACCCAGCACATTTTGAAAAATTGGCTGATTCTAGGAATGATGCAGAAAATAGAGAAAATAAGCCTGGAGGATTTTATAGTGTTCCCTCCAAAAAAGAAATTGTACAAATCATACACACACATGCACACACTCACATGCAAGCATACAGAATGATGGAAGCATGTCAAAGAGACAAAACCACCAACTAAAAGAATTTCCCATCTCCAAAGCCAGAATAATATGTACAACAAAATAAGCAAAGTATTCTATGTAATTCAAAATATAGCATGCATATCCATGAATCCATATTGTTACTTTTAAAAAAAGAAAGAATAAAAAATAGGGAAGAAAACTCTTCCCTGCAGAAGTAGTCAACATAACGGATGCTGATGATTCACCCTTGAGGAAGTGGAGCATAATTCTCACTAATCTGAGTGTCCACTATGCAGTTTCTTTCTTTCAAAAGTATGCATGATAATGTGAAGGACAATAGTAACTTCACATTGAAGCAATTTCCCAGATACTACATCAGCTATGTGGATCAGTGCTGACATCAACAGCGATAAATATTGTTGTTAGTATGGACACTTTATATGACATAATCAGAATGGTACTTCACCATGTGGTCTTCTTCCTAAAATCCAAACTCCAGGCAAATAATAAGAAATAATAGAAGTCTCAATTGGAGAATCCTGTACAAAATTTTACTTTTATCTCACCAGTTGTCAAAACTATCAAGGTTATCAAAAACAGGATTAAGTCTGAAAAGCTATCACAGCTAAAGGAAGACAAAGAAGATCTGATGTCTAAATCCAATGTAGTATTTTGGATGGGATCCTGAAACAGAAAAATAAAATAAAATAAAATAAAATAAGGTAAAAACCTATTGAAATGTGAATAAATTATAGATTTTAATTGATAATAATGTATCAATACAGGTCAATTAATAGTGACAAATTTATCAGTGATAAAGGAGATTAACAGTAAAAGGAACTGGATATGAGGCCTAAGCAATTTTTTTTTTGCAATCATTACAGTTTTTCTGTAAACCTAAAACAATTATAAAATTAAAAGTTTGCTAAGAAACTGTAGAGGATTTTAGCTAATTAATATCTATTTTTATTTAATGAGTAACCTGATGCCAGACACTAATGGAGTAAATCAATAAGTAACCCATAAACTCTCTTGATAGCACTTGACAGTTTGATTTTATTTTTCTCATATCTTTCATGCAAGACATAAATGCTAGACTGTGAAACGTATTTTATTTTTCTTCATATTCTCAGAGTGTCCAGCATTATTAGCTTGTAAGTATAAAAGCTCACAAGTGTTAAAATTGTAGTAACATACATTAAGAGAATGGTTAAATCATAGAACTAGGTAATGAATGAATTGGGAATAAAATGAATGTGAGCATTTATTACTAATGCAAAATTTCAGATGCATGGAACTCTAGAAGTAATTGTTGAACACACAACATGACCTTAGTGGTCAATAAGTGTAGTTACTGTTTTTGTAGCTTAAAAAGGGTAAAAACAAAATTTTAGTAAAGATGACATTTCAATGGATAATTGATGATTGAGTCATAGTGTGAATAGCATTTGAATAGGCTCTCAAGAAGAACCTTGCACTTGCACAAAAAAATTGCCAAATTATTGGTATTAGAAATAAGTATGTGCTGTGTGTGCCCAGGGTGTCTCAATAAATGTTTGCTCAAATTACAACATTAGCATTGTTACATTTAACAATCACCATACCTACTTTTGGAAGTGACTAGAAAGATGTATAATAGCAAGTTAATTTTATTCAAATTGATGCCTCTGTACAGTTACAAGTCGCTTTGTGGTTAGTGAACAGAATTCACTTCGCTAATCATGGGGCTTAGCTACACACTCAATGTCTCCAATGTCAAATTAGCTTTGTTTGTGTTTAAGAGTCCCAGTGCACACTATATAATCTGCTTATGAGTTGTTTTCTCATTTGTTTCTTCAGAATTTATGAAGAAATAGGAAGAGTAAAATTTGCACAGAATAAACACTTAAAACACCAGGTTGACTACAGTAAATAATAATGTAATACATATTTCAAAATAACTAAGAGAGCAAATTCAAATGTCTCACTGTTTAAAAAAAGATAGGCAAGGGAGATGATAGATATGTTAATTATCTTGATTTAATCATAACACATTGCATACATGTCGAAACATCACACTATATCCAATAAATGTATATAATTATAATCTACCAATTTTTAAAAGAGAGAGCAAAAGTGTATTCAATGAAAACTAAGATTATTTCTCAAAATAAATTCCACTATTTCTTTCTAAGTGTAACCACTATTTTTTAAAATCCCATTTTATGCATAGAAAACTTAATTTATTCCCTTTAAGCATATTGCATACACTTTATTTTTCATAAATAAAATGGATTCTATAGAATCAACATTTTCTAATTTATTTAATCATTCTCCAAGCAATGGATATGCAGCTTATTTTGGTCTTTTGCTCTTATTAAAAATGTAGTGAAAATTTTACTTACAAATATGTAAAAAGTCATATAAATACATTTTTATGCCTCCTTAGTATATTATTAAAAAATGATAACAAGGTATTTGCATTTTCAAATTTTCAATATGTATTGCCAAAGTGACCTCGAAAGAGACTGTAAAAATTTATTTATCCACAAACAGTGTCTATTCTCTTATATCCTTACTAAGTCAGTCTGTCTAGTCAGCCCTGACCAAGGTTTAAATGGAGAATGTGGAGATATTCTCACAAGAAATAAGTAATACTTACTTGACATTATATGGTACTTGGGTGTATTGGTCCTAGAAGAAGCAGATAGTTTATTAAACTCCCTTCAACCATCTTTTCGTAAGACATCCTTTTATCACTGAGGACCTGTTGAATTTACATATGTATCAACACTTTTGAATAAAGTTATTTATTGGGATTATCCACACATTCTACATTTAAACCTTGGTGGGAGTACTGCTTGGCAGGACCTGTGTCTTTAGAGAACATTACCAACGTGCAGCTCAGCAGAAAAGGAGAGTACATTTCCTCTTCTCGCACTATCCAGTCTCCTGCTGGTGCCTGTCATGGACCAAACCCAAATGAAATTACAGGGCAAGAGAGCCCATTTGACACAGTCCATAGAGATGCTGAGGGATGAAGTGGAATTAGTAAAAGGTGGAAAGTAGATTTGGTGGAATAAAGTTTTTAAATGCAGCATATTCACAAATTTGTGTATTCAAATTCTCATTCTGATTCCACCAGGAATGTTAATGACCTACCCTTAGAAAAATCTATACACGATAAAAATGGATAAAAAGTTTTATGCTGGAATATGGTGGAGGGCAAGATTGTCAAACACAGGAGCATAGATTACTTTGAACTTGAAATTCCCTATGAGATACATGTTTTAACCACTTTCCTTTTAAAAGGGGAAATGTAAGCCTAGAGAAATAACTTGTGAAAATGTAGTTCTATCAAGGGAAAGTGCTCGAGCCTACACACAGGGCGTTCATCTCCCCCAGGCCTCTGAGTTTTCTCTTCACCTATTCATGAAGAATGACTGAGGAATTTATACTTTATTGAGAAACATTCATTGTGTTATTTGTCTTTCAGAGTATCTCTTTTCAGGGTAATCTATGCCTATTTTGAATAAGAACACTAGTGATTTATAAATGAATAGCTGGAATTATTTTAGACTACTGTCTTAGGATACTTCCAAAATCACATTTCCTGCACAGAATACTGGATTTACAAAAATACTTTAATAAAGATGTTTTAACTACATAAAAATTAAAAAGGTAGATGGTTGTACATATACTTAGGTGTGTGTTTGTGTGTATGTGTATGTGTACACATACTATGTATATATGTGTGTGTTTGTGTATATGTTTCACTATATTATAACAATAATAAATAAGTCACTTCGTAAAGCAGAATCAACATATATAAACCCTCTCTAAAAATGGGACTGTGCTAATAGAATTTGACATGGACTTACTTCATTGCAACAGTATTGTCAGGTGGATATTAAAAACAAATTAGGCCAGGCACGGTGGCTCAAGCCTGTAATCCCAGCACTTTGGGAGGCTGAGGCAGGTGGATCATGAGGTCAAGAGATCGAGACCATCCTGGTCAACATGGTGAAACCCCGTCTCTACTAAAAATACAAAAAATTAGCTGGGCATGGTGGTGCATGCCTGTAATCCCAGCTACTCAGGAGGCTGAGGCAGAAGAATTGCCTGAACCCAGGAGGCGGAGGTTGCGATGAGCCGAGATCGTGCCATTGCACTCCAGCCTGGGTAACAAGAGTGAAACTCTGTCTCAAAAAAAAAAAAAAAAATTAAAGAGGTGTTAGAGCTGGAAGATCACTTTCAAGTACCCCTTCCCCCACCATTTGACATACGAAAAAATTCAGGAGGTTGTGTTAAGTAATTCTGATTCTCTGATTTCAGAATTAAAATTAAGCTTTACAAAGATTTTCGCAGGATCAATTCCTAGAGGCAAAGAAAAAAAAATGTGTTAAAGTAGAACAAAGGATGTATTTTGCACTGGACTATATGATGGAGAATGTGAACACAGAGAAACTAACTCAGCAGTGAGAGATGTATGCCATGTAAGAGCGGAGAGAGTTACAGATGAGAAAGATGATGCTAGACCATGCCGGAGGTACAGGGAAATGCAGAAAGTGTACTCACCAGCTTTCTCGTTCTGGCTCCCATAAAACCTGGCTGTATTTCTGCTTCTAAGACTATACAACATTAATGACACTATATTCTCACATATATCATTAAGCAAGCTTCAATAGGATTCTAGTTTTGATATTAAAATAGATTGGGCTGAATTAGAACTTTTCTGTGCCTCCAACTGACTTTTTTTTTCTTGTATCTCAAATTTTGGTAACACTAAATTTAACACCACCTATAAAGATGGCTAGGTTTCAGAAAGCTCTGCAGTATGTTTATAGAAACCTCAGAAAAATGATGTCATAGACACTTTCACAAAAGGCAGAAGTAACTTTATTTCATTAATGGAATATTGAATCTAGAAATTTTCTTCTATGAATTTAGGTATATCTAATGTAAGTATTTTCTAAAACTCGAACACCTTGTGTTTATTTATCTACCTTATTGTTTATTGTTGTTCTCATTATCTCATTATCAAGCACTAAAGACATTTTCTTTCTGGAGACAAGTTCTTTGTGGGGGTGAAATTATAGAAATCAAAGGCATTAATGTCTTCTAAAGTGATATGGTCATTGTAAATGTTCAAAAGCTTTGATAAATTCTCAAAAGCAAGAATACAGAACCAACTTGTCAGAAGCTCTGAAATCATTTAAGCACAATGTCTCTTTGTGAATTTAGCCACATTTTCAGGTAGCTATGCTATGATCTAAGAAATAGTACAATTTTGGAAAATCTTGACCGTCATTCACCTGTAGAGTATAGACTGAAAGTTCTAGGCTCTTTCATTTTTCTTCTGGGTATATACTAACAAATAATATGGGAGTTTGAAGAAATTGGAAGCCCTCCTACAATCACATTTTAAATTAATATAATAGGAAAATGGAGAAATTAAAACAAACAAAAGAACAGAGACAAAGAAAAAAAAAGTGTTAGACTTGGACCTTAAGAACTCTCAAGTTACTTTTAAACATTTTCCTCTCTCCCTAAACATTTCTATAATGATCAAACGTTGAGAAAGTGAAAGGAGTATCCTCCAGGGTTACACAAGTAAACCCAATGACTATCCAGATTTGAAGTCCCTATTATCTTGCTTTATGGTATTGTTAATAAAGAAACACACTCAGGTCTAAATTATGCCTGGATGTCTAGTAGAGGTGCCATTTGAATTAAGTATGTAGATCAATCAGTCAGCAGCTCCATGCCTAGAGGCAAAGCTGCTCAATTAAAAGTCTGTGGTTAAAACTCATCTACCTATGTATTGTTCTTTTGTTTTGGGCCCACAGAGTCTGTAAACTATTTTTACTTTGTACCTGTATTAATCAGTTCTCACGTTGCTATAAGGAAATACCTGAAACTGGGTAATTTATAAAGAAAAGAGGTTTAATTGGCTCACCTTTCCACAGGCTGTACAAAAAGCATGGTGGCATCTGCCTCGCTTTTGGGGATACCTCAGGAAACTTATAATCTGTCACATGGCCAGAGTAGGAACCAAGAGAGGGAGCGGAGATCTGCCGCACATTTTTAAACAACCAGATCTCACAAGAACTCACCATCATGAGAACCGTACCAAGAGGATGGTGCTAAACAATTCATGAGAAAAATCTGCCCACCATGATCTAATCTCCTCCCACCTGGCCCCCTCTCACACACCAGGGATTACATTTCAACATGAGATTTGGGTGGGGACACAGATACACACCACATCAGTATCCAATACTAAAAAACGGAAAGCTCATAAAATTTTGGATTTTTGGCATCTCATAAACATAAACATCGTCAAAAGTGGGCCAGTATTGCTGCCTTTGAAGTGTGTCTACTCTCTTTAGACAGGATATATGCGAACTCATTCTCCTCTGTCTCCATTCTGATCCTTTGATTTCTGTGACTTACCTGGCACTAGTATTTGATATTGTCTTAGGTTTCATACAAACAATTTCATGTCATATTGGTGTTTCTTTGGAAGCATCCTCATTGCCTTTCCATAGGAAATACTTTCATGTATACCAGTATATCATATTCTACTGCAGTGGCTAAAAATATGGACTTTGAAGTTATAGGACTTTGATTCAAATTCTATCTTTACCACTTTCCAGTTGTGTGCATTTGGGCATATTGTTTAACAATTATTAACAAGCTACTTGGGTTATTGTGAGCATTCATTCAGTTAAAACAGAATATATTTGCCGGAAAATACTCTTTGTATCTCTGTACGTGTATGTGTCAGCTATTACTATGTTATCTGCTTAGATAGGCATGTTATGCCATAAAATGCAAATGTAATTCATGAAGTCAACGCCACATGAGAAACTATGGAGTCATGTGTAGAATGCAGACTTTGCTTACCCAAATAGCATGCACTTTTTCATCATCAAATGGGCAAGGGCAGTAAGCGCAGTACAGGCGGGCGGAGCTGCAATGTCAGAGGAACTGTGAGTTGACTGGGATTTACTCTTCACAGAAATGAACAGCTGCTGCTGACTGAAGTGTTCGGGCAGGGTGATGGTCCTGGAGGCCCAGGTCGAAAGGCGCTGCCCGGTTTAGAGTAGCGGAGGTGAGAACCCACACGGAAAACAGTTCGGTCATTTTTCCGTGAGGCTGCAGCACTGGGCTGGGGCTCCAGGTCAGTTCCTAGCCACGGCGCTCCCTGCTGAGCCTAACGGCAGCAGAAGCAAGTGCTGCAGGGCGGCAAATTGGTGGCCTGCCTGCCCCCTCTTGGAGCTCCGTCCAGGGAAGTGGAGAGATCCTACTGGCCCAAGAGTCACCGGGGTGTGCAGCTGGAGTCCCAGGTCAAGAGGCCCTGCTCAGAGAGTCGTGGCAGGACAGGAAGCCTCGTGGAAAACAGTCTGGCCGCTTTTCCCTAAAGCAGCTGTGCTGTGGGTCTGCGTTACTCGCTATCACTGCACACCCTCCCAAGCTTGAAGGCAGCAAGAGAGAGGGTCGTGGACCAGCGAAAAGGGCCGTTCCGCCTCTCCCTCTGGGAGCTCAATTCCATGGAAGTGCAGAGATACTCTTAGTCCTGGAACTCAGGCCGGGCTGGAGTGTTCTTTCTAGCATCCCAGGCCAGTAGGGCATCCCACCAGGTGCAGTGGAGGTGAGGCCTGCGGTCCCTCGCTGCTCAGCCACATGGATCTGGCCCCTTTCTTGCGGGGGTGCAAGACACTCTGGCCTCAGCTACAGCTGCTAATGCTGGGGTGCCCTGTAGATCAGGGGATCCCGGGATTCCATGTGTGCCTGAGTGGCAGCTCTGCCCAGACTCCACATAACTCGCCGCGTGGGTCTGCAGGCGTGGGTTGGGAGGTTCATAGAGGATCTTCTGATCCTCTGTGTTCGCAGGGATTCAAAGGTCTGTGGCCGAAGTGTGGATCCACAGGGAACTCTCCCTCACTCACTGCGTCCCCATTGGGTGGGGCCTCCCCTTACTCTGTGCCATTCCTATGTGGGCAGCTGTCCTGGTTTGTCCTTCTCGGTTCTCTGTGGATTATGCTGTTTCCCTGATGAATCCCAGTGTGTCCACCTGGATTTTTCAGTTGAATAGCTAGTGTTTGCTCTAGCCATTCTTTCTGCTCTCTCTCAGAGCAGAGGATACTAGTTGTTTCTCATCAGTTATCTCGGTCCCATCTGTCAGTAATTTTTAATTATTCAGGTTCTGACACTACTCAGAACAAATAAGGAATTAAATTTGATCTAAGAAATAATAAAAATTTTATCATAACTACATATGCTTTCCTTTACTACTTAACATTTTTCTTTAATTTTTTTTAAATAAAAGTTTACCTCAATATGATGCCAATAACGAGTGCCCATTTGAAAGCATTGCAGGAATGAACATTTCTATGATTGGCTCAGGATAGCAAGTGGCATCTAGTCTTACTTCAGAAGCATGAGGGCAAATGCTTATCACGTTCAAATACAAAAGGTATTTTGCTCGCTGTTCTTTCAGTTTCATTTAAAGTAGGGCAACTGATAAAATCAAAGATCAAAGGGACATAAAAGAAAGAGAAACATAAATCATGGGCTTGCAAATTCTGGGATTGTCTTTCAATGGCATCTTTCTTTGTTTACTGTGAGCATGGCAACAAATTGTGCAAATGAGTGACTTTTTTCACCTAGAAATTCAGAGATTCTGTTTTCTTAATACTTTGCATTTCTTCCCAAACAGTTTTGGCATGGATAGTTCTTAAGGTCATGTCTCAATAATTAAAAGTAACCTGCTAATAAAATTGTCTTTCACTAAATCTAAAAGTGGTACAATTAAATATGAAGTTAGCTGGAATGCATGTTAGAAGGCTAGGCTCTAGTTCAGGAATTTACTAGATGTGAGCTGTAGAAGAATTGGAATTCCAGATAGGTTCTAAAAGCAGAAACCTAGTTACTGGAACCAATATAGACCAAAAAAGGGAGGAATCCATGTGCCCAACCTGAACTACATGTTAGTAGGTGACTTGTTCAGCTGTGAAGACAGACAGGAGATAGATCAGAGAGTCTCAAATGTCACCTCCTATATACTTGATAAATACACATACACATTCATACTTGCAGTGATTTTCAGAATACATTCCACACATTTCACGAAGTCAAATTTTTTGCTCTAACAATTTGACTGCATACAAAGGAATAGCCATCACAGCATTTTCCCATCTTCTCTTTGCTTCTGTCCTCCTGGGTTCTTTTTACTTTCAAGAAGGAACATATGAGAATGGAAGAGATTAGTTTCAAACCCTTAGTTCAATGGATAGATCAGAAAATGTATAATGAATTATAATTTTTTAAAAAATGAACACCGTACCCATATATGTACAGTACCAAAATGCTTAGAAGAAAAAAAAAAATTCTGGTTTGTTACCCAAAATTTGAAATGTCCAGAGACTGTGTATAAGCAACATAAGAATAAAGAATTGAACTTGCTTTATAGTTTTGCACATTTTCTTTAGAAGAACATTGCAATTTTCTTTGGATTTCCAGCTACTGTGCTTAACAGGTAATTCATGCAACAATATACCAATTGCTAAGGGAAGCCAGTATAATGTCCACAAACAGAGCTAGCCACTTAAGTTACCCAAAATCAAGACGATTCCTTGGCTAGATGAGGAATTCACCATTCTAGTGGGTATTGTGACATTCTAGTGAACACAGAGAAGGAATAACAAATGCTTCTCTCTGGGAGTTACAACCAATACAATATCTAAGCAGTGAAAAAAACAGCAACATCAAATGGTTCATTTCAGTGGTGTCCTCAGGCTGACAAAAATTCCTCTTGGCTTGCCAACTTTTGTCAGTCTGTTTCCTTCATAGACTTTATAATTTTCCTGTTCATCATAAGTTTATGACATCCATTAAGTAGTCTTGCCACAAATCAGAGACTACAGATGATATCTGAACATTTCGACTACCTAATACTCAAAGTGTTAATTCATTCTTGCCTAGGAGCAACTGGAACATCTGGTCTTATTTCCAAGTGAAGTCACTGGTGCAGTTCACCTTCTGAATAGGAATGTGATGGGAGATCTGGAGGGTAAACCAGTGGCATGTGTGACAGAAAGCAGGCACAACAGAAAAAGGAAGCAGAGATCTTCACAAAGTGCTTCCTGTCAAAATGACTGGAACATACATTAGATTTTGATTTCATTTGCATATAATGCTCATTCACGTTAAACACCATTTTGAAAGTTGGCCTATAAATATTAAATATATCAAATTGTTCCTTGATTGGTGATTGGAAATATCAAAAAATATCACAAGGTGGCAATTTGTGTTTTTCTCACACCATATAGCTTGTAACCACACCAAAAGTTGAACACTTCAGTTCACATTCAGTGGAACAGTCTTAGCCACTAATGATTATAACTCTGAAAATGCTTATGTTTCCAGAAAAAAGGAAATCACGAGGCATTCATATAAAAAGGCAAGAGGCATTATAGACAGTGTTAAAAATGAGGATTGTGTGTGTATGTACTAAACCACTATCACACAGTTTTATTTAAGGGAGAGTATAGTCAAGAAGAGGCATCATTGTCCATGCAACATACATCACAAGTCATATTACTGAGGCCTTGGAATTTCTGTAAAAACCTATTTGAAAAAATCATTCCATAGCACAGAGGTGAGGATAGTTTTTCTGAAGCAAAAAGTGAACTTTTCAAAGTCTGTGGGTTTAATGTGACTTAGAGAGAGAGAACTGTCCTTCTGCAGCTTTTTGTCACATTCATGACTGAAAACCTGAGCTAAGCTTCTAAAATGCCCAGGAAATGGGCTCTGCTCAGAAAATGGGAATCGTGGGTTAGACCAAGTCATCACCAGTTTTTATCATTTTTACCTTTCCTTTTCAAGGTTTTGTTTTTATTTTTTTATGAAAATGTGGTACAAGTAAGACTATCTCTCTTTGAATATAATGGCAGAGTCTTCTTTGTGATTTAGTTTAGTATATTTTAGTGTATTTTGTTTATTTTCTGCCTAAAATACTATGATGTTAACTCTATGAAATTGGAATCTTTTTCTCATTTTTATTCACTGGTATGCAACTAGTATCTCAAACATTGTCTAAAATATATTAGATGAACGGTTGACTGAACTCATCACTTATGGAATTGTTATTAAGAAAATTATTTTTTCACATAACGAAAAGTACACTTGATTTGAAATGTAAAGAATTGGTTCAAATTCAGACTATGAATGGAAACAATATGGTAGCAGTTAAGAAAACAGGCTCAGTAATCATCCTACCTTTAGTACTCATCTAGTCTGTGCTGTATACTTCTTCTACCACGTAATTATTTCAGTTTCCTTATCCTTAAAATGTAAATAATTAAAACATCTAACTCATAGGGTAGCTATGAGATTTAACCAAGGTAATTTGCTCTAATAGAGTGCTGAACAGGTAGTAAGTGCTCAATAAATATTGTGGGGTTTTTTTTGTTGTTGTTTTAGTTTCCTTTTATTTTAATTTGACATACATCTATATAATTAATGCTATGAATATTAATCCAAATAACTAAATGAGATTAAAATCTTCTTTTCTGTTTTTTAAATATTGATTGTGAAAATCAAATGTAATTAAACAATAAAATGGTGGAAATTCATTCACTGACAATATTGCTTAAATTTAGTCATTGGATTAAGAACATTTGTTTTGAGTTGTCATAGTGAATGCTGTTAGCACTCAATAATAAATAATGTCTAGTGCAAGCCCTCCTATTTATTATAGCATAATTATAGACAATGGCTTCCTAAGAGGAAAAGCAATATTTCAGAGTTGCATATGCTAAGTGTTCACTAAGTAACATAGGGTTAATGTCAGAAGGTAGAGCATCAGGGAAAAAATGTATTGAGGCAAGTGGTGCTTGGTTCAGGTCTTAAAGAAAATAATGAAGAAACAATGTAATGCAAACAATATTTAAGATACATTACATATATTAAAAAATGACATAGTTTCTAGCATTCTGTCTTCTTCAAATAAATCCCAAAGTATTTTTTTCTTTTCACACCCAAATTTGCATATTTTGTGCCCTCTTTTTAAAAAAATGTGATCCTTAAATATGAATGAGTAACTGATCTTGAGCTAAAAAGTCTTAACACTAGAGAAGCTTAAAGTTGAATCAGGATTTGCCCACATTTTGCAGGTCTTATCATGAACAGGTTGCTCAACTGAAAAACTGATACAGTACATTTATCTCATAGGTTCATTTGAACACAAAATGAGAGAATACACCTAAGTTTCATGGTCTAATGTCATATATATATATACATACATATATATATATATATATATATATATATATATATACACACATATATACATGAGCATTGCATTTTCTGTAATATTGAAAGAGCAAGGACAGTCTTTTTCTTTTTTTTTTACAGTGCTCCCATGGAGATTAAACATTAAAGATAGATAGTCCTATCCTATTCTCAGATATTTGAATTGCTCTCTCCTTGAGAGAGTGGACTAGCCAGGTTGGCAAGGACTCTGCTGAAAATAGAGTCTTCTTTCCATAGCGAATGTGAGGAATTGAGTCAGATGGAAAATGGATGAGTTAGAGAAGGGTGCACAGTTAAGAAGCAGACAAAAACTTTTGGGTAAATTCAAAGATGGGAGGATACATAAATGAGGGTGGGAAACTTGGACACAGGCATTTGTAAGATGCAGACCTCAAAGAAACAAGCATTCTCTTCATGTCTTCTATGATGCAAATGATTGACTGTGCTAAAAATGCTAGAGATGAAAATATTTACCAAAAAGAAATATAATTAAAGAAAGTAGTGAATAGTTAAATGAAGTTATATAGTAACTAGCCTTAAAATCATAACTCTCTTTGGCAATCAAATGCCACATGGAAGCCGTAACTCCCCAGATACCCGTAGCTCAAAGGCATAGGCATATTTTATGGATAGACAGTCTCAGCTAAATCATCTTCTCCAGAATTTCTAGAATCTACTGGTAAGACATTATATTTTATAGAATCTGTATTATACAGAATCTACAGTAAATATATTACCTATGTAACAACCTCTACACATTCATCAGAACCTTCTAGAAAAGAAAGAGGAAAGAAATCATTGTCAAATTTCCAAATAGGGCATATGGGGATTCTCTACCTGCTGCCATCTTTTATTTTTTTCCCCTTTTAATTGCCCTGAATTTTTCTTTGTAAGTTATATAGTTGTTTGCTTTCTATATGCTTCAGTCAGATTTGAAGCACTTCCCTTCTGTACAATTTTATTTTATCATAGTCATATTATCATAAAAGATGTACACAAAATTGTTACTTCCTACTTTTCTTTCCACTCCCCCACCTTTTTAATTCTTTTAATATATATATGGGATGCATGAATGAAGACAATCTCAGGAAGGCTGTTAAGAAGACAACTTGTTCATGTAGTGGAGAATAATAGTCCATATTAAATTTACCAAACACCTATGTGTCTAATACAATATCTTATCACTCCTCATTATGTTAAATATTTAGAAAGATTCTAAAACATTATAAAGGAAATTATATAATGTATTTATTGGAAAGAATAGAACTATGTAACCTATTTACAGTTTAGCCAGTGTGTTATTAAGCCATATGCCACAAGCACTTTAGTTCAAGTGAAGCCTTAGATTTTGACATCTAGAACATTGCATCCAGTACATTCAGTTGGTCCCAGTTTTCAATATGAGACAGGCAAAAGCAAATATTTAATCACACGAATTAAATACGTAGATTTTGGAATCACAAAAAGGTTAGATTCCAAGTTCTATCTGTAACAGATTTTGTGACCTTGAACAGATTAATTAACCTCCTTTAAGCCTTAGAGTCTTCATCTGTGTATGTCAAGAAAATAGTTTTGAGATACTATATATAGAAAAAGAAAGAAAGTGTTCGTCATTTCCTCCTTTTTTTCCGCGCCATCTAGGCACAAGAATAGTTCTCTATTTATGGCTTGTGGGAGGAATGGGACAGGAAGGAAAGCAGGAATCTCTTCAAGTCAGCTGTCTTTGGTTTTCCAAAGCTTCGCCTATTGGGGAGATTATGCTTTCGGCTCTGAGACTAAAAAAGAAGATGGTGATTTTAAGTAGGAAAACATGAATTTGATAAGGAGTTTAATAAGAATTTGAAGAATTTATCAAATCTTTAGACTAAGGACCTAACTCCTACACTCTTAGGTGACAGATGAGGATGTGAATGGGTGGCTAGGGAGGAAAATCATTATAGAGGAAAAAAAAAATTAAAATATTCAGAGAGGTTAAGGGGTATGAATTTACCATGTGTTCAGGGACAACTAGAAACATCTCAGCAATGTTTTTTCAGGAATTGGAACTAAATCTATTTCCACAGATGGTTCAGCTATTCCCAAACAATCATAGCAAAGTATTCCTTAGAATAGTGACATGGGACCTCAAGAACCAGCATCTCTTCTGTGACATCCAATACAGAGAGAGCAGTCCTACCTTGGGATTTTGGAAGAGAGGTTTGTCTATGTGAACTGGTCATCTATAGACTGAGTAAGGGCTTGGTCCACTACTACATCCCAAAATATGTCTTTGGCTATTGGACACAGGGGTTGGAGGCAGAAAAATTTTCATCTGTGAGTGAGTTAGTGCTATAGGAGTAGAGTTGTTTCAGACTAGTTTGAGCTCCATACTGAACTGGTACAGTGGATGAATATCACTTCTTTATGACCAGCAGTCTCAATATGCATATGAAAATAGGAATATCTGCCCAATTAAAATTACTGTTAGGATTCGATTATATTGAGGGACAGAAAAAATAGCTCTACAGATGAGCCAACACTTATAAGTCATGGCCAGATAAGTGCGTGACACAAAGTATCTGTTTAATACATGGCATTTCCTTTATTTAATAAATTATCACCTTATTCCTCATCATCATCACTGTCATCATCTCCATCACCATAATCCTCATCATCACAGGTAATAACATTGAGGCTTCCAAAGGAGGAAAAATCACTTTTTCAAAAGCACACAGCATGTCAGAATGCATTTAATAAAGTCCTAAATGGTGAGAATAAAAAACCCTAAAGTGGTGTATCAGGATACCTAGACTTAGTTGTGCTGTGGTTGATTGCTTGAGACGTTACAAAGTCTAACTTAACATTTGTGTATCCTCCCACACTGAAAAATAAGACACACCTCCCAAATACAATCAGTTGTGCTTTATATTTGTGGTTTATTCTTCTGATTATCAGAACCGATTATATTCAGCTGTCGTGTCTGATGAATACCAACATCTACTACTCTGCATGTAATTTTGCTAAAAGAAAAAGCTCATTTGTGTGCCATAGTGTCAGAAATGAGAGTATTGAATATGTGCCTCTGGAAGGCAAAGCTGACCTTTGTCTCTCTGGCTAGAACCTTTTTGTTTGTATATCCAGACTAAGATGGGCAATGGGTCAGCTTGGGACTCTCATAAATTTAATCAGCTGGATGGTAGCAATTCTTAAAAAGAAACTGAGATAAATACCAAAGTACTTCTCAGCTAAATCTAAATTATATATATATATATATATATATATATATATATATATATATATATATATAATTAGGGACTAGACAGCCAGAGTGAGCACTGATTATTCTTGCTCACCCACATCTTTTTTTAAACATATTTCATGTTTTCAAGTCCCAGGTGTGTTCTTCAGTGATGAAAAAAATACATATTTTAGTCTTCCCAGGATTCTCTTGCAGCCAAAATGACAAGGTATGATTTAGACCAGGTGTCCCCAAACTTTTTACACAGGGGACCAGTTCACTGTCCCTCAGACCATTAGAGGGCCGCCACATACTGTGCTCCTCTCACTGACCACCAATGAACGAGGTGCCCCTTCCTGAAGTGCGGTGGGGGGCCGGATAAATGGTCTCAGGGGGCCGCATGCGGCCTGCGGGCCATAGATTGGGGACGCCTGATTTAGACTCTACAGACCAGTCATTCTGACATTAGCCATTAATTTGAAGCCAGTAAACAGACATAATAAGGGTGGTGGCAGAGGCACCTTGATTTTATCTGTGGTATTGGTGGAAGCTTCCAGACTGCTGTAGAAGCACATGGTTATTAGTGATGACAGCACCTCCATGAAAGTCGAAATCCAAAGTTGTTCCTGTTACCTTGACTTATAACAAATGCTTAAAAATTCTTCCCAAAGAGTCTGTGTGATACTCATAATTGTATTAGATGTTTCCCTGTTTGCACGTTAGATTGTTCTGTCTTTAAAAAAGAGTTCTAAAACATGCAATAGGGTAGTCACAGAAGATCTGTCAACTATGACTTCTGAGTTGACTTTTTTGCATTTGCAAGAAGGGGAGGTACTGATGATGGACTCCAGATATTAGGGGGGGAAAGAAAAAGGAAAAGACAGATGAGAGAGAGAGAGAGAGAGAGAGAGAGAGAGAGAGAGAGAGAGAGAGAGAGAGAGAGAGAGAGAGAGAGAGAGAGAGAGAATTGTATCTGTAATAAAAACATGAGCAATAATTGACTTTTTTTCCCCCTGAATCCATAAGCTCCAACGATGTCACGTGAATTAATACCTCTATCTTTCAGCTATTCTTATACTCTCAGTACTGAAGAGTACTATATGAGGCCCCCAGTTGTAAAAAAGACCAACTGTATTGCCATGGTTTTGTAATCTCAGCAAAAGAGAACTGAACCTACCCAGTAGTTCCAACAATGGTCCGAAATGGTGCTTCTTTAATCTCACTAGTTTCACACGCCCACCTCTCAACCTATTCAATGTGGCCAGGAGGGTGGAAGGATCTGAATAGCCCGACATGAAGCGCAGTTTCACACAAACCACATAGATTTAAGGATAGAGAAGTGGTTGTTCCCCAAGCAAAATCAAGATTCTATTCCCAGAATAAGAACTAGGACTGAGCAGATACAAACAAATGATTGATGCTAGGTGTATCTGCTTCCATCTTGCAATAGTCATCAGGTAACCAGGAGAGGACTTGATATCTTTGATCTTATTCTCCAAAATGGTTCCTTTTCAACAATTGTTGAAACATTATGTTAGCCAGATTCTTTTTAATCTGTGATTTAAAAAAAAAAAAAAAAAAAAAAAAAGAGTAAAAAGACACCAGAAAAAAATTGCTTTGAAAGCAAGCCAGTAAAGCACATAGAGAAGTTGATCAAAGGCTGACATTTGCTGCAGGACAGCTATCCTAACATGCAGCAATAGAAGCTCCCTCCCTCAGAACCACACCATGCTCTTCAGATGTTAGAATGAGAACCAAACCATGCCTTTCCTTCACTTCTCTTATCAAAGCATCATAAATCCGTTCCTCTTCACCATGAAAATAAGCACCTGTGGAAACAATGCTTATTAGTAGGAATAGATCTGTTTAAAAATAACTGTAATTAGAGCTAATTACCTTCCTCTTAGGCTCACAATGTTAGAGATTATTATTATTATTATTATTAATTTTTAAATCACAACCAGAATGGGCAGAGAAGTAAAGTTTACTCAAGAGGTCGTTGCATCTAGAAATTGAAGCATGAATTTATTAAACATGTATATCTATACAAATACCCTCACATTTGTACAGTTGCATTTAGTAACCTACACATATGTTTCAATCAGATATCTTAATTATTCAGAAGGAGAGGAGTTGCTCCAGGTAATATAGCTAACTTATGACACCGTAACACTTACTCTAATTTATACTTTACAAACAAGCCTAAATATATCCTCCCCTGAGCTAAAACAGTAATTCAGCATGTGCCACTGTGGAACTTAAGGTAACATTTTATTTCTGAGGTTAGAAATTATGCCTAATATATTCAATGTTTCTCTTTTGTAATGCTAATTAAAACAAAGACTGAAAGAGAGAACCAATTCAGGTTATTTATGCTGAACTATCTGCACTGTCCTTCATTTTCATCAAAACAAAATACCAAACTGCCTTTTGTTTGCACAGAGGGCTGCATATTTTTCTTCCATTTTTATATGTAACATTTTATAAGAGAAATATTTGAATGTGACGTTAATTGAATGTTAATTGTAAAGTTTATTTTCTTGCTATTGTGTTGTTTTAGCTCCTTACATATTTTGGATATTAACCCCTTATTAGATACACAGTTTGCAAATATTTTCTCCTATTTCATATTTCATAGCTTATCTCTTCATTCTGTTGATCTTTTCCTTTGCTGTATAGATTTTAGGTTGATGTAATCACATCATCTATTTTGCTTTTGTTGCCTGAAATTTGGAGTCATATGTTAAAAAAAAAAAATAGAATCATTGTTCAGACCTGTCATGGCATATTCTCTCCCTGTTTTTGTCTAGTAGTTTTAGAGTTTGAGACTTAAGTTTAAGTCCTTAACACATTTTGAGTTTATTTTTGCATGTGGTGTGAGATAAAGGTCTAATTTCATCCTTCTGCTTGCGTGTATCCCGTTTTTCCAACACCATTTATTGAAGAGACAGTCCTTTCTGCACTGTGTGTTTGTGGAATCTTTGTAATCTGATTAAAAAATGGGCAAAAGACCTGAATAGATATTTCTCCAAAGAAGACATACAAATGGCCAAGTCTACAGCTTTAGGTATTTAATTAGATAACTGCAAGGAGTTGGTAGTTGTCACTTTCGTTAAACAATAAAAAGGTAGGCAGTTGAAACATATAAGCAAGCAAACAAACAAAACCTGAAAATATTGTGAAATTTAATCTAACACCTTACAGATATTCATACATCACAGTAATTTCAATATTCACTAACATGTTAAATGACAAACCTAAATGTCTTCCTACTTTATGTTTGCAGTGAGAGCCTTACCTTCCTTAGCATGTTGTAACAGAAACAGCCCTGGCTTGAGAGGACAAAGATGTTGGCCATGGTACTTTCACTTATTTTGTGACCTCAGGCAAATCAGTGAAATCCACTGAAACAAAACTGAGTAGGATTCTGTGTTTGAAATACCTCCTTTATATGCAGACTTAGTCATTATTAACATATCATTGTCCTCATCTTCTCATAAAGCATGGGATGTGCAAGTGATTTCCTCCTAGGTTGCTCTGGAGAGTCTGACTTCAAACAGTGTCACTAAGGAAGTACTAGGACTTCTGACCACTGACATTAAAGAAGGCACCCATTTTCCTCCTGAGGAAGGGAGTGGAAGAAAGTAGCTCTTCCTCCTGTTATTGTTACACAGGAAGAGTCAACAAGGAACAGCTTCCAAAGACAGAAGCCTGACTGCTCAGAAGCATCAGCAAACAATGATTGTGCTCTACCTGCTGAACAGTGAGGGGGAAGTTATTTCATAGCATTTTGATCAAATAGGTATTCTGCTTGAAAGCAACTTACACATAGACATTTATTTTAGCTTCTGCTTATATTCGTTCAAACTAATCTCCCATAATATCTCAATGATTAGGATACAAAGTAGGGAAATCTATTTGTCCGGTGATATTCTGGGAACCTAAATTACATAAAACTCTGATAATTCATTGTCAGCTATCAGACATATCCTAAATGATTACCAGGTCAATAAGATCAATAGTGACAGAAGTATTAGAGATAGAGGTAATAATGGAAGCCATAAAATTAGTACTGGTAACTAGTAGTCATGATAGCAGCAGCAGCTAACATCCACGGTGGAGCAGATACTTAAATTGTACCAGGCACTAAACTGAGTATTTTACATGTATAATTTCATTTCATTTTAACACCATCTCTATAATATAGATACTGCCATGCCCAGTTTACAGATATGGTACATGAGTCTTAAAGGTGTTACAGATTTTCCAAGATTGCACAGCTAGTAAGACATGTAACCAACATCTAAATTTTCAAACAGGGTAAAGATTTTCTCATTGCAAAGTGGGAGGGATGGTGGATTAGGAGGAGTGAGGCAAAAAGTGTAACCTATTCGCAAAGTTCAACAGGTACTCAAAAAATACTGCTTGAGTCAATTCTGAGAGAATAAAAATGAACTGGGTGACTTTCCAACACATAAGTTTAGGTGTGCACTGTTCATGGTGTGGATAGGATGGAGACAACTAGAAAGAGTCAACATATAGCAGGTTAAAAGCTAAGCACCATAGCAGAGACTTGTACAGGAAAAATAACAATGTATGGGAGAAAGACAGGGGTGAGCACCTAGGCAACTAGATGGGAGTACTGATTTGTCCAAAACGGATTATTCTCCTAGTAACAATCTATTTAATAGATACTGGTAGGAATCTTCCTAGACTACAGTAATTCTCCATTCTTTCTTAGCAGCTCCCTTCATCCTCTTGGGTGAGTCCTTTTAACCATATTGTGCATTAATTCCCCATACCCAAGCTCCAGAACCAATTTATGGGTTCGCCCCAGATAAAAATTAATTCTCTAACTAGAAACTTGGAGCTGGGGCTTTGAGATACTATTTATTATGGTTTGGTTACTTCAAGACAGCAAAAACTCGGATGGTCTATTTTTGGATTTTCTCTCTTTTGGATTGAATAGCAGAGAATCAGACTGAGAAGTAAATGGGTTCTTGCATGCAGAGAAGCATAGTACGAGTTGGAGAAAACTCGATATAATTTCTGGTTTCTACTTTCTATCCTGTCTACGTTCCCGATCCTAAATTTTACACTTTAGTAATAATATATGGGTTTTTAAAAAATAGTCAATTTAGTTGCCATAACTTGAGAATAAAAACTCGATTTAACAGAATTGATTAAAGAACAAGTTATCTTTTGATTTATTATCATTACTGTGAGGAATAAGCTAAGGCTTTTCAAAAAATACTTTCTTATTCTTCATAAGAATATAAGGTAGGGAATCCTGCCAAGTCTTATAACAAGCAGACATCTGGACTAGGTAAATTTTAAGTAACTATGGAAGGTTATATTCTGCAGCTTAATCAGGTAAGTTTTATTCTGTTCAGTGTGTTACTTTACAAAAATGTAGAATGTGCTATATTTCATATTATTAAATGTCTTACATCTTCTTACTTTACTGAATATGAATACATTATCGATGTGCAATTTAAAAAATTTGACTAAGAAGAAGAAAGAGCAGTTGACACAATCTATCACCTTACCCAAGTATAAAATTTGGTTTTAATTACACTAATTACAAAATAGACTCTAAAAACTGTGCATAATTTTTAACAGGCTAGCAACATAACTTTTTATGTTTCATAATCAGTTACAGAACTGTGAAATTCCCCATTGGTGCCATTGCTAATTTATAAGCTTCATACTTATAAACTTATGTTAGCTATTAAATAAAAAAGAAAAAGAAAAAGAAAGGAAGAAAGTGCATGCACACATGCACACGATTGGCTTTCTTTGTATAATACATAGGGATTGGAGGATGAATATCCAGTACAGACTCTGCCAGGTTGTGTTCACTCTGTAATGTAGTACAGTGCTGTAAACAGTCACCTGTTATTTGAGAATAATGTCATCTATGCTGTCAGTGATTTTTTTAAATGATACATAACATTTTACATATTTATGGGATACTTGTGAGTGTTACAGGCATAGAATGTACAGTAATCAAGTGAAGGTAGTTAGAGTACTATCACTTTGAGTACTTATCATTTCTATATGTTGGTATAATTTTGAGTCCTATCTTCTAGTTATTTTGTTATGTACAAAATATTGTTGCTAAGTCTTAGTGCCCTATTCTTCTATCAAACATTAGAAGTTATTTCTTCTATCTAAGTGTATGCTTGTAAACATTAACAAATTTCCTGTCATCACACACCCACACAACCACCCACACTTAGTCTCTTGTATCTACTGTTCTAAGTCCATAAGATCACATATTTTAGCTCCCAAATATGAGAGAGAACACGTGGTATCTGTCTTTCAGTGTGATTAATATTGACTTAAATCCATTAGTATTACCAGTCTTGATAATGCCACCATGTGGGACTTGGTTTCTGAACAACCATGCTTATTGTTGAAACCATCATGTCACTATTGATGGAGATATTACTAATAAAAATATCTAAAATTTTAAATTAAAACAGTAAAAATTAAACAAATATCTATTTATCCATTATGTCAAAGTGACAGATAATATCCATAGCTATATCTCTACAGCATATTTATTTCACCCGATTTTGATGGTATCTTTGAGATGAGATGAAAATTATGCAGGTTATCAGACACACAGTGGAATTCATCTTGGGGCAGAGGTTCTCAGTCCACTGGGGAGTCAATTTTGTCCTCCAGGGAACATATGGCAGTCTTGTTCAAGACACTTTTTGTTCTTGTAATGAGAGTGGAGGAATGCAACTGGCCTATATGGAAGATGCTGAATGTCATACATTCACAGGATAGTCCCAAACAACAAAGACATCTTCTGCCTTAAAATCTCAGCAATTCTGAGTTTGCAGAAATTCCGCTACAGGGACACTTTATATACCCTAAATAGGTAGTTTCTGTTGTTTTGTCTGATGACTGAATAATATGCACAGTCCTTAACTTGCAACAGCTTACTGGAAAACATGAATAGGGAACTGCATGGTGGTTTTAAATTTCAGCAACTTGGAGACATAAGGCTACTCCAAATTAAATATATTATTTTTCAATCAAGTTGCTTCTCTCATGGTCAGATCTTTGTAATACAACCCAGAAGGAAAAGCAGCAGGATTTTTTTTTTTAATTTAATGATAACTATTGAAATAAAGTGAGAACAGTATTAATCTATAAATTATGCAATTGCTTTAATAGAGTGTCATTGTTTTGTCTCAAGGTACTTAACAGATTTTTGTTAATTAAATATTATGCAATCATTTAGATATAAGAAAAATAGGTAATCATACTCCAATTTTGCCTATGGAAATTAGGTGTCTCATGTAAGTAAATAGCAGGACACTGAACTACTTCTGCAAATGGAGTAATTTAATTGTGTAACACTCAAAATGTCGTGGCCCCATGCAAAGAAGTGCAATTTTCATTTGAGTCCTCAAGAAAAAACTGACTCTGCCCATTAAAGGGTGAAACTATAAAGCTTCCCAGGAGAGGATGTGGCAGAAAGGGCTGATTGTGATGGAGAAGGTGATATAAGGAGATAAATATTTCAGAACACAACATAGATGCAGCATAGTGAAGCTCTTCCTGGATTTTTAAGTAAAATAGGAAACTAGTATTTGACAAAGAATATTGGAAGGAAGCTCCATGGTAATCAATAGATAATGACTATGTTTAAAGGAAACTTTATGCTGACATTGGTAACTTCCTTGTTTAAGTACACTGTTTGGAGATCGTTTTCAGCCTCTGCTAAAGCTCAGAAAATGCAAGAGAAGAATACCATAGAATACAGAGGGAAAAATTTAAGCAAGTCTTTAAAAAATTGTGAATGGGACCATAAGCGACACATTTATTCTCCTCATCCCCATGAACATTTTTCTGATTCAAATTTTTGTCATCTCTTACCAAAATTCATAAACAATGTGGTCCTAAATTGTTTGCCAGTTTCCAGGATCACCTCCTCCACTTCACCTCTCTCTCTCTTACTCTCTCTCTAACACATGCATAGACACATACACACGCACACACAAACACACACACACACACTCAAAATTTTATATTGAATGCAATTATGAAAGATGGCAAAAGAACCAAAAATTCATAATAGTTTTCATAAATTCACCATCCCAATAAAGTATACATGTTTCTCCTCTTTCAATTCCTTCTTAGGTATCTATTTAACAATGTGGATATAATTTTTATTTCTAATTTATTTAATTCTAGTTGTGTTAGAATTGTATTCTCTTACCATATAATATTTCTATTGGCTTTATGATCTCCACTATTATGGTTTTCACAGCTATATGATTTTCAATACAGTTAAATTTATCACAAATCGCTCCAAAGAATGTTCCAAGAAAATTTTGTTAATTGCATTTTCCCTTCTTTTTTTTTTTTTTTTTTTTTTGAGACAGAGTTTCGCTCTTGTTACCCAGGCTAGAGTGCAATGGCACGATCCTGGCTCACCGCAACCTCCGCCTCCTGGGTTCAGGCAATTCTAGTGCCTCAGCCTCCTGAGTAGCTGGGATTACAGGCACGCACCACCATGCCCAGCTAATTTTTTTTTTTTTTTTTTTTTTGTATTTTTAGTAGAGACGGGGTTTCACCATGTTGACCAGGATGGTCTCGATCTCTTGACTTTGTGATCCATCCGCCTTGGCCTCCCAAAGTGCTGGGATTACAGGCTTGAGCCACCGTGCCCAGCCTTCCCCTTCATTTTTTTTTAGATGAAGCTGTTCATTATAGTGTTACTTATTCTAGACCATTAGGATGTTTCTAAAACTTATCCAATAGAACATCAGGATTTCTAGTAGATGTATAAAATTTATTATTTTCCTAGCTTCATAAACATAACCAAATTGCTCTCAAGAAGATACTGTAGTGGTTAACACAGTATACCAGTGATATATGAAGATATGTTTTAGAATATCTTCATTTGGCCTTAGTGTTTCCTTTACTGCTAATTTCACTAATAAAAACGATGCATTTTTGCCTTCTTAAACTGGAGTTTCGTTTTTTTGTTCTTTTTTGTTTAAAATTTGACTAAGTTCAGTGGTACATGCCAGGTTTGTTATATACGTAAACTCTGTATCACAAGGGTTTGGTGTACCGATTATTTTGTTAACCGAGGTATATATGCATTGTACCTGACAGGTAGTTTTTTGATCCTCTCCCTCTTCTCACCCTTCACCCTCATGCAGGACACTGTGTCTGTTGCTTTCTTGTTTGTGTTCATTAGTTCCCAGTTATAAATGAGAGCATGTGGTATTTGCTTTTCTGTTTCTGTATTAATTTGCTTAGGAAAATGACCTCCGGCTCCATCCATGTTGCTGCAAATGATATGATGTTGTTCTCTTTTTATGGTTCCACAGTATTCCATGCTGTATATGTACCACATTTTCTTTATCCATTCTACCATTGATGGGCATATAGGTTAATTCCACGTCCTTGCTACTGTGAATAATGCTACAATGAACATGCAAGTGCATGCATTATTATGGTAGAAAAATTTATATTCCTTTGGGTATCTATCCAATGATGAAATTGTTGCATTGAGTGATAATTCTGCTTTGAGTTCTTTGAGAAATTGCCAGACTGCTTTCCCCAATGGCCAAATTAATTTACATTCCCACCAGCAATGTATAAATGTTCCTTTTCTCTTCTATCTCATCGGCATCTGTTATTTTCTGACTGTTTAATAATAGCCATTCTGACTGGTGTGAGATGACATCTCAGTGTGGTTTTGATTTGCATTTCTTTAATGATTAGTGATGTTGAGCATTTTTTATATATGCTTGTTGACTCTGTGTATCTCTTCTTTTGAAAAATGCTCTTGTCCTTTGCTTACTTTTTAATAGGGTTGTTTATTTCTGGTAAATTTGTTTAAGTTTCTTACAGATTTTAGATATTAGACCTCTGTCATATATATAGTTTGGAGATATATTCTCCATTTGTAGGTTTTCTGTCTACTCTGTTGATAGTTTCTTTTGTTTTGCAGAAGCTTTTTAGTTTAAGGCCCATTTGTTAATTTTTTATTTTTGTTGTACTTGATGTTGGCATCTTAATCATGAAATCTTTGCCAGGTCTCATGTCCGAATAATTATTACCTAGGTTATCTTCCTGGGTTTTTATAGTTTTACATTTTACATTTACATCTTTAATTTATCTTGCGTTGATATTTGCATGTGGTGTAAGGAACAGGTCCAGTTTCAATCATCAGCATATGGCTAACCAGTTATCCCAGCACTATTTACTGACTTGGAGCCCTTTTCTCTTTGCTTGTATTTGCTGGCTTTGTCAAAGATCAGATGGGTGTGGGTGTGCAGCTTTATTTCTGTACTTCCTATTCTTTTTTTTCACTGGTGTATGCATCTGTTTTTCTACCAGTTCCTTGCTGTTTTGGTTAATGTAGACTTATAGTCCACAGTATAGTTTGAATTCAGGTGTTGTACATCCTCTGGTTTTGTTAATTTTTGCTTAGAAATGTCTTGGCTATCTGGGCTCTTTTTGGTTTCATATAAACTTTTCAAAGTTTTTATTTATTTATTTATTTATTTTTGAATTCTGTAAAGAATGTTATTGGAAGTTTGGTAAACTGGCATTGAATCTGTAAATTGCATTGGGCAGTATAGTCATTTTAACAATATTGATTCTTCTTATCCAGGAGCATGCAATGTTTTTCCATTTGTTTGTGTTGTCTCTGATTTCTTTGAGCAGTGTGCTGTAGTTCTCATTGTAGAAATCTTTCACTTCCATGATTAGCTGTAGTCCTAGGTATTTTATTCTGTTAACTTTTTTCAGTTTTTGTGGGTACATAATAGTACAGTAGGTATATATGTTTATGAAGTACATGGAATGTTTGGATATAGACTTGCACTGTATAATAATCATGGCATGGATAATGGGTACCCATCCTCTAGCATTTATTCTTTGTTTTAAAAACAATCCAATTACGCTCTTAGTTATTTTAAAATGTCCAGTTAAGTCAGTAGTGACTATAGTTACCTTGTTGTGCTATCAAATACCAGGTCGTATTTATTCTTTTCATTTATTTTGTGTATCCATTGACCTTTCCCACCTCCACCTCCCCAACCTCCAACACTACCCTTCCCAGCCTCTGGTAACCATCCTTCTACTCTCTTACCTTCATGAGTCCACTTGTTTAGATTTTTAGATCCCACCAATAAGTGAGAACATAAGATTTTGTTTTTCAGTGCCTGGATTATTAAACTGGAGTTTTGTATAGTGAGCCTGATCCTTAAATTTATCTCAGAAAGACACATTTTTTGAGTATTTCAGTGTGTACTTTGAACATTGTTTTGTGCTTGATTACTCATCAACACACAGCTGAGGATCAGTTTTGTTTAAGACTCAGTGCTAACCACAGTCAGAGGGAAAAATGTGGTCTCTGTCTTTCACCTTATTGTAACTGTTAAAGAAAGCAAGGTTTGTGTCCAAATAACTGTGATAAATGTGAAACATGATAAATGTAAAAATAGAGAGATTATAGCAATGAAAGTTCAATAATGCGGTAAAACGGAAGACTCCAGGAAGTTTGGCATTGTAGCTGGGCTTTGAAGAACAACAATAAGGGAAAAGAAGAGAGAAGATGCAAGCAGAAAATTGAAGCAAATCTACAAAGACAGAAAACACAGGAAAATGGTTTCTCATGGCAAAAGAAGTTGTGGGTATCCTAAAAATTTTGGTTTATTTATGTATTTCTTTTTGAGTGATTCAAAAGTTTTCAGGAGATTTTCATATCCATCACCAAACAACACCAACATACATCCAACATTGGAGCACCCAGGTTTATAAGACAAATACTTCTAGACCTACCAAAAGATTTAGACAGCCACATAATAAGAGTGAGGGACTTCAATACCCCATTGACAGTAGTTGGCAATTTATCGAGGCAGAAAATTAACAAAGAAATTCTGGACTTAAGCTTGATAACCAATTGGACCTGACAGACATCTGCACAATACTCCACCAATCAACCGCAGGATAGACAGGCTTCTCATCTGCACAGAACATACACCAAGACTAGCCACATGCATGACTGTTAAGGAAGTCTTAATAAATCCAAAAGAAACATAAAATTGGGCCAGGCATGGTGGCTCACACTTGTAATCCAAGCACTTTGGAGACCAAGGTGGGTGGATCACCTGAGGTTGGAAGTTCAATATCAGCCTGACCAACATGGTGAAACCCCGTCTTTAAAAAAAAAAAAAGAAAGAAAGAAACACAAAATCATACCAGTAATACTCTAATACTCTCAGGTCACAGTGAATAAAAGTAGAAATCAATACTAAGAAGATCTCTCAAAGTCAAACTGTTACAAAGAAGTTAAACTATATGCCCCTGAATGACTATTGCATAAAGAATAAAATTAAGGTGAAAATTTTATTTTTTTGAAACAAATCAGATTAGAGACATAACATCCTAAAATTTCTGAGATACAGCTAAAGAAGTGTTAAGAAAGTTTATAGTGCTAAATACCTACCTCAAAAAGCTAGAAAGATCTCCAAAAGAGAGAGAAACGAAAGTTTAGAAGGAAAAAAAAATATTGCATGATAGTTGAAAGCACAAAAACAACAGAAATAGGTTTAAGTTCCTGTTAGGCCATTCAATAAGTAGGTGATATTGTGCATATTTCTTGAATCTTTTGAGTTTCAGTGTTTTAATGTTTGTATATATTCAAATTTGAAATTACACATAATAATAATACTTGAGATGGGTTCTCTGAGGATTTATTAAAATAATTGTAAAATATATAATTGAGTGCCTGTCCTTTGGCAGTGTTCAAGAATATTGAACAATTGTTCTTCTTGTTGTGATAAGATATATGGCAATTTTGCTTAAAATTCAGTGTAAATATAGATGTGTAAATGTGTGCATACATATACATATAAAAATTTTAAAGACTGTAGAAAAGTTATTTTTTTATAGGTGGACTATATATTTTATTTTGTCTTTGAGAAAGAAGGAGAATCACGGAAGCAAATGAGCATTTCTCTTGAAGAAACAATATTTTTTAAACATTTGAACACTCTAAACGGTAGCAGATAGGAGGCATGTGTTTGTGACAAAACTATGTGTGCCAGTGGTATTTTCTTTTGAAGGTAGTTTGTAAATATTTAGTGAGAGTTCAATTAATATTTACATATATATTTTAATTGAGAATTTATCTATTTATTCAGCTTTAGGCAAAGTTAAGCAAAAAGATGGTGTGATTTCTGATGGTTATCTGTTCATAAGGCCCAGTAGGACCTAATTTACTCCGTCAGCACCTTGGATTTCAATGACTGCTGCTCCTGCTTCCCATTTGGCCATTCCCAAGTCAATTTCCATTGGGAATCTCAATTTCCTATCCTATAACCATGTAAGTATTAGATTAAATGGGTTTCACAGACTCAGTTAAGTCATTTGTTTTATCTTTATATTTTTGTGTAGCAACACATTTAAAATTTTCTCATTTAGGCTATCCAAGAGAAGGGCAAGGAAGTGACTCTCGGGAAGGAATGGAGGTAAAGAGAATAATAAAGGTCCCATAAATCATTGAAAACAGAATGCAATGCTGAAAAGCATTGTTATGCTCTCTCTGGACAACAGAACTGGTTTCAGTGGAGGCAGGATTTGAACTTCTGCACTTTGCTGAAACATCAATTTCAAATCCTCAGTTGGTAGAGATTCTTCCTATTCTACTTGAGCATTCTAAAACCACGGTAAGCCCCATGGAAATGGGATTGCCACTGAGGGGCAGAGATGGAGAGGTCATATATGTTCAGAGAAACAAAGCTCACTTGGCCAAGGTGGATGATAATAATTTGGGAAGGATTTAGTGAAATTTTGGACTTCAGTTATTTTTACAATGCCAGATCAGCCTTTCATTTCCTCAAGCGAAAGCATAACAGAGGCAGAAAATGGTAATGGAGAAGAAAAGAAAGAGTGAGAAGATTGAAGACCCAGGTTATTGGAGTAATGCCAATAGCACATTACATTGGAGGTTTCTTGCTGTTCTACACATGATACTTTTATTTATTTGTTATTCCATTCATTTGACAAATACTTATTGAGCATGTTAGAGATATTTTGACGATCGGTAGGAAAAGCAAAAAAAAAAAAAAAAAAAAAAAAAAAAAAAAAGAAAGAAAGAAAAGACAAAAGAAAAACCAGCTAACATTATCACAATTATCACATTGATATGTGTTTAAAAGCAAGAGTAATAAAGAATTTGGAATTTGTAAAAGAAAGGGGAGTTGAGTTGAATAAAAGCTTTTGGCCAAAAGTTGTTTTGCAGTTTTAAAAGAGAGAAAAGATTTGTGATATAGAAGTGGTGGAACCAATAGTCGACCCAGGCCATTTGTTCCAGGAATCGTGTTCTCAGCCATTCTGCTGGGCTTCTTCACCTTCATCAGTGCCTGCCGCTTAGAGAATGGTAATATATGTACACTCACTCTGAATGATCAGATTTAGTCCTTATACCATTTATGATGTAGGCATCATTTAAAATTTTACAAAAGAGAAAACAAATTGAGAAAGATTCAGTAACTTGCCCAAGAAGCTGGAATCACAAATCTAGGTTCCCAGAAAAGTCCTGATTAGCATTAAGAATTACAAAATGTGTTTGTTTCTCTTTGAAACAGGGTCTCATTTTGTTACCCAGGCTGAAATGCAGTGGCACAATCTGTCAGAGTTCACTGCAGTCTCAGACTCCTGGGCTCAAATGATCATCCCACCTCTGGCCCTCAAGTGGCTGGGATTACAGGCATGTGTCACCACACCCAACTAGGTTTGTTGTTGTTGTTGTTGTTGTAAAGACAGTGTCTTGTCATGTTGCCCAAGTCTTGAAATGCCTGAGCTCAAGTGGTCTGCCATCTTCAACCTCCCAAAATGCTAGAATTAACAGGTAGGAGCCCCTGAGCCTGACAGGTTAATTATGATTTTAATCATCAACTTACATTTTGCCACTGTTGTGGCACATCAGCTATTCTTCCCTCTTATTCTATGCCTTCTTCCCACATATTAGTTGTATGTTTGGTGAAGATTTCAAATTTGAGCCGACATTTTTACTATAAATTTTAATACAACTTGATAGTATTTTATCCTATATGTACTCAATTAATCATACTATTTTTCAATAAAAGTACATTTTGTTCTGACTTTTTTTCAGTAAAGCATTCCATGAGTGAGAAATTCACAAACTACTGACATATGTAGCATGATTTCTTTAGCTTTGAATTAGGACCACCAGAAGCCTGATACAGTCCACTGGGGAGGGGTGAGGAATAAGTTGGCTTTTATTATGAATCTATAGTTAGAATATATGAGTAAGGCAGTTCCATGTACCTTACTCCACCTGTTGCTATATCCCCACCATCCACCCCAGATTCTCCTGAACATCTCTCAATGAAGATTTTCCTTGTACTCATGGTGCATTATTCAGTTTCTTTCTTATCCACATACCTAAAAATGCTATAAGAGCAAGGGCTATATCTGGTTTATTTATAGCTGTATCTCCAACATTTACACAGAGTATGATAGTCCTAAAATATGTTTTGAAGCTAACCATATCTCACCTCCTTCCTATCATCATTTCTCATCAGATCTCTTTGTCCTTGTCTTCCAATAATCTCTGTTATGTAGACTCCAGAGTGAATTTTTAAAAGCATAAAACAATTTCTGCCACCCTCTTAAAAGCCTCTAGTGACTTCCATTTGTCCTTGGCATAAATCCAAGCTCTATAACTTGGCACAGCATAGATCATCTCTTTCTCTTCAACTTTATATCCTACATTGTCACCTTTTTTTCACAATGTTCCAGCCATGTGGGTTCCTCAAGTAGATCAAGCCCATCCTCATCACAGATCATTCAATCCTGATGATGGCCTTGAAATATTTTCTTTTTCCCTAAATAATCCACATGACTGGGTTCCACTTGCTACCCTGAATTGGAAGTAAATTTCACCTCACAAGAGAGGTCTTCTCTGACAACCCTTGATAAAGTTATTCCTCTCTATTCCTTTTCTCATTTGATCTCATTCATTCATATATATGACATTACCTAAGCAAATAAGATAATTTTTGATGAGTGAAATTTCATTTCGCTAGAATGTATGCTCTGAGAGGAGAAGATTTATCTTCTAATCACTTGGAATTCAAGGGTTAATAATGACTAGCAAATAGTAAATGTTTAACTATTAGTGAAATTACTGAAGTAGGAATGTAAGTATATCCTAAAAGATATACCCATGGGTAGATTCATAACTGAAGATGAGCAAATGAATAATTTGTAATGGACATTGGGTAATGTTGGCTTCATTAACCTAACATACCTTATTGGGTAGATGGACATTACACCTCTTCACGCACTCAAAGGGCAGGCTCCATGTAGGCCTGTGATACCAATAAGGCTAATTATGGTTTTTAGATTTGGAGAGAGACACACAGTTGCAGAAAGTAATCAGAAATAACTCTTTGATGTTTTTGAGGGCAACAGAAACTCGTACACTAAGATTCTTTCAGCTAGCCCGTTTCTTCTTTCAGATGACCTACCTGTTCAACGCATGTCTTCCGCTTGTAGAAGTTCATCAGAATTGGTTTCTATGATGAAGAACTAAAGTACTGTATATGTGTGGGAGGTATAGGACATAAAGAGCTCAAGGTGAAGAAGAGGCATTGAAGTGCCAGGAAAGCTGAGTTGGAGGAGCAGGTGGATTGCTGAAATTTGACCAGTGGTGTTCCAATGATTCTAGCAGATATTTAGACAGTTTCAGTGTGATCTGTGCTTTTGTGGGCAAATCACATGTATTTAAGAGTGAGCAAAGTGCTAGACATGTGGGAGGCATGGCAGTGGCCTGTCGTCAGTGTGCCAGATGTACTACAATTTTTTAAAAAGCGGTAGGAAAAAAAGATAAGTAAAGAAAGAAGGAAATGTCTTTATAAAGTTTCTTGTGACCTTATACTGTTTTGTGTCACTCTGACATTTTAAATATTGCTTCTGAGCAAATTTCTCCCGAGGTATTCTATTTATATTTTAGAGTCGAAGTATGCAAATATCTCTATTTCGCATCTCTAATAATGTATGCTACACAATCCAACAAGGTTTCCTGGGACCGTTCCTACATTTTTTTCTATTTATATGTGTATGTTTTCCAAAGTTCTCTCTATGATTTGGGTCAATTGATTATTGACACTGAATATCTCCATTTCTCAGATGGGGATTTGTTATAAACACAGCAGTTAGAACAAATGCAATTTCATTACACTGGATAATTACACTTTTGGATATAATTGTGCCCATTGGGATCTCATGAAAACCTAAAGTAACAGAAATATTTAAAGGCTATGAATCACCTTTTAGTAATTGAGAATATAATTTTTAATAGAGAAAATGTCTATAATAAAAAGAAAAAACTTTCTTTTATTATATATCTATAATATAATGGTTTTCTTTCTCCCTTTTTTTACCCCCTTATATTTTTATTCAGTGTTTACTGCCCAGTGTTTTAAGCCCATTAAGGCTTTAATATTGGCAGGCAATTATAATTTTTATATATGTATGTATGCACACACACACACACACACACACACACACACGCCTCTCTCTGTAATTGTAACAAGAGAGATTATTGACCTTCAACATCAATCATAACTAACAAGTCTGCAGGATCCCTAAGTCTACATCGCTTTTCCACAGGAAAGCTACGGTCATGTGGCTAAATAGTATTTTGGGAGAAAAAAGAGTAGTCAATAAGCCAATTCTTCAATCTCCACTGAGTTTATCTCCAAATAAACTCAGTCTTAAATTTTTATCTCATCTTATTCTTCTTATTTTTCTTATTAATATTAGCAATAGTAAGCACAATATTTTTTTAAATAATAACTATGTTTATTGGGGTCTGTTAAATGTAAGGCATAACCTGAGTGATTTACATGCAATAACTTATTTAATCCTCGCAACAACTATGTGCAAGAGACATTACTAATTGTCCTCATTTCATAGATACAGAAACTGAAACGAGAAAAATAAGAGCAATTTGTAAAGGTTATGCAAGTACTGATGTCCCAGGTGATACTTAGAAACAAGGTAGTCTGACCTCAAAGCTTGCTTACTAGGTATTACTGCCTTTATTAATTAAAGAGCTAATTTATTATTATTTCAATAGTTTTTGGGGAACAGGTGGTGTCTGGTTACATGAATAAGTTCTTTAGTGGTTATTTCTGATGATTGGCCACAATGATGAGTGTATTGGACTTACATGACTGACAGGCAGATGAAACCTGGGAAGCAAGTTAGTACACCCTACTTAATCATGCTATTTCAAATCTCAAGCTGACTTTCTGCACACAGCAGCTTCCAGCGGTTCTCACGAACAGAACAGTAATCCTGAATGTTATAAATAGGTTGTTTGGTCAAAATATTGACAACCTAATTGAAAAATATATATCCTACTGTTTCGCTGGTTGCTAGCCAGTGAAATGAGACAGAAACCCCAAGGAATCACAGAGGGCTTCATATGACCTGCCACTTTGACTTATGTAACTGCATTACTCCTGTGAATGAAAAACCTCGTTTATTTTTAGTTTCTCATTTTTTCCTATCAATTTGGTCTGTGAGGCAACTGTAAACAGCAAATGTTGAGAGGACAAAAGAAAAAGTTGTTAAAAACTTTCTGAACTTAAGTCTTCATCTGTGTTTTCTTAAAGAAACAGGGAATGTTATCCCTAATGTCTCTTTATGCCACACCAGGTCCTCCTAATAGAGCAGTGCACATTTCTATAAATGGAAATAAAGTATATCAACTGCTGGGGAGCAAAATTGAGGTTGCTCAATGATGCCGGGGTTTGGAAAGTGTCCTTTACACTATCCTGATTGATTAAAGATTAAGCATCCATATTTATTTACATTACAGAAGTTGAATATGTTGATTATTTAGTTTTGTGATTATAAAATGCATATTGAATACTATTTTGAGCCAGGTACTGGGTGAAATTCAAACCTGAAAAAGTGATAGAAATTAATATTCAATGAATACATATAAAACCTTGGTTCTCAAAGTGGGGTTCATGAGTGAGCAGCATAAACCCATTACTTAATTTCACTAAACTGCAGTTTTCTCTTATTAATAGAGGCTAAATTATATTCACTTTTTAGTCTTTCTCTGTTACAAATAAAAACACAATATTTCTATTATATCACATAGTTAAACACTTAACAATTTTTAACTCATGCCTAAGTAACCCTAAGACTAGCCCTTTATTTACTAGGCAGTAATACTATATTTTAAATTCATAATTTTGAAGTCATTTGGGGAATGGCTTTCAATTCTGTCTCCAAACTGCTTGTACTTAGTATCTTGTAGTAAAGAATATTAAAATATTTATTCTTCTGCTTTTAAATTAATGGTCCCTGAATTTTTAGAGGAAAATAATGTGCTTAATTAAAGCAAAATAAAATAAAGACAAATAAAAACACTACATTTTAAGGAGCACACTACATTTTAAGAAGCTTCCTTGTAAGTCCCATCTGGCAACTCCTGTGTGGATTATACTGTCCAGTATATAGCCACACACTCCTGCCTAATTGAATGGGGGAGCAGAGATTCAAAGCCTCAGACAGAATATTTGGTGAGTACCTTTGCCACACCAAGATGTAAGTTTCTTTTTTTTTTCTTTTTTAGGAAATAAAAAAATATTGTGTATATCTTACTACAATAAAAAGAGAGCATAACTAAAGTAAAAAAATTGCATGAAGTATTGAAATATGAGATCTTCTGAGTAGAAATTGTGTTTCCTAAGAGAAACAGGTATGTTTTAAAAAAGAAGTATTTCTGAAAAGAGTATCATTCACCCTGCCCCTTCATCCTATATAAAATGTGGATGTAATATTTGGCATCACATCATCCTTCTCTTTTATCTTGAGCCAACTAGAGTGAGGAAAATTTCAAATATCTTGCAGAAATGCTGATCCTGACATCACTGGGTTGCAGAACTAACAAGGGCTGCTGGCCCTGCAGAATGCATGTTGTAAAAGCTACATGCCCCTATTTAAGCTACCAGTTCCTTGAAGTTAAAATAATTTCCAGTGCCTAATGGATACACTTAATCAATAGGGCTGCATTTTATCCCAAAGGAATTTATTTCAGAGACAAGTTCCAGTCTCTATGATACACATGTTGCTTAATCTTCTCTTTTCTTTGAGGCCTTGCAGTAAAAATGCCTATCAGTCTCCTTGCTGATTATTTTAAAAAGCCCAAATAGGTAAAACAATTGATTAATTATTTGTCAGTTGCAACCTAATCAGTTAAGCAGAGGACATCCTCAAAATATCAGAGGAGATCAATAAAGCCTGCTGAATCTTAGAGTGTGATATGAAAAAGGCCTATGTGAGCATCAAGTCCAGCAGTTCCCAAAACTGGTTTTATGTTGAGTCTCCTAAGGAGACAATGAGAGGGCTATGTGGTGGGGGACTGACTCTCTGGCTTTTCTCTAAAGCAACAGAATGTGTGATGAAAAGAGATGGGTGGAAAGAAGTCTGATAGAGTAAAATACACGTTTATTTTATCTAAATCCTTCCAGCTGAGTGTGTGGTTTCCAAGGTTAGTCATGATGAGGGGACTAAGGCCCATGTAAGGGAACTGACCATCTTTGAGGTCATGCAGATTGAACCAACTAATGACAGAATCAGCATTATAGTCCTGTCTCCTGGATACCCATCCCAAATTCATCCCAGGGATCACTTGCCTGGTGAATCTTTTGGGAATTTTCTTTTTTCTGGTTCCTTATCTTTGAGACAGCTAAAAACTAAATATTTGGAAACCCTTGCATACCTCCTATGTGCATTTTATATGCACCAACTGAGACCCATGCTTCTATTCACCCATAAATCGAAAGCATGGGGAGGAGGAAAAATGAGGGCAAATGGTAAGGCCCATTATGTGAAGTGCAAGCATCATTAATTCATTTTTAGGTTAAAACAAAACAAAACAAAACAAACTAAGGCTTAGTTAGTTTCAAAAAAATTCACAAAGCTTGAAAACAACACAGCTAGGATTAGACTTATTCTGAATGTCTTCATCCGTATGCTTTGTCAATGCCTCGCAGTTACTAATGAAGTACAAGGCTTGCTGTACACACTATAAGGAAATAAAGGATGATTAAAGCTGGGATATGAAATCCAAACAGCCCTGATATGCTTCATTGGAGATTTCTCAAAACTGACTCCTAAGTGTCAAAACTAGATTTGAAACCAGTTTTGTCCAAATATAAATCCTGCACTGTTTTCCTTAAAATAATATTTGCACTGAGCTTGCTAAAAAGTAGAAAAAGCAGGACCCCCATATTGCTGCTGTTTTCAGTGTTTCTAATTTAGTTTCTCTCCCCAGTTCTCCCCCAGCTGTAGCCCACAGGCCTCCCAACTAAAAGGAATTTATGTCAAATGCAGGAAGATGAGAAAAGACAACATTCCTTAGAGTACTGATTTTATATTCTTTCCAAATAAAAATGGTCAAATGTAAATTTCTGTACAGAATAAGTGTACCGGGGCAGAAACAAGACAGGACTATCTATTAAGTGAAATGCATTCCTCAGCCTCTTTCTCCCTGTGTTGTATAATAGTCAGTACACTCCACTCCTGTACAGATTCATTAGAATTATTAGATGGATAAATCTTGTTTTCCCACCTCTCAAGGATAAACACACATTCTAGGTTCTTTTAGAGGGAATGTGACTTACCCAAGTAACTCAAGAGCATTTCTTACTCTGGCTTTGAATAATAAAACAGCTCTTTGTGCTTGCTCTCATAAAACTCTTCACATTAGCAAGAGATGAAAGAAGTCTATTAGATTAGATCATTATCCTAAAAACCTTGTTTTTTTAAAAAAAATATTTAAAAAAATGAAATTCAGCCTCACTGCATGTCCTACAATATAGGACAACTTTGACCTTGAAGCCTTTGGTGACGTCGCCTCTACTACCTTCCCTGCTTCCTTATGCTTCAGCGCTGACATCTCATATTCAACACACCCACCTAGTCCTATCCCAGAACCCTTCACTTTCTGCTCTTGATCCCAGGAAAGTTCTTCTGGATCTCTCCATGACTTTATCTTTGAACTCAGGTCTCTGCTCCCAAGTTCCTGCCTCAGAGAGACTGCCCCTACCCACCTCATATTCCTGTTCTTTTTAGCATTGTGGTAAATTACATATAACATAGCATTTGCCATCTCACTCATCTTTAAGCACACCGTTTAGTCATGTTAAGTATATTCACATTCTTATGCAACAGATCTCCAAGATTGTTTCATCTTGCAAAACTGAAACCCTAGACCCATTAAACAATACTCCCCAGCCCTCTCTCTTTCCATCTTCTGGCAACCTCCATTTAATCACTTTCTGTTTCTGTGAGTTGACTACTCTGGAAACCTCCAGAAATCGGTAAGTGAAATCGTACAGTATTTTTCTCCCAAAGACTGGCTTATTTCACTTAGCATAATGTTTTTAAGGTCCACCCTTTGCAGAAGTGTCAAAACATCCTTCTTTTTTAAAGGCTGAATAATATTCAATTGTATGTGTATACTACATCATTTTACTCATTCATTCATTTTGACGGACATTGAGTCTCACCTTTTGACTACTGTGAATAATGCTGCTGTGAACATGGTTGTGCAAATATCTATTTCATAACCTGCTTTTACTTCTTTTGGATATATGTACCAGGAAGCAGAATTGCTTAGTCGTGTGGTAATATTATTTTTTTTTGAGGAATTATCGTCATATTTTTCAAAGAAGCAGTGCCATTTTACATTCCCACCAACAGTCCATGAGGGTTCCAATTTCTCCACATCTCCACAACACTTGTTATTTGCTGTGCTTTTTTGTTTGTTTGTCATAGTAGTCATTATTCCAATGATAATGGAATCTATTCAGAGGTGACATATCAAAGAGGTTTAGATCTGCATTTCACTTATGGTTAGCAATGTTGAGCATCTTTTCATGTTTTTTGATCATTTGCATATCTTCCTTGGAGAAATGCCTGTTCAAGCTCTTTGCCCATGTTTAAATTGAGTTATATGTTTTGTTGTTGCTGTTGTTGAGTTGTCTGAGTTCTTCATATCTTCTGGTTATTAACCTTTTGTCAAGTATTTGATTTGGAAATATTTTCTTTTATTCTGTAGGTTGCCTTTTTTTTTTACTGTATTGACAATATCTTTTGATGACCAGAAGTTTTTAAGTTTGAGGTTCAGGTTTTTCTGTTTTAACTTTTGTTGCTTACGTTTTTGGTACCATCTTCAAGAAATCACTGCCAATTTAATGTCATAAAGTTTTCCCATATGATTTTTTTTCTAAGACTTTTATAGTTTTAGGTCATGCATTAGAATCTTAGATCAATTTTTAACTTAATTTTTTTGTGTGGTGTATGGTAAGGGTCCAATTTTACTCTTTGACCTCTGGATATACAGTTTTTCTAAGAATATTTGTTTAAAAGACTGTCCTTTCCCAAATTAATTGTCTTGACATCCTTAAAAATCATTTGACCACATATGTGAGGATTTACTTCTGGGATCTGTATTCTATCTTGTTGATATATTTGTCTGTTTATTCTTTAAGTCCTATTATCTCAAGTAATTTCTTTATACTACTTACTATTGTTATTTTTAATCAGAAAATAATAGTTTTCTGATTCTTTCAGAATATATACCCATAGTTAAAAAATAAAAAAGAAACGAAAGTCATCTATAAATTCAACTACAAAGAATATAATTAATATTATTTTTTGGTCATTACTTTTGTTTACTTTTTCGCATAGTTTTATCCAAATAAATTTTATTATTAGATTAAATAATTAATATTGTCATCTTAATATGTGGTTAAATATATAATACATCCTATTTATATATCTCTATATAGTATAATCTTTATATATGTGTGTGTGCATGTGTGTGTACATACATATGTGTATATATTTGTGTGTGTGTGTATATATATACATACATATATACGTATGTATATATGTGTATATATATATATATAGAGAGAGAGAGAGAGAGAGAGAAAGAGAGAGAGACAGAGAGAGAGACAGAGAGAGGGAGGAAGAGAGAGAGAGAGAGTATTACTAATCCAAAAATCGAAAATCAAAATCTGAAGTATTTTTAGCTCTGACATAAAACTAAAAGGAAATTATTAAATGATCATTAGAGCATTTCAGATTTTGGATTTTGAGATTAGGGATTCTGAACTGAGAAGTATAATGCAGATATTTTGAAATTTATTAAAATTCAAAATTTGAAATACTTCCCATCCCAAGTATTTCAGATAAGGGATACTCAATACACACGCCCCACCCCCCACACCACACAAAGCTTATAACTACACGACAGCATTTTAGCATAATATATCAAATATATACTCTTTAGCTGTATTTTACATTTTCAGTTCTCATGCCATTCATATTTTCACATAGCTGACTTTTTAAATATAGTTTTTTTAAGTCTATGTCTAATTTTGTAAAGGTTGTTTACAGTGTAATAACTATTATAATTATTTACATAAGAAACATTATCGTACATACATGTTGCTTAAAATATCTGATGTTCACGTCAGGATTAATTTGCTGGGAACATAATTAGAATTACTAGGTCAAGATACATAAACGTTTGGTAGGCATTTGATTCATGTTTCCCACAGATATGGAGAAGCGATGTACCAATTTACACTCCCACTAACAGGATGTAAAATAAACATTTCCACTTTAAAGACACAGTAGTAAGAGTGTTATGTGCGAAACTGAAAAAATAAAAATAAACAGTTGCTAATTTGAGAGCTGACTAAATGTCCTTCTATTTTATTCTGACTCACTGGAATATTTGCCTTTTGCTTTCTATAAACCGGCTCCATTACCTGTGATAAAGGAGAAAATGTGGTGCTAAGAGACTTCTCAAAAGCTGGAACGTCAGCTCTGTTCTGTGCATTGTTGTAATTAATAGACACGACTTCTAAAGAAAACACTGGGTTTCTGCCACATCATCTTCTGGAGACAGTAATGACCGAAACCCTTGCAATGGAGGGTGTGATCCATCCTCTTGGAACAGACAAATCTCTAGAGAGACTGATTCTGAGGCAATTTTGAAAACTTAAAGAATACCAGCAAATTACTGATGATTTTTCTTCAGCAATTTAGCATTTCAGCTTTTGTATTTGTAGCACACTTTTAAATATTGTTCTGAAATTTCCTACTATGACATTATAAAAGGAATTAAAAACCAATCACAGACAAGTCAGTGATGTAACATATCTCATAATGTCTATAATAATAATTTCTGCCTATTTGTCTCCTCTCTTGGTTGTCATCATGCCTTGTGCAGCAACTGGTTGTCAGCCAAGGCAATAAAACCTCTCTTCACTCATCTAGACTCCAAAACTACCAGGTGATTTTCCAGAGACTTTATTGTTAATCAACCAAAGCCTGTTTGTTCATTTGTACAATAGGGGAAACAATACATTCCGTACTGGAAAAAGTGTCCAGAGTGTGATGGTTACTTTTCCTTTGTTATCTCCCAAGTGCGTCAATTTCGTTTCTTTCATTTTCCAGTCATTGTGTGCTCTGACTAAACATAGATTAGGTTAAATTCAAATTATAAAAAGTTGTGATTTTATAAACTGCGAGGTTCTCTAATACTTGGAGACTTCAGCATATCCAGTCATGTTAGTGAAAGAAAACATTAGGTTTTCTTTCCCTGAGGCTTGGAGTAAACATTTCATGAAGAAGCATTAGAAAAGTAGCAGGACAGAGAGGTCACTTACGGTTCTCTTAACCCAATCAACTCTTGTTGTCTCTC